>NC_135835.1:14880000-15415000 GCF_029677425.1 Wolffia australiana | reverse complement strand
TCTCTTTTGCTCTCTCTTTCTCTCTCTCTCTCTTCTCTCTTTCTCTTTTGCTCTCTCTCTCTCTCTTCTCTCTTTCTCTTTTTCTCTCTCTCTCTCTCTCTCCCTCTCTCTCCCTCTCTCTCTCTCTCTCTTCTCTCTTTCTCTTTTGCTCTCTCTCCCTCTCTCTCTCTCTCTTCTCTCTTTCTCTTTTGCTCTCTCTCCCTCTCTCTCTCTCTCTTCTCTCTTTCTCTTTTGCTCTCTCTCCCTCTCTCTCTCTCCCTCTTCTCTCTTTCTCTTTTGCTCTCTCTCTCTTTTCTCTCTCTCTTTCTCTTTTGCTCTGTCTCTCTCTCTCTTTTTCCTTTGCTCTGTCTCTCTCTCTTTTCTCTCTTTCTCTTTTGCTCTGTCTCTCTTTTTTCTTTTTTCTCTCTTTTTCCTTTGCTCTGTCTCTCTCTCTTTTCTCTCTTTCTCTTTTGCTCTGTCTCTCTTTTTTCTCTTTTTTCTCTTTTCTCTCTTTTTTCTTTGCTCTCTCTTTCTCTTCTATCTTTCTCCTCTGCTGTCTGTCTCTGTCTCTCTCTCTCTCTCCTCTCGCTCTCTCTCTCTCTCTTCTCTCTTTCTCTGCCTCTCTTTTCTATCTTTCTCCTTTAGTTTCTCTATCTCTGTCTCTTTCTTCTCTCTCTCTCTCTCTCTCTCTCTCTCTCTCTTTTCTCTCTTTTCTCTTTGCTCTCTCTTTCTCTTCTATCTTTCTCCTCTGCTGTCTCTGTCTCTGTCTCTCTCTCTCCTCTCGCTCTCTCTCTCTCTTTTCTCTCTTTCTCTGCCTCTCTTTTCTATCTTTCTCCTTTAGTGTCTCTATCTCTGTCTCTTTCTTCTCTCTCTCTCTCTCTCTCTCTCTCTCTCTCTCTTTTCTCTCTTTTCTCTCTTTCTCTGCCCCTCTTTTCTATCTTTCTCCTTTGGTGTCTCTATCTCTGTCTCTTTCTTCTCTCTCTTCTCTTTTTCTCCTTTGCTCTCTCTCTCTCTCTTCTCTTTTTTTTCCTTTGCTCTCTCTCTCTCTCTCTATCTCGCTCTCTCTTTTTTCTCTCTTTCTCCTTTGCTCTGTCGCTCACTCTCTCTCTCTCTCACTGTCTCTATCTCTTCTCTCTTTTTCCTTTGCTCTGTCGCTCACTCTCTCTCTCTTTCTTAGTCTCTCTTTCTTCTCTATTTCTCTTTTTCTCTGTCTCTCCCTGTCTCTATCTCTTCTCTCTTTTTCCTTTGCTCTGTCGCTCACACTCTCTCTCTCTTCTCCTTTCTCTTTTTCTCTGTCCCTCACTCTCTCTTTTCTCTCTTTCTTCTTTGCTCTCTCTACTTTCTCTCTTTCTCCTTTGCTGTCTTTCTCCTTTGCTCTCTCTCTCTCTCTCTACTTTCTCTTTTTCTCCTTTGCTCTCTCTTTTTTCTCTCTTTCTCCTTTGCTCTCTCTCTGCTTTCTCTATTTCTCCTTTACTGTCTCTCTACTTTGTCTTCTCCTATGCTCTCTCTCTACTTTCTCTCTTTCTCCTTTACTGTCTCTCTACTTTGTCTTCTCCTATGCTCTCTCTCTACTTTCTCTCTTTCTCCTTTACTGTCTCTCTACTTTCTCTTCTCCTATGCTCTCTTTCTACTTTCTCTCTTTCTCTTTTACTATCTCTCTACTTTCTCTTCTCCTATGCTCTCTCTCTCTCTACTTTCTCTCTTTCTCCTTTACTGTCTCTCTACTTTTTCTCTTTCTCCTTTGCTCTCTCTCTACTTTCTCTCTTTCTCCATTACTGTCTCTCTACTTTCTCTCGTTCTCCTTTGGTCTCTCTCTGTCTCTTCCTGTCTCTTCTCTTTCTCCTTTGCCCTTTATATGTCTCTCTCTCTCTCTCTCTCTCTCTCTCTTTTCTCTTTCATCTTTGCTGTCTCTCTCTCTCCTCTTTCTCCTTTGCCCTTTATATGTCTCTCTCTCTCTCTCTCTCTCTCTTTTCTCTTTCATCTTTGCTGTCTCTCTCTCTCTCCTCTTTCTCCTTTGCCCTTTAACTGTCTCTATCTCTCTCTCTCTCTTCTCTTTCTCCTTTGCCCTTTAACTCTCTCTCTATCTCTCTCTCTCTTCTCTTTCTCCTTTGCCCTTTAACTCTCTCTCTATCTTTCTCTCTCTCTCTCTTCTCTTTCTCCTTTGCCCTTTAACTCTCTCTCTATCTTTCTCTCTCTCTCTCTTCTCTTTCTCCTTTGCCCTTTAACTCTCTCTCTATCTCTCTCTCTTCTCTTTCTCCTTTGCCCTTTAACTCTCTCTCTATCTTTCTCTCTCTCTCTCTTCTGTTTCTCCTTTGCCCTTTAACTCTCTCTCTCTCTCTTCTCTTTCTCCTTTGCCCTTTATCTCTCTCTCTCTCTCTCTCTCTCTCTCTCTTTCATCTTTTGCGCTCTCTCTATCTCTTCTGTTTCCCCTTTGCTCTTTATTGGTCCCCCTCTGTCTCTTTTCTCTTTTTGTCCTTTGCTCTTTTCTCGTTCGCACTTTATCTTTTCACTTTTTCTTCTTTGCTCTCTCTTTCTCATTTGCTCTGTCTCTCTGTTTTATCTTTTTCTTCTTTGCTCTCACTCTCTCTCTATTCGCTCCTTCTCCTTTGCTCTCTCTCTCTCTCTCGCGCTCATTTCTCTCTTTCTCCTTCGCTCTATTTTCTCTTTCTCCCTTGCTTTGTCTCTCTATCTCTTTTCTCTCTTTCTCATTCGCTCTTCCTCTTTTCTCTCTTTCTCCTTCGTTCTTTCTCTCTCTATTTTCTCGTTCTCCTTTGCTCTTTCTCTCTATCTCGTCTCTCTCTTTCTCATTCGTTCTTCCTCTTTTCTCTCTTTCTTGTTGGCGTTTTCTCTTTCTCTCTCTCTTCTCTTTCTTCTTTGCTCTGTCTCTCTTTTCTCTTTCTCCTTTGCTCTCTCCCTCTCTATTTGTTTTGTCTTTCTCCTTTGGCCTCTCTCTCTTCTCTCTCTCTCTCTCCTTTGCTCTCTCTCTCTTTTCTATTTTTCTCCTTTGTTCCCTCTCTCTCTTTCTCTCGCTCTCTTTTCTCTCTTTCTCCTTTAGTCTTTGTCTCTCTCTCTCGCTCGCTCTCTTTCTCCATTGGCCTCTCTCTCTCTCTCTTCTTTGCTCTCTCTCTTTTCCATTTTTGTCCTTTGTTCCCTTTCTCTCTTTCTCCTTTAGTCTTTGTCTCTCTCTCTCTCTCTCGCTCTCTTTCCTCTCTTTTTCTCCTTTGGTCTCTCTCTCTCCTCTCTCTTTCTCCGTCGCTCTGTCTCTCCCTTTTCTCTCTTTATCCTTTGCTCTCTCTCTCTCTCTCTCTCGCTCTCTCTCTTCTCTTTCTTATTTGGTCTCTCTTTTTTCTCTTTCTCCTTCGCTCTGTCTCTCTTTTCTCTGTTTCACCTTTGCTCTTTCTCTCTCTCACGCACTCTTTTCTCTCTTTCTCCTTTGCTCCGTCTCTCTCTTCCGCCGTTGCTCTCTTTCTCACTCGTATCTCCCTTGATCAATTGCTATCTCGCTTTTTTTATTACTCTGTTTTCTTACTTTCTTCATTTCTTTCTCCCTCTCTCTCTCTCTCTGTGTCTTCTCTCTTCTTGCATTGCGTTCCGTTGTCTCTTTCGATCCATTGCTATCTCGCTGTCTCCATTACTCTCTCTGATTTCTTACTTTCCATTTCTCTCTTCATCCCTCTCTTCCTCCATTGCTCTATCTCTTGTTTCTCTTGATCCATTGCTATCTTGCTTTCTCCATTACTCTCTCTGTTTCTTACTTTCTCCATTTCTCTCTTTCTCCATTGCTCTCTCTTTTGTCTCTCTTGATCCATTGCTATCTTGCTTTCTCCATTACTCTCTCTGTTTTCTTACTTTCTCCATTTCTCTCTTTCTCCATTGCTCTCTCTTTTGTCTCTCTTGATCCATTGCTATCTTGCTTTCTCCATTACTCTCTCTGTTTTCTTACTTTCTTCTTTCCTCTCTCTCCCTCCTCGCTTCTTCCACTGCTCTCTCTCTCTCACTCAGGGAAAGAATCGGTATGTCTTATAGTTGGTGAGCATTCAGACGAGGCGACATTTCTTCTTTAATCCTATTGCCTATCTTAAATGATACTGTTGAAGACAGTGAAGCGCATGCTCAACTCGAGATAATTGTTACTACGGCGTAACGACTATCCAAAAAATTAAATAACTAGACTGTTGTTATCCTCGATCCATATAAAAGCGTGTACATTTCCTGCACAACAGGTCATAAAATTCTATTCCTTCCACTATCTATACTCATTTTTCCTTTTATCTTCATATCTCTTTGTCTTCTCCTTCATTTCTTATATCGAATCTGAGAAAAGAAAAAGGAAAACATGAACACCTCTTCATCAAATATATCATCCCTAGAAGTATAAAGTCAAGGAGTAGGGAATAAAAATACGTACAATCTGATATGGGGGAAAAATTGTAAGCTGCGTAGAGTTCGAGACAACCAAAAGCTTTACTTGATTGATAACCTCGGGTTGTGAGTGAAGTGAAGCATTTCATAAGGTTACTTTTTGCCTAACAAAATTGTTATCACATGTAAGGTTTAATGGTCATGGTCTGGTCCCGGTTTTTATCAAGGACTTAAACCTTATCTTAAGATTGCCCCAGTTCCTATCCAAGCTTGTCTGGTTCCAGTCCAGTCCCCATCCCAGTCCAGTCTGGTCCTGGTCCGGCCATGTTGACTAATCAATGTCAAATTCAAACAATAAAAGTAAAAAATATTTGCATGGACTTATCGCAAAAGGAATAATGCATTACAAGGTTATCTATGTAGTCCATCTAAGAAAATGAAAAACTCTTATTAGATGTTGCTACCTAGTTTGCGTCCGTCTGGTTATTGCACCACATCAAACATAGCATCACTTAGGCACTACCTCACTAGGAAAACCTGAAAGAAGGATAAACATACCACATGATCAAACAACACACAAGTAGTGAAGACATCCAAAATTTTTAAAATAATGGGAATACCAAAAAAAAAGATCACAGAATTTTTTTTCTTCATTGTCATCCTCATCCTCAGCAATTTCCTCCTTTTCACCATATTCCTCTGTGTGCTCATCGACTTGATTAGCCAAAAATTTTAAATTCATCAGTATGGATTTATATTTTTCAGATAGTCATCCTCTTTTAAAAGAAAATCGATGAAAGCAATTTTTCATGATATTTGATGTAAAGATTTGCCAACCAATATAAAGGGAAAAGTTTGGCAATCTAAAACTAAGATAAATAAGATAAATACATTGTTAATGAACTGCATTATGTAATATCAGGGAAGTACTAGAGTATCATTAATGCTGGGGAAAAAGAATACCAACACTTTCAACAAAGATTTCTAAAACTGAAGGCACAATATGCATCTATAGATATCAGACTTCTATTTTTATGATATTAAAGCATCTATTGATCGAAACTGAAGTTGTCCGGCAATGGATTCTGAAATCACTACACTTCAGACACAAATGCATCTATAAATATGATATCAGACATCTATTTTCTCATATGGAGAGGAATTCATTGAAAAAAAATAAATCTATCCAGCAATGAATTATGAAACGCAGAAATGCACCTAATAAAATATCAGACATCTATTTCTCTCATATTGAAGACATCCAGTGATAAAAATGAAAGTTATCGGGAAATGATTTCTGAAATTGAAGACACTACATCATATATATGTAATAAGACATCTGTTCTTGATATTGAAGGAGAAAAGTAGATCACAAATAAAGTTATTCGGCAATGATACAACGGTACAATAGAACAAAGCAAAAAGACATGAATAAAAAGCAAATATGAAAAGATGAATAAAAGAAGAAGAAAAATAGAAAACAAAGATGAAAAAAAGAATGAAAGAAGAAGAAAATAAGAATAAAAAAATAAAATAAAATGAAAATGAAGAATACAAGAAGAACAAAATAATTATAAAAGAAAAATTAAGAAGAAGATGAAAAGAAGGAAATAAAATGAAAATTAATATGAAAAATAAAGTAAGAATAAAATTAAAAGATAAATAATAAAAAAAGGAAATAAAAATTAAAAATGAAGAAGAAAAGAAGAACAAAAAGGTCAGATAAATCAAGAATAAGAGAAGGATAATAAGAATAAGAAATGAAGAAGAAATCAAGAGTAAGCTAAGAATAGTAAAAAATAAGAAATGGTGATAAAGAAAGATGAAAAGAAGAAGAGAAGAAAATGATAATAATAATAATAATAAATAAGAAAATGGGAGATGTAGAAGATAAGAAGAAGACAAGAGTAGAAGAGAAAAATAAGAATAAAGGAAAAAGGTAAGAATAAAAGAATAAGCAATAAGAAAAAATAAGAAAAAAATAAGAATAAATAATTCTACTACCAAGGATATGCAGGTGGATGACATGACTTGGGGTCAGGGGAAATCAGCGAGTGCGACAAGGAGATGAACAACAAGTGGTCCTGGAGGGGTAGAGAGCGGTGATCAGAGTTGAGAGGAGTGGGGGAGTGGGGATTGGGTCTTAACCAAAAATAAACCTTTTATTGTATATTACATATTATATGGTCCATATTTAATCTGACCAGTCCATGATGATGTAATGGACCCTATCCAATCACACTACCACGTCTCGTTTATGTTCATTGAATTAAATTTTATTCATCGTTATTCTCGTGTCATTTTTATAATGAAGTCCTTCAATTACATGTAATGACTAAGTGAATTATGATGAGATCATAATACGGAGATCACTGCCTTAAAACAAGTATTCTTAGTATTCATATTCAAATGATACTCACGATTGACATCTAAACATCTGAACAGACTAGCATTGTCTAATCGCACTCATATGATGAGTATATCTGATCCAAAAGCCATTAATATGGAGAACATTAATGATATACAATGGGCGTTATTAGGGAAAGAGGTCCACAATTTTATCTATATGAATCCCAAGATGGTATTATTATTAAATGGTAGGTATTTTGATTAATGTCACAGTTGAGTAAGTCGTCATTAGACTTGAGACACCAAAGACATCTTCTAGATGCACAACATACTTTGTCTATGCCTTATGAATTCTTATCCATGAAATTCTCAATCATCTTCTTTTAGGTGTAGAAATAAGTTCACGAAGATAATTGAGTGTCCAAGATGGAATTGTCCATCATCAATATAAGAGGAAACAACTCAAGGAAGATGATGCGTTGAAGTCCTGGGCTAAGGCATTTTAATATCAAAGAAGCAGTTCTTCGGCAGATCCCAAATGCATAAGTACTAGCTGAGATGATCAATCAGGGCTTGACACTTAACCTTACCATAAGACATATAAGAGCGTTTATCAAATGAGGGATTATATGTACACCGTAATTTATTGCAAAATATTCCATCTGAGAGTCATCATACTCCTTTGTATCTTCTAGGGCACGAGGTTTAGCTAGGCACCCTACAAGTTGACAACTGAACCAATCGATTGGGTTAAATTGATCCTTGATTAATTAATATTTATGTGATATAACTAATTATTAAGGTTGGACAAATAATAGTTAATGGGTCTTTGAAGTTATTAACTAGACTGATACATGGGTATAGAGGGTTGCACTCACAAGGTATTTGGACTTTGCTGGATAGACCCATAGTTTTGAAGACTTTTATCAATTTTTCCTGAGGTAGGGACTCTAATGAAAATTTCCAAAAACCATACAAATAGAGGTGGGGCACCCTCATTTGATACCCATGCACGTCATTTTTGAGTTCCCCCTTTCTTCTCTTGCTCTTTCTTCTTGAGTGTTGCTTCTAGTGACTCTCAACGATGAGGAGATCCCCATGGATTTCTAGCAGCTCAGTTGTACAGATTGAAGAGGATTTCCAGTGACGTGAGGATTGTGTGGATAAATCTGGGGGCTGGGCATTTGAACAGCTTGAAGAAACTCATCAGAAGAATTAATTGATTATGAAAATTTTTTCACGCCAGGTGATATGATCATTCATCTTTTTCACTTTTAAGATCCATTTTGGTTCAGTATTCTGCGGGCAATCAATCTTGGATAGTAGATCAAAGCCAAAAATTGCAAAACCAGGTCCAAAGTGGTCAACCAAAATCATATCATTAAAAAATGCTTAAACATTTCTATAGCTTCATCTTAGAATATCATTGGCATGACACAACACAAATTCCTCTCAGCTTTCTAATTTTGGTCCAACGTCTATAGAAAATAACTTTATGTTTGATGTCAGAATATTCTAAATGTTTATGTCAATGATATTTTTCTTACCCTTAAGGGGGATAAATTCATGGAGAAGTTTCATTTGAACTAGCTGCTTACCACAATAATGTAGCTAAGACCTTTTTCTTACCCTTAAGGGGGATAAATTCAGGTATACATGCTAAAATTATCAATAAGGATCACATAATTGGAGAAACCAAGATAGGAATTGACTGGTGCTAATCTCCAAATGTTAGAATGAATAAAATAAATTAAATTTTACATGAGAAAGATTATAAATTTAAATGAAAATTTAACTATTATTTGGAAAATAGGTAGAAAAAATAAAATATTTTAAGTTTAACTGAAAAGAAATCTAAAATGTATACTTATTTATTTTAGGACATGAAAGGTTGAATATCCTAATCTGAGATCTAGTAGAACTCATTAATGATTGTTCCGTAGAAGAATGGTATGCCCTACCATTTGACCCTTAAGAAAAAAACAAGTTATGATAAAATTGTATAAAGACTCGATGAGGAGAAGTGAGTTTATGAATGAGTGTAAGTTCTTTAACATATTAGGGACATGAGACATTTCTTAGTTAGATAAGACGAGTTTAAGAATAAATTGAATCAGACCAATGGATTTCTTTGGAAACCAGATCCATCTCTGGCAAATATTCAGATCCTTTATATGGTGATAACATGATGAATGCACCCACAATTCTATTGAATTTATCATATCAATGTCATCATTTTTAAAATACTTTCGAATATCTAATCCTGCTAGATTTCTATGAGAAGAATGTTTAGTAATGATGAATAATTTCGCGTACATGTGCATAAATTTAGATGAATTAAATTAGATGATGGTCAATGGGGATGGAGCATTATATATGATTTTTAGAGATTTTTATTTGGGCATAGGCTGAATTAGAGAAATTTCATTTTTAGGCTTTAAAAGAAAAATTAAACGGGTATGGGGTCGTGTCTTGGATCATTCCACAACTTTATTTTTAATAAGAATTATAGATTAAAAATGAAGGAGATTGAGAAATTCAAATTCAACCAATGAAAACAGAGGAATACCAATGAGAAAAATTAGGAAAATATAAGGACATTTTAAGTCCTACCCTTTGTATAAATATGAACTTTCTCTATAAATTTACCTCATTCTCAACATGTGCAAGCAGAGCCTAGGAACTAAGACAAGGCTCTCAATGATCTTGGTCGTTCAATTTCATTCAAGTGTTCATCCTTTTCTCATCCCTTTATTTCAGAGAAAAATGCCTCATCCTAGAAAATATACAGATCCAAGTTAGGCACAAGCATTGGGGGCTCAAGAATTGTGAATAAAAAATTAGGAACCCAGATCTAAAGTTTGTTCATTATCCCCATCCATTTCCCTTAATTTCCCTCTTAATGTTATTTAACTTTCGCTATTTATCTTTCAATTTTGTAAAACACTTTTTTTCTGTCTAGAATCTAATTTTTCCTCTCCCTGAACCTTACATAATTTCTCTACTTTTTGCCAGTATAATTTTATATAAATCATCCATTTAACCTTTAAATTTTGAAGTTATTTATTCTCTGTTAAAATCCCTTTTAAAAAGTTATTATATTTTGTTGGCAGTCCACCAGTTCTGTTACATAGACCAAACCAAAATTTGGCTATTCATGTTACTCAATCACTGTCTATGACTTGCAAGGACCCCATTGACTTATGGATCACAACCGGGTTTCCGCCCCCATTGCTGCTACCAACTTTTTTGATGATCACCAGAAAGGTCATTTCTGTATTATAATATAGTAGGGCATCTCCTGTCTAGTTTCCCTTGTGCATCTGGTGATGAGAACTAGTCAGGCGAGGGCGGCACCGCATGATGTCTTGCTATACGCGGTGCAGTCGCCACTGAGAGCATAAACCTGCATGAAGCATGTCAACTAACACCTATGAGTCTGATTTTACGACGATACTGTGAAGGTTTCATTCCTCGCAAAGGAGTAAACCATCACGTACCGCCATAGCCTTGGCTACTGTATTAGTTTGAATGCCATATAGGAGCAAGCCCAATTTGGAACCCAAAAGGAGCTCAAGACCAATCAAAGGAGAGGCTTATTTTTAAGGAGAAATTCAAGTGGGTGGTTGATGTTATAAAGGGGATATGAAATTGGCTGGCCAGATTTCCAAATCCTGGATACACATTCTAGGTTTCAGACATTTAAAATCTAGTACCCCTATTTATACTGTTTTTATCCCACATTGTACATATCTCTGAATTTCTGTCCGGAACTCTATTTTGGCCGCCTTGAGTGCAATAGTGTTTTTTGGATCCACTCTGTTTGAGTGTCAGGTTGAGTGAAGAAGGGAATGAGATCATCAGATTTGGAGGAAACCCAAAAATAATGTATCCTTGGCCCATAGGGAGTGACACCAGAGGTTCATGAATTCTTTGAGGTTCCTGCCTTCCATTATCAACATTTCTGGCTTGGTTATTACATGAAATGATAGTCGAGACCTAGGGTTTTCCAAAACCACAAACAGAGCTCAAGTTCCTCCCTCAGTTCACAGTTTTTGCATTTTTACTAAACCGGAAAACTAGAGATCCGCCACGTCAAGTCAGGGGTGCTCTTGTGGGCATACCCGAGTGCCCTCTGACAAAACATACCATAAGCTATTCTAACTAGTTATTCTTTAATTTTTTAACATAAATATATTTAAATAAAATTTCTCAAAATTATCTTTCAAATTATTCTTAACATAATTTAGGTTTTCCTTCATTGCATTTGCTTAAAAAAACAAAAATAAAATATGACTTCTCTTAGAGTTGGTTTTTTTATCTAGAAACTAAATATAATCACAAGGAAAAATATTCTAATTTATTTATGGTTCCCTGTGGTTTGACCCATATTAAAATCTATACTTAGGAAATATTATAAATTTGCTGTTTAATATAGGAATTGATGACAACGTATACCCTTTTCTGGCTTATCATTCCTGAAACCCTATGAAAAAAAAATTGTTTAAATCCCTATCAAAAAGTCAACTATCATTTAAAAAATCTATGACTAAGCCCCCCTGGTTAAAATCCTTGTAAATATAAATTTAAGGGTTTTATATTTGTATTTGAATTTAGACTTAGCCTACAATATTCATGTATATCCAACTTATTCTCTTTCACTAAGCCTAAAAATGTGGGAATTAAGTTCAAAGGTTATTTTTATATCGTTTAATATATCAAAGCTTATAGTCATGGATGAACATAAATAATAAAGACAAATCTGTTCATATTTTATCGCTTTCTCCTCATTAGCACCACCACATCAGTCTAGGCTTTTGCGTCCTCATTTACCCCATAGATTATCACCAATAATTGATCATCATTTTCTGGGTCATCCTAGATCCATGTTTCCAGTATAAAACATCTCCATTCGTGAAATAAGAAAAGTAGAACTAATATTTTTGGGATTCAATGTGATGAGATGGTGGCATGTCTTTGGAATACAGTGTTAACACATTTTCTCATTTCACCCAACGACTTAACACCACATAAGCACAGGTTATTCAAAATTTTCACATCAGTAATAGTAATTTTAATGTCTAATTTTTTTGATGCTATCATGTGTTTTAATTTAAAATCACATTCGTTGGAATGTCAATCATGCAAATTTTCATTGGCCCACTTGTCAAAGTGCATTATAAAAAGAAAGGAAGTGCCGGCTCATGTTTGGCCCCTTATGGCACTCCAATTTGAGATGCCACCATAACACCTTTGTACAACGATTATCATAGCTAATCATTAGCATAAATCAATGATTGTATGCGATCCAAATGAATTTTGGATTTCAACATATGGTGGAGCATGATTTAAAACTGGATAAAACTACTTAAACTATAACCAAAACCTTCATTAATTCCAAGTAGGTATATTCTGACTCAAAAAAATATTAACACATAAAAATGTTAGATTTATGAATAGGAGAATAGCAATTTCCAAGAAAACACCAAAAATACAGAAAACTAGAATATCGCTAAAAAAGGATTTAGTCACATAATGCTTGATAAAATTCATGTAAGATCATTGGATAAAAAATAGATGATAATTTTGATATTTATATAATAGTCAGCATTTACTAATCAGGTTACTTCCTTAATGATGCAGGATGACTAGGACTAACACGGGTAGGATTGGCTAATTCAACTAAGGAGGTATAAAACATACCACAAATCAACACAGGAATTTTCAAACATTTAAATCAGATGAAAATGTTGATGGTGCAGGCCCTTTCCTTGGTCAAGGGAGGGAGGACTGTCTTACAACCACCACGGTGAAAACAAAGCTCCAAATCCAATATCTCAAATGGTCAATCTCGAGAAGATTCAAATCTATTCAACTAAGTCTGACGGCGGTGGAAAAACATACGAGAAACACTAGATGAGAAACACAGACACCAAAGAGGGAAGAATGGACCTTTGGCACAAGAGTAGTGCGAAGAGGCGATGCAGGAAATTCTCTATGCGTCGTTGGTGGGGCGAGTGATGTGCGCTTCGACAGGGTGCCACGGATCCAACTGCACAGTAAGTTGGCGGGGGGTCAAGGGGGGAGTCCTCTTGTGGGGTTCAGGGCAGCGCCCCAAAACCAAAATGATAAACGAGGTACGCTGATGCAGGACGAAGGGTCTGAAGCACATTAATGCAGAATGAGCATAGGAACCGTGCGGGCGGTGGTTGCGTTCGGTGGCAGAACGAGCAGGAGGCTACACACTCGGCGAGCGAGTGCGGACGGGTGCGAACAACCGTATATGCGACTGGCGTAGGTGGCATTACGCACTGTGGGCAGGCAGCGCTATGCACGATGGGTGCGGGAAATGCTGCATGCCGGTGGAGGCGTCGATGTGCGAGCAATGAAGCAGGTAGGGAGGCCTCCTCTCAACAGTGATAGTGGTGGTGGAGGCTGTCGAATGCTAGGGCTATATTATCTTAGAAGAAGAAAACTCCAATTCCAAAAGAAAATCACCGAGTAGTCCATTACAGCATTGGCCTATGTATATGCTTTGGAGAAAAAAGAAAACATAAAATAATTGTAAAATTCAAATCTAATTTTAAATGACGCTCGGGTCCCATATCTGAAGTTGACATTGGTGACGTGTCATGACACGGGACATCTCATGCGGTAATGGTGTCACGTCCAGAAATAGTGCGTAGTCGTGTGCACCATCATGGTCACGTCCGGTGATAGAGCATGGTCACTTTAACCTTGAGTATCCAAATATGTTCATGTATGCCAATGTGTTATGAAAAAGATGAAGATAATTTAATTAAGGGTAATCCTACCTTTTGTGATCCTATGAAGAAAAACAAGTTGGATTGTCATCAGTGCTCCTTATTGATCTCTACAAATCTGCTCGATGATATCTTCATGAAGAGCATGACCAGAATGTCCTTTGACTCTGTATGCATGAAGCTTGAGATAACTTCTGTTAAGATGGAGCGTGATGGGGTCTCTTCCTTCTCCCCTCTCATTCTTATGTGGCCCCCATCCTCATTCGAATGGTAGAGGCTCTAAAGACTGATTCATATCTAGATACTTTTCTATCTATGCAGTTATTAAACAAACTCAACCCAAAATCTGATTTGGTGATTTTAACTATCTTATTTAGATGGAAATCTACATAAATGTATTAGGGATTAGATCAAATAAAAAATTTCAGATAAAAATAGGCAAATCAAAAGTCTTTGAATGACCTAAAAGTATGAAAGCCAAAATCATATAAATTAATATGAACACTGATATATTATTTGAATATATTTCATGTAAAAAAGGTCCTGTGAAATATATACCAAAGACCTAAAAATCACTTTCTAATCTACCTTATTGTTGGAACAATCCAATATGCACTGGATTCATGGCTTTATGTAATGAAATCCTAGTATCAAAGCCTTTGATTATGGAAGCATTTTATATCGGAAGTTTTGTTCAATTCATATGATCTCTTTAACAAAAGAGGTATTCATATCAGCCTTCCAAGGGATCAGAACATGATCTAATATGACATAGATATTTCACACAATCTGAATGTTTCATAATCTATCTTCGGACAAACTAATATGGATATATTTGACTTGCATTCAAATCAATCCAGTATCAGATCAAAAATCATATGGCATACATTTTTTTTGCGAGCTTAACTTTGATTAGTTCTCTTTATATATGACATTTATGGCCATATGCTGAAATCCAGGTTGACTCACTCTGTGCGGTGACTTAACTCAGTCCATTTTGAACATGGTACCCATTCTGACCTGTTGGCCACTCTTACTGATCATCTAAGCCTAGTCTCATGCCCCCAAAATTCATGCCACAAGCTCACAACCATCTCATCTGGACCACTAATCCTACTCAATCATTTGAGCATATATTCTGACAAAACTAAAAAATTATATATTTAATAAATAATTCCCAAAAATTAAAAGCTCATAAAAATTAATAACAATATTAGGGAAAATTAAGAAAATTATAAAAGAATTTGGGCATCATTTCATGCATAGTATCTTCTATTCCATCCTAAAAAATAATATAAAATATAAACTCTATGTA
Source organism: Wolffia australiana (assembly GCF_029677425.1). Lineage (NCBI taxonomy): Eukaryota > Viridiplantae > Streptophyta > Magnoliopsida > Alismatales > Araceae > Wolffia > Wolffia australiana. The sequence goes on along the minus strand of NC_135835.1, from coordinate 15,400,231 downwards.
TGCATAATAATGTTAATACATATAAAAAATAATATCAATTATTTCAATCATTCACATGCACAAAATCATGATAAAGTATGAGTCAATTCATGTTATGAAATATTCATGGAAGGGTGAGCAAGTGGATGGTGCAGATTGGTTTGATAGGATTTATGATGCCTTATTGGTATACCACATTACTTACAAGATCCCAATATGCCTGTCTCCTTATACAACAGTCTATGAAAAGCCCTCCCATCTACTACTGGAGCTGTAACAATGAGTATGTTGAGCTAAACAAAAGTTAAACTTTCATAGTATAATGTAAAAAATTGAGTTATCTCAATGAATGGATTGATATCAAGAATATGGCAGTAGATAGTGTGTTTATCAATAAGTATAATAATAATTTTCTTCTTGACCATTTCATGACATGAAAGAATTTTGGTATCAACGATAAAGGTTGGCACTATAACTTATGCTTGAAGCTCTTTCCAAAGAATTTGAAGTCCGGTGTTGATGCATTATTCTGAAAATCAACAATAACGGATCTGTATTAATTTATACTTTACATTGTGATTAAGTTTACCACAAAACAAAGATTAACTAAAGGTGTACCTTACAGGATAACACTAGCCATGCGACTGTCAGTTAAGCTACAATATCTTGATTCAGTACCTTACACCTCGATCAAAGTTAATATTCAATATAATAGTCATCATTCGAAGAATAATTAATTTCCCCTTTATACTTTCTTTGTAGTTCAGCATTTATTATGCATACATAGACCATAAATATTAGTGATGGAGCTACCATATATGATAAAGCATCAAATAGTGACTGCAGATTAATAATTCATATTCATCATGATAAAAATTAGCCTTGGACATTATTAAAAATTAATTTTGTGACAAATATATTTTTTAAATCTGGTGGTGAGAAAACATTTTTAAAAAATCAGAATATTTTAAAATTCACTTTCATATATAATGAAGACCCTCATGAATATTCAGGACCTAGTGGAAAGTGCACCACTAGTGTTTTAGGTTCTAAGTAGACACCCTTGGGTTAAAGGTACTTAGCGTTAGGGTTAAGATGACAACTAGGTTGACTTAATAAAATATAGACGGTCAAAGAGAGCACTTTTCCTAATATATATATACTTTCACACAAATCTAGTTTTGAACCAACTCAATCATCTCATAATAAGCTTGGGCCACCAATGGCCCATTTCAAACTCTTTGCATTCTTTAGAGATCATATCATTCCCTACAATCTACTTGTTGACAGTGTGAAGCTCCTCAGGGAATAATATATATAATAATAATACATGTTTCACATAAACTAAATTCATGCTCTATGAATTATAAATATTCTAACAGAAAGGCAAAAACCTAAAATTATAAAAGCATAAAATAGACAACAAAGATGTAAAAAGAGGAAAAGTTGTATTTTAAAACTCCTTTTGTATGTAGAGTCTTATTCTAAATTTTATAATCATACATGATATGATATTTACTTGAACTATATGTGAATATTTTCATTTTGATTATCATAAAAACCATAAAATCAGTAAACATTATAGCTTAAAATGACTTATTGAAACTTTAGAATGATGTTCCAATTTTTCCTGATTTTGTATTATTTTTAACATAATGTTTTACATTAATATCATGAATAAAAATTTTATATGTCAAAATATTAATATATTGATTTAAAATTTTTGCATTAATATTATATTTTAAGAACTATAATTCTCATTTTTCGACGCTTTCTAACATTTTATGGAATTTTGTGACATTAAATTTGAAAAGAAAATAATGTTCTGTAAGAAATATAAATTTTGAATTTATTTAAATATTTTAAATGAGGATTTTTAAAAAGCTCATATCTTCATAAGATTGAGAGACACACTAACAATTTGGCACATGAAGGAGAGGAGAGAAAAAAACAGAGAAAAAGGGATTCTTGATGTTGCTCAAAATTCCATAAATAAGATCTAGAGGGTGTTTTGGGCTGGAATTTTGAGAGTGGTCACATTTATACCTCTTCTATCCATCCATCACTCAGATCAGTAAATAGAACCCCCATCCTTGTAAAAAAGGCATTGTTGGGTTTTTTCAAAATATTTTTTGGGTTTGTTCTTGCATTGCAAAAACGAAGGATTCAAGTGACATCCAAATTAAGATGTGCAAAAAGAAAGCAGCACTTATGCTAACGGGTAAATGACAATGAGGTTACTGTGATCTTAGTCTTGTTTTTACTCATATATTTGTGTTTTTTCCGAAGTTATTATCACCAATACCTTGGTTTTCACCATCACATTTGTCACCTCCAGCTTTGACACTTGTCTCTGCATTTCTGCTTCCATGTATGTCAGTAAAATGACAGTAAAATTATTATCACTCACCCCGTCTTCATGGATTGCTAGTATGTTTCTACAATCATCTGTGCTGCAGTTTGCGATGGTCAAACTTATGCACTTGTTAGATTCATGCCACGGCCCACAATCATCAGTTGACAGTCCCATAGTCCATGCAACATTATTTATTTAGACTTAATTAATATTTTTATATTATAAAATTCCCAAAAATATTGTATAAATTTGTAATAAACTATTTTTGTACAATTTTATAATGATTATAATAAATTTTCACTAGTTGCTTTCATTAAACTATATTTAACTCTAGAATAAAGATAAAAATATAAAAAAAGAAATTAAATTTAAATTCCCCTTATTCAACTTGCATGCTATGCATTCAACCCTTACTCGTGGCTCGTAAGGAAAATTAGACTTTTTTTGCAAAATGAAGAAGGCATAAATGACATGAAGTAACATTAATTTGTAGTTCGCAAAAGAATGGATTTTATGGCCTTGATCTGGATGAAACAAAGTGGATTTCTTCCAGTGGAAGACTTTCAACTGAATCAAAATGATATGAAAAAAGCCGTTGATCGCCTAGACCTAGATCACATCCATGATTATTTGGATCCTTAAGTGAGAAATTTTGAGCTGATTAGTTTGGCATCCTCTAGATGTATCCATGTGATCCCGGTCATCTCAAATCTCGTTCTTCCTCATGATAAGCTCTGTTCATGCTCCTCTATCACCATTACATTATCCCAATTGCATCCAGAATAGAGAGGGGCTATGGAAATAAAAGAGGAGGTAAAAGGCCCTAAAATATTATGGCTTGGGTAAATTTCATTCAAGGCATTCCCCTATAATACTAAGTGGGTATTTCTTATAGAAATCCCCAACTTTTAACTATATCGTCTTATGTCCAAAAGACAATAGGGTGCATGTATCAATATAGATAGTGAATGTACTAGCCCAATAGCTGTTATTAGCCTTCCAAATTAATTAACAATATCATTATATAGATTAATAAATGACGAACTGATTAGTCCAATCTATAGGTTATCTCCAGTCTCTATGGTGCCAAACTACACCTTGTGCTCTAGAAGATACAAGGCGGGTGTATCGACTCCCTCATGGAATTTTTGTGTCATCAATTATTGTGTATGATAGTCCCTCATCAGATTGATTCCCCTTGGAAGACTTAATGTATGTAAAACTATCAAACCCTAATTGGTCATCTTATTACTGATGTATTCAAAAATCATATAAGTCATCCTTATTACTGATGTATTCCATTTTCTTACGTCTTATATTCAAAAATATAAGAGGTAATACCATTCCTTAGTTTTTACCTCTTATACGAAGGTTGATGATCTCATCTTGGTGACTCATCTTGACCCCATAGGACATAGTCATCTTTGTTTGTCCACAAGACGGCTTTGGTGTCTCAAGTCTAAGGAACAATTATAGAAACATGACATGAATCAACCTGATTGGTAGTTTGGTATGATACCATTCAAGGATTTGTATAGATCAATTAAGTGAACTCTTTAAGCTAAAGAGTACCCACCATCTATCATTTGTGTTTACATGCTAATGGTTATAGGAACCGTCATCCTCATCATATGAGTGAGAGTAGATAATGATAACTATCAGGATACTTCAATCTCTTTCTTGATTATCCCTTGAATATGAATATTTGGAGCACATGTTTAAAGATGTGTGATATCTGAATCTCATCGTAATTCTATAAGTATGTTCATGTAGTCATGGACTTGATTATTGAGTATCAAAACAAAGGGACTTGTTGTGTAGAGTTCATCGTATAGAACCAAAACTCTGGTCTGAGGTAAATCAATATACTTGGAAACAAAGTTACACAATCACATATCCATTATCTAACATCCATTTCAAGCATGTATATATCCATAAAACTAATTATATTGATAGATCCATCCATAACCTTTGGGTTTTCTTCATTTTGATGTCTCATGCTTTTTGAAGATAAAATACCTATCAAAGGCATATTTTTCCTGTATTTTGTTTTTCTTTTTTCAACTCATCCATAAGACTTCTGTATAAGAATCCCACAAAATTAGTAAAATAAGTCAATCTCCTTAAAAGTTGATTTAGTCTCATCAATGCAAAATGTGACTTTTCTAGTGATTTTGAGTTTGTAAATTTATCATTAGATTATTTGTTAAATCCATTTCATTAATCCATTATTTATAATACTTGTATTTAATGTAGGAATTCCTAACGGCAAGTCTGATAGTCATCAGAAATCTAATATCTTGATCAAAATATTGCGCAGGATCATGTGAAGTAATCAAATATTGAAGGAGAAATTGCTGCTAGAATAAAGTGCAATATCATTTAGTGTTCATCATATAAGGACAGAAACAGCTGTATTCTACATAATGATACATACGCCTAGAGGATCACAGACAAATGGTCTTTTAGACATCCAAAGATCAAACTTGACGGGTTTTAATGGAAAGTCATGTTAAGAATATATTGTAAAATCCCTTAAACAAATGCACCCGTGTTATATTTCTTTTAGGGATTTTCAATATTTCATCTCAATCATGGCCCCAGAACCCCATAATCAATCCTACTATAAACCAGGTTAATAATGACTGCCCTTTTGTTTAAGATAAATTTAAAACATAATTTATCACTAAAGTATTTTATTAATCCCATGAAAATCTACATATTTTCTACTCTAAATGATCCAAATTTGGTACATGAAAAGTCTTTTAATCACTTAGTTTAGTCTACATTTTTGTGATCTCTTCCACTAATCCACACATCTTTGTCTCCAAAAGAATCACATTGCAATTATAAGGATATTGAAAGGCCTTGACACCATTTTTTTAAAAAATCATTTTTTTATTGAAGTTGCATTTTGTTATAAATCTAATGTTTGGATTTACTTTTTAAATACAATGATAGTTGCCAAGTTTCATCAGGCAGAACCCTAACCATAGAATGTATCATCATTGACGTTTGACTTTGCAAATCAGGGCTAAGGAGATGGAAGTGTGTACCACCCATGCTTGCACTCACATTCTCCATCTATTCAATTAAACACTCCTACACCAAGCCCATGCTTTCTTCCAAGATTTGCCACACAGATGCATGCATCTATCATTCAAGTTTGTGTTGTCACTTTTCAGTGTTTACGTGGATCCCATCGGTTCCCTAATTAAAGTCACCCCAGTACTGTACACCTGTCTTGTCTTCTCCTTTGTTCCATAGTTTGGGCCGCAATCTGGGCACTATCTCAGAGAGAGGCTTGATGAACTAGACTTGTATGTGAAGGTGTGTACTACTTGCACCTGGACAGAAATACCCCATGAAGATTATTTAGTGCAGAGATGGAAACCAATGAGATTAAGTCTAATCTAATAAATACAACTGTGAAGCAAGGTTATTTTTCCCTTGGCCTATCATGCCTTCTCTATAAATAGCTCATTTTCTCCATTGTCGTGTTTAAAATTTTTACACCACCTGCGTAAAAGTTTAAAACAATTAAAGCTGTAATAGGCATCCTTTGAGCCCCATACATAAAATATTGAAACCCTTAAAACTGATATGTAAGCATTTAAACCACACAATAAATTAGATAGATGGTGGAAAATAAGTTAAGAAATGAGGGGCCTCACACATATAAGCCCCCCACCTGATTTGTGATCTGAACTTGATAGGATAAGTTTGTCACTTCATGGGCATGCGAGTTTGCCATTGGTACTTCAAAAATAAAGACACTATACGTGTGTAGTGATTATCATGATGAAGACTCCATAGTGATGTTTTATTGTATTCTGGTTTTACACGTCCACATGTAGAAGTATTTTTAACAATGTTTCAGTGAATCCTTTGGATGTCAGCACCAAGTGATTGATTCCCTTTATTCGGTGCATGAATCTTGATATGAAGATCAGTGATATGTGATTATGGAAAATATCTGGTAAGGGTAGGAAACACCTTTATATGAATAGAATCCACAAGTTCTTGGTTCCTTTAGTTGGCATTTAAAATCCATTCAGAAGTCCAGACTCTAGATGTATATGGGCTATATAAAGTGCTAGATCTCCTCTTCTTTCACTAAACTCTACAGTTGAAAATCCCATTTGCTATCCATCCAATCCCCACTAGAAGCATCACTTACAAAAAAAGGAAGAGAAGAAATGAGGGGGCACTGATTGACTCATATGAGTATTAAATGAGGTGCCCCCTTTTATTTATAATGTGGGGAGAAAATTTGCGTAGAGTCTCTGTCCTCAAGAAAAAATATTATCAGTCCCAAAACTTTGTGTATGCCCACCGACGTCCAAAAACCTTGGGCATGTGAACCTCTTGGTCCATGTATTAGTCAAAATAACTTCAACGGCTCAATTGTTGTCACTGGTTGACCTAATTGATTAACATTAATCACATATAGATCAATTAATCAAAAATTGGTTTAACTCAATCAATTGGCTAAGAAATCCACCAATCTGGATGCCAGGCTACACCTCATGCCCAAGAAGATATAAAGGAGCATGCCAACTCTCTCATGGAACCATTACCATCATCATTATGATGTCTACACAATCCCTTATCAGCATGAGACTCCTAAATGATTTAGATTACGGTAAATCACCAAATCCTAATTGGTCATTTTAGTTAGTACTGATGTTTGGTAAAATCATCAGATAATGCCTTCTATGAAATTTCCCCTACATTGGATAGGGATTTAACTACATCATAACTTGAGTCAGTTTCCTCTAATGCCAAAGAGGAACAATCCCATCTTGACAACACAATCATCCTCGTGGACTTTTTGAGTTAGGATAGTTTGAAATCTCCTAATGAGAGACTCATAGGTCATAGTCAAAACACAAATGTCCATCCACAAGGCATCTTTGGTGTCTTAGGTTAAAGGACTAATTACACAACAGTGACATGAATCAACCTGCCTACTGATAGGTATAATACCATTTAGGGATTCATATGGATCAATTTAATGAACTCTTTCCCCAAAGAGGACCAGTATTTGTCCTTAAGGTCTCCACACGAATAGCTACTAGGTCGGCCATACTCATCATATGAGTGAGGCAAGGTAATGTTATTCTATTCAAGTACTTTGATGCCCCTCTCAAGTATTCTTCAAATAGGAATATTTATAATACATGATTAAAGACTAGTGATCTCCATATTAAGATCTCAATTACGATCTTGTTGTATTTTTCCAAGTCTGATCATGCATTTATGGAATTCATTATAATCATCACAAGTGGAATATAATGAATACATTACACTAATGAACATAAAACAAGATATTGAATTTGTGATTGGCTTGTGGGCCACACATGTTTCCAATAAGTTTTATAGAAACAAGTCATCTTGAGCCCATGTATCCACATGTCACAATTTAGAGTCATTTGGACTAGGAACATATCTCAACCATCATGATAAGATAATGGCAGACATGTAGAAAATAAGAATGTGGCACTTTTATCTGTTCAACTTTATTCTTGTCCATCTCCCAATGGGTTTAAAATAAGCACACCTGAAATGTGGCACTTTTGTTTTTTGCAATGTAGTGGAGATATATATTATCTTTTCAACTTCATTCCCCAACAGATTAATCACAAAAATTCCATCAATGTCCATCAAGCTTTAGTAGGAAAAATTTTCTTTGGAATATCATGATCACGACCATGATCAAAACATAAGGTTTGTGGTGACACCTCACACATCCTCCTCCAAGTGAAGAAGTTCATAGAAATAATTAAACCACTCTAAGGAAAATAAGTGACCATCAAGAAAATTTAAATATTATTTATTTAACTTTGGATAATCTACTTCTTCTAATCTTAGATTGTCTTTATCCTAGATCAGTCTGCCAAAACCTGTTTCTAAGCTCTTGTCTACGTATTATGGATCCAACCTTAAAGTTTTATTCCATTAGGAAAGTTAACCAACTTCTCAAAGATTGATCAATAACTTCCATCAAGCCCTACTATAGCTTACTTTCACTGGAGAGTACAAATAATAACATAAAATTTTAAGTTAATGTTTTTCCTAGAGGGTTGGCCTTGAAATTTTGATCTTTTTACATTGGCATCAAGACTTGGAAAGAACATCTCATTTCATCACCTATTTCCACACACAGATAAATAGTAACATTGGATAAATTTAGTGGCAATAATGAAGCATCAGAATATCCAGTATTTATACTAGTTTCTGATTAACATCAGATTTCACCTCATTAGGATTCTAATCAATCTCTAAATAATTCATAACCCACTAGAAAAAAACTCTATAAAGCATGGTGGCCACTTTGGATACTGCCATAGAGGAGATTATGGTTGTCACTTCATGAATCATAGAGGATAAATAACTAATTCAGGGTAAGGATTAAATACATAGTTGATAAGCAAAAAAGAGGATGTACGTCATCTTTAATTCTTAGATTAAACAAAAAATTTATAATGTTTCCTTACCAAGTCTAGGTTTTGAGTAAGAGTCAAACCACAGAGAGCCATAAATAAATTAGAATCTATTTCCTTTTGATTATATAAATATAGTTTTTTAGGTAAAAAATACTTTATTTTGATCAATCTTTATTTTGATCTAACTCTACGAGAAGCAATACTTTATTTTTTAAGCAAATGCAATGGAGGAAGACCTATATAATGATGAGAATAGTGTTATACATATTTTTGATAAAATTTATCTGAATTTTGTAATGTTAATAAATCAAAGAATAACTACTTAAAATAGCTTACGATATTTTTTTGGCAACGGGTGCCAGGGTTTCTTGCAAGAGCATCCTGGACTTGACGTCGGTGGATCTTGAATTATGCAATAACTTGAGCTGTAGGATGAATTTTTTAGCATCATTTATGGAGTTGAAAAGCCCTGGGTCTTGACTATCATGTCCTATTATAACCAAGCCAGAAAATTTGTGTATGGGAGCTATATATCCATGAAACTCCGGCGTCAATCCCTTTCGGGCCAAGGATGCATTCTTTTTTGCTTTCCTCCAAATCAGATGATCTGATTCCCTTCTTCGCTCAGCCTGACACTGAAAAAGAGTGGTTCCAAGAAAAACTTCTGCACTCAAAACTGCCAAAATAGGTTTTGGCACAAAAATTCAGGGATAGTTACAATGTAGGAGAAAATGCGTATAAATAGGGATCCTAGACTCTCAATGTGTGAAACTTAGAAAGCATGGCCAGGTTTTGGTAATCTGTCCAGTCAATTTTGTGACCCCTTTATAGGAAAGAAACAAAAATTACCCACTTATATTTCTCTTTAAAAATAGGCTTCTTTTTTGATTGGGCTTAAGCCCTTTTGGGATCCACAATAAAGCTCCAAGGAAATCATTAAAAAAAAAACCAATTGATTCAAGGGAATCAGGTGAGGTTAGTTCATAAATCACTAAATCCCATTAGCTAGGACCAATTACAAAACTGGGTGTTAATTTAATTTTCAACATAAATAAGTGATAATTTGTGTGCATATTCTTGATATAAGTAGTAATATAAATCATACAAACATATAATTACCACAAAATATTTGATTATAACTTCGCATAATTCTGTTATATTCCAATTTATAATTTCATAAAAAAATGATGTCATATAGTTTTGTAAAAATTTAAGAAATTGAGAAAACTTATAGATTATAATAAAATGTTTAATCTTTTTTAATATGTGTTTTCTAGGAATTCATAAAACACATATTTTTTATCATTTAAATGAAAATACATAAGGAAAATTCATGATATTAATATAATAATTGGTGTGTTATCAATGATACACTAATTGGTACTAGGGTTGGATGTGGGCAGTCATTATTTCATGATGTCAGATGTTCAACAAGTCGTGGGGTAGTGAATTCTGGATGGGTGTATAATTTTTTTGGATCACCAAGTGATCAATATCTTCTATGCTTATTTGGACTAAAATTTGTGTTAGCATCATTGGAAAAAATACTGATTGACCATCATTCACATAAATCAACTGGAAGCACATAGGAGGTAGGAAATAAAGCCAGAAAATCCTTAAATAATTCCCAATAAATATGATTATGTTTTAAGGTAATTTTTTGGAACTTTATGACATCATAGTTTTATAAAAAGTAATTTTAGTCAATATATATTTTCAATTTTCTGAGTTTATATTTAGAATATATTATTTCAGTTTTAATATATATTTTCAAAAACAAATTTCTGACTTTATATTTACAATATGCTAGGTGTTGCCATCCAATCTATTTAGATGATTGATTTGTGACACTGACTAGATGCATTACACATTGTTAAAATATCCAGTATTGCATGAAAAATTATAATGCCGCAATGGCCAATCATAAGCTGACATTTTACTTTTTAATACATAGGGAGATGTGGCCCAATGACAAAGAGACACAATTAAAATTAAAATAACTGTGATCCAAGTTAGAAACATGTCACCCTGAAGAAAGGAAGCAATAACCTCCTTTGAATATAATGTTGAAGCATCAATTGAGGGAGACATGTCACAACTTTTCATAGGATCAAAGACTATCAACGTGGATCATGAAGCATACTTTTAAAAGCATTGGAGGATGTATTTTTTGTCAATGTACACGTGTCAACTCATGAATACAAATTTATAAAATGAGGAAAAATATTTGGAAAATCCTAGGATTACTTGAGTCATAGGTATTCCCTTTAAATCCTAAGAATATTTGGTTTGGTGAGGAGCAATAAAAACTGATAACGTAGTATTATCTAACTTTAAATCATGATATTAGATTATCAAGGAGTTTTGAGCTGACATCATCATGGGAGCTTTGTTTTTTCTCTCTCTCTCTCCTATATCCACAAGTACCCTCACATCTAAAAATAGACCCATCTATCCATGTGATAACATCAATATGTAGTGATAAATATGCACGAAAATTATCACTTATTCATGTTGAAAATGAAATTAACACTCATTATTTTAAGTGGTTCTTATAGCGGGGTTTAATGATTTATGAACTCACCCCACTTGATTATCTTGAATAACATGGTTTCTTCTAATGATTTCCTTGGAATTTCGTTGTATTACATGGCTGAAATAACGAGAGTATAATAATATATGAATGTTGGAGGAGAGAGGAAATCAAAGTACAATGAAGCCCACTATAGAGCGGGCCCAATCTGGATTCGAAAAGGAGCTTAAGCCGAGTTAAAGGATGGGCCCATTTTAAATGAGAATTCAAGTGGGTGGTTGTTCTTTCTTTCCTATAAAGGGAGGACGAAATTGAATGTTCAGATTGTTGGGTTCTAGAGGCCTTGACATGGAAGAAGACGATGATTCCATGCAGCAGAAGACATGTAATGGAATCATAACTGCATCATTAAATGATTTTAATGGAATCAGATCAATATCAATCAAACAGGTTTTACAGATTGTCCCAGTCCATGTACAGGAGTACCTTCGTAAACAAAAATTAACATGGAAAACTCCCTGAGCAGTGTCATACTGATGAGAGGTGGATTTCTTACTTTTAATAAATATTAATTGAAAGTTTTTTATGAGAGTGGAAGGATCAAATAATCCTACATGCTTCATCAGCTTCATGCATGTTTCCATGGAGATCTAGGAGAACGATGCTAGAAGGATGTAAAATATGTTCGTACGTAATTTAGGATTTCTAAGGATATATTTCTAGTTTGTGCATAAGAATAATAAAAATCAATGGTTACATGACTTTAATATTTTCAAATTACATGCAGGATATAGCAAGGCTACACTGGCTTCTTGTTATCACTAAATGTAAGTCCAGTTTGTTGGAAAGGTTACAAGTAGATTATGATTGAACACTCAATGACTTAAGTCAAATGCATTGTTATAGCTTTATTCTATGATACTATTGGTGACAATTTAATCATCAATGTTAGCCTTATTCTTAGAAATGACACTTGATCCTGTACACTATTCCATTATTCTATGATACTAATAGTGCTATTGGACATGTGACCTATCCCATCTTTACAATATTAATAATGTTATGCTGTAGTTTCACTTGATTAGAGAGATGTTTTCTGGAGAAGGTATCATGAAGTAACAAGCTCCATAAAAAGGATTACATAACATAATCACCTAATGAAACCATTAATCAGACATATTTTTTGCATTAATTAACAGCCAATATGATGTTCTCACAGAGAGGTTAGAATTTGTCCAACTTAAAATTTTCTGAAGTGATACAGCCCGAATTCCATTTTCTCATCCATGTTTAATTTGACTCGTGCATACAAATCATATTCACTATTATTGGTGTAATATTAGTTATATAGTATAATGATATGAGCAATGATGAGTTATATTGAGATCATACAACCACAATTATCTTTAAACATGTATCCTAAAAAAATCTTATTCCTAAAATATTCAAGAGCTACTTTCAAAATTCTATAAGGACTGACAATATCTATTTTATACTTATAAGATAAAGATGATGAGCTTATGACCATTTGCAGAAGATACTAAAGAGAAATAATAAGATGTCTTCAAGGAAAGAGTTCAAGCTGTTTATTCTTGTGAGTCCCTTGATGATCCTTGGATTTGACACACCAATGGCATCTTGAGGATGTACTTTTATGCTCAGAGTATTAAAAAAAGTTACTAATGACGTTATTCAAAACAGTCTTAGCTTGAATTCAACATCCATGAAGGGAATTGATTTTCAACGATGGGATCATTTATCCTTGAGAAAAAGAAGACAAAACACAAGGATATGGTGCTATGAAACCATTGGCTTGGGTAATGAAAATATTTGAAATTTCTTTTTGATGTTTTTCTACTGCAAGAGTTCTCACTACGATGATGTATCCGGGTTTTATAGTTGGTGACGCCCTAACTCATTTAATCAGTGTCACACGGATGAGGGACTACATGTACTCAAATGACATGTGAGTTCCATAAAGAGTTCAAAAAATAATTTCTTCCTTTTGTGATGCATTGTGGATTTATGACTGCACCTATACATTTAGACACATAAATTTAAGCCTTAAAAATGTATGTGTTTTCTGTAGTTAATTCACTATGTTAGCCTACACAGTACCTATTCGGCTAATGTAATAATTTACAATACTGATTTATTGGTCTAGAGAGTCACACACACACACATATAGACTTACCTATACCTCTCAGTTCATCCTCCTATCTCATCATCATCACCATCTTTGGCTACATCTTTCTTATTTCTACTTTTTGTCCTCTCTTTATGTCACAATCTCATATTGTCCATCTTTCAGAATAATGTTTGTACAGACTCTGTAGAAATCAATTATCACCCTCTATAATATCTGATGTAAAATTTTAAAGCTTTCCCTTGTATTTCTGCTTGAATTTAAACCATAGAAAATTATACAAATTAACTAAAAATCCAGAAAAATCCCAAAAATTAGATTTCTCACTTTGAAACTCAATTACTTTATCCAAGCATGGGAAAATTTGTGAAATTAAAATTTCACCACTCTGTGGATCAACCCCTTGCTTGCGCTATATTAATTTTAGAGTATTTAAGTTGAAATTTTCAGAAATATTGTTGGTTAAGTCTGAATTAAAACAATGACATAGAACCCATAAATTTGGACTTATCTATCCCCATTATAGTCTAAATGTCAATACAGTTAATTAAAATTTGGAAATTTGATGTAAAATTTTAGTGCTTTCCCTTGTATTTCTGCTTGAATTTAAACCATAGAAAATTATACAAATTAACTAAAAATCCAGAAAAATCCCAAAAATTAGATTTCTCACTTTGAAACTCAATTACTTTATCCAAGCATGGGAAAATTTGTGAAATTAAAATTTCACCACTCTGTGGATCAACCCCTTGCTTGCGCTATATTAATTTTAGAGTATTTAAGTTGAAATTTTCAGAAATATTGTTGGTTAAGTCTGAATTAAAACAATGACATAGAACCCATAAATTTGGACTTATCTATCCCCATTATAGTCTAAATGTCAATACAGTTAATTAACGAGGGATTACGATAACTGTTATTGGTCATCCAAATTATTAACGGGATTGATACATGGGCCGTAAGGGTCACACACAAGATTTATTGGGAATGGTGAATATATTGTATTCATAATGACTTTATGAAAATTTCTTAAAGAAGTACAAAAGGGGGATTTTAATTACCCATGCGAGCCAGAACCAGGCATCTCCCCTTTATTTTTTCTCTCACTCTCGACTCATTCTAACGGAAGGTCTTGCTGGTAAAAGATCAACTAGATCTTCAAGAAATATGGAGAATAAGAAAGGAAATTGACCAGTCCCTTTATTGCATGAATACTTCTAGAGACTAGGCACATGAATAGCTTGAAGAAACTCTCCCATGGAACAAGTCAAGGGTGAAACAAGTTCCCCACAAGGTACTATGGGTTTAATTTATTTATTAATGAATATGAATTGACCAATTCTTACACTCCATTGAGAAAGTTTTCAATCACCAAATCATAGCCCGATAACACAGAAGAAACATCCATCATTATATTCCCTCTTTATGTGTAATTATCACATTTAACTACATTGGTGTCACCTCATTCATTGGTAGACACTTGCAACTGCTACTCACCTGGAAGGGAGATTTATCTAGTTCCCAAAAACGGGGGCATGATGATTTGTTTTGAAGAAAGATATGGTGATCACAAAATTTTGGTGACCCTCCCAAATTTGGGCATAGTGATATTGGATGCGTCAAGTACAATGTAGCAATATATTGAAAGAAAGTGCCCATTGTGCAAAGGGATTTGAGGCCCACTTATGCATCACTCTTCTCCATAATATCTGGCATGAAGAGAAGTAGATTCCCTTTCTCATCTTCATCAGCTCTTTCAAAGCTAGGTGGGACTGATTTTAATATCCCATACCATATTTCATATATCTGTACTTTGAAAGTTGGTGCTCTCATATGTTTACTTTCATGGATGATATGATGACTCAAAAAAACTTATAGGGCAGTAATAAGGAACTAACCATTGTTTAAGTATTTGATATCAATATCAATAAAAATTATACTTTCGTAATTCAACTTTGCACTTATTTTTAGGTTAGCACCTTCATTATTCATCATTTAGGGTTAAAGTTAGAAAATAAAATTATTTTTCCTAAATTTTATTTTTGTATATTTATTAATTTCCAGACTACTACAACTTGACTTCTTAGAGTCAAGTGGATTTTTTATCATCTTATTGGAATTTTAATTGTTATTGAAGACCTAGGTAATATAAACTGTGATTTATGGACGCAAAAGGGAGAAAAAGAGAAGCCCAAGGCACTTAATCAACCAGAGTAGGGAACCCAAGCCATGACCTATATATATATATATATATACATACACATTTTTATATTAAGACCAAGGCAGATAAAAAAGGTCATTGACAATAACCTTAGAAATAATAAAAATGTAGATTTGAAAATCCTGTTTCCAAATTTGGGAATAAAGGGTGTGGATCCAATATGGATATGAAATCATGGTCACTCTCCCAACCTTTGGAATCAAATACAAGGACTAAGTGAGATAGGGAACTTCTATTTAATACTTTTCCCTCTCTCTTAGTATCTCCTCCTGGATTTTTGGTTCCAGAATATTATTGGCAAAATAATTTAATATACACTTTTTCGCAAGATTTTGGTTGGTAGAGTTCATGTTTGATCTAGGTTCTTCAAAAAAAATGCCACACTCGAGGTTTGCATGATCTCTAATATTTTTATTTGAATTTTCTCACTTTTATCTTAAAGTAAAATTTTCCATGAATATCATATATGTGATGCTTTCTTAAGTCAACAATGAAGCTCCGAAATTCATCTTGTCACAAAATTTTCATCTTTTTTCTACCCCACATGCTGTCGCTCACAAATTATACTTGATCAGTGCAACCGCCTGCAACATCTGGTGCTTGAATGGTGAAGGGTATTTGAATTTAGTTTCAATGAAATATGTCTCTTAGACTCATTAATTATATTTTCAAATAATTAAAAATATTATAATATTTAAATAAAATTTTATTTAATTTATTAAACTTTTTCACTAGTTTACCTTTTTCATTAAATTAAAGTTTTAAAATATCTCAAAATCCCAAAAAAATAAGAATATTTTATAGTAAATTTACCCAAATTGACTCTTTTGTTTCCTACTCATTGTGGATTTAAAATTTTAAGCCTTTAACCTTTCTAAGAAATATATTATTAAATATTTTGCATAAATCAGAGCCCTCATGATGTATTTTGATCAAAATACTCAGTTATCACCACACGTATGTGAGATGAAGAAAATGATACGGATGTTTTATTAAAAAGTACTTTTCAATATGTTTTGTTTTACTTTGTCCTAAAGAGTTATTAACCTTCTTTATGTTAATCCAAAATTTGGTCTTGAAAAAAAATTACTCCCGACCTTTAATCTCTTCCTAGAATTTTATTGGAAAACTCATTTTTGCCCAGCATTCCACATGCTGCCACCAACCCTTCGACTGTGATGTTATTTTTTCTAAAAATTTTTAAAGAGTAGAAAAAAAAAGAAAAATTCCCAAACACAGTCTCTTTTTATTTACAAAGTACACATAAAATTTTTATGAAAAATTCTATAAATGGTTGAAAATATTCCCTTTGGAGATGAAATTTCTTACTTCAGACTCTCTTTTAATTAGAATTTAATTCATTTTTATTTACTTGCCTCCTTTTGGTCTGAGTTCCTTTATCTTCCAAAAGGAAATTTAAAAATATTATTGCATATCCCAAACAATAATGATAGATTGAACTAAAATTAAATCACCTTATTGTTCGACTTATCACAATTAATTTTAAGTATATTAAAATAAAAAATGAATAGAATAAAAACTAAGACAAAAGAGAATAAAATAAAAGATATTATCCTCAGTATACCCTTGTTTTTATAAATATATTGATTATTCTCACTCTGATCATTAAAACTTATTATAAGTCATTTAATTCTACCTAGCACACTCACATTTTTATTGTTTCCAATTTTTTTTTCTATTAAAACATGATATAATATCAACTACACACACTATTTTGTACTATTATATTATATAATAATGTTTTGAATATTTTATTATTATTATCATATTTAACTCTCTTTCTTGTCTTTTTTTAGACATAAATATATTCAGCCATCAATTTTATCCTTGTGTCTTCATTTTAATCAATACTATAGAATTAAGTTCTCTCAATCTCACACTATGGAATTACATCATTTATATTTTATTACTATCCTTATTTTAACATATTTTTATCTTAATATAATTATCAATACTTGTCATTAAAAAAACCTTATCATGCATACACTCATCAACTCTTCATATTAATACCAAAATAACTTAATTATTACAATTATAATAATTATATCTAAGAATCATTCCCATGGGATGACTTTCCTCATTGTTATACACTCTAGAAAGTTGAAACCTGTATAAATATTTTTTATATGAGCTGAATCTAATTCCAATTAAAACTTATCACGCCTAACTTTTTTATATATCATATGTGTACATAGCATGCCTTTTATTGTTCATTATCATTGTATTTATTTATTCAAGCACTAAGGATTCAAAAACATATGAACATGCATTTGATAAAAAACCACTAAATATTTTGCAAGCTTCCAAATTTATAGTGACTTAAAAAATTCAAATATCTCTATTTATAAAGCAGAGATCAATAAATTACATCCTTAGAAAATTGTAAACCAACCAAGATATTAATATATATGATGAATTATTTTCCAAATAAACATATTAAAGTGGACAGGTAAATTAATGATGAAAAAATTTCAGGATCACAAAGAATTACCTATTATAATTCAAAATTTTAATAGAATATGAATGGTTAACTTCAAAAAATGAGGAAATCTATCGATAAAATAAAGCTAGTATTCCAGGAACTTGTGTACTTTATGCATTTTCATGAATTTCAAAATGGTGGTACCATCTAATCCTTTTAGAATCCAGCTTTGAGACAGAAAGATGATAGAGGGAAAGTGATAAATCTGGGAACTACGGGTGAGGAGTTTAATACTAAGTATTACTAACCTAGGTGGAACGAGGAGTTCACTTCATTAAGCAATAAATTTATGTTCCTCACTGATAAGGGAGTGCGGGTCAAACTTTGGAGAGCACTAGACCAAATCTGAGTGGATTTAAGCTAAAAACAGGTGTGAAAGAATCTTATGAATTATATTCAATTTTATTTTATTAAATAGAGTGTAAAAACAGTGAATTATGATTTTTCCCATGTAAATGATTTTTAATGGGTTTTAAAAAATTCATGTAATTTGAGAACATGTTTTAGTGAGTTTTAAATATTGTTGTAGATTTTTATTCTATTTAATTTGTCAGAATTAAATCAGAAGAAATTCAGAATAAAGTGACTGCTTATTGAACAAATCTTGGTCGACCATGAATTCCGACCAAGATTTGCAAGATGCTATTTCACCCCACTCTGGTGGGATCTTCCAAGTGTTGAATATGGAATTGGGTGTGTTCTTAGGCCAAGAACACCCATTCCCACAGGGCAGGTGGTCTAGACAGAGAAAGAATACCTAATCTTGATTTCTACAACAAGAAATCAAGATTAGTCAAGAAGGAGATGGGTAGAGAAAGAAAAAATTGACTTACCTGGATCATGGGCCTCTCTGTCCACCTCCGCAAGCCCTAGACGCTTCCCACTTCTTGGATCCTTTTGCAGATTCAATGTAGAGAGAGAGAGGGGAGGACTTCTTGGGAGAGGGACTAGAGATAGAAGGGTTTCTCTCTCTCCCACCTAGGCCCTATCAGCTCACCTTCCCCTTGGCCCTCACTAACTCTCAGAATTATAGAGAGAGAGATCAAGAAAATAATCTTCTCACCCTTTCACTAAAACTCCAAATGAAAATTCAGGATGTCTTTTTACAAAGGTGTCTAAAGCATTAATAGGCATGCCTTAGATAATGGATCAATTTGATGGGTGAGATTTGGGCCAAGCCATAGGCCCATTGGTGCCCCTTCCAGAAGATCTGAATCCTTTTAAAGGGTATTGTGGAGCTCCTTCTTGGGTCTTCTCTCAAGAGGGAGGCCCATTAGCCCAATGAGATCTCCTTTGCCTTTATGAAGAGTCGCTTGGTCCTTTCATGAAAAAGGTCCGAAATTCTCCAAAGAAGAGGTCAGATTTACCCCACTTGGCTGATTTGCCAAGTGGGTCACATTAAGTGAAAAAAACTATATTTGTATACCATTTAAAAGATGAATATATGTGGAGAATTCTAACATAATATTTAACTAAATACTCATGCTCCACGTTAGGATTTAATATGAAATGTGAATAAAATGTGCCTTAATGAACTCTTATTTAATACCTTTATATTGAGTTATCAGAAATACAATCAAGTTAATTTTGCATTAGGTTCGAAGTATCGACACCCTCTGCTACTTATAATCTTTGGGAACCTTTCATAGTGCCAAAAAGTGGAATATTCACCAACGACCAAAATCTTATGCATGTGACAATCTAGGCCCTTGTATCATGATATTTAATAAATCAAATTGGACAAATAACTTTTACCGGGCAACCTTCTTAATATACTATATTAACATATATGTTAACTCATGAAGTATCGAGTTGACTGAATTGATTGGTTGAATTTCTAACCCATGGGTGCCAAGCTAAACCTCTTATTCTAGAAGTGTACCATGTAAACTCTTTCATGGAACCTTTACCATCATTTGTTGTCATATTTATAGAAGCCTTCATCTATGTGAGATTATTGAATGTCATAGAATATGGTTAACCATCAAACACGAGTGGCTCATTCTAGTTACTAGTCATGCATGGAAAAAAAATCCTAGAACACCTCCAATTTCTTCTCTAACCTAGCATGGGATTTTTTTCATAGTTTTCCTCAAGTCAATTTCCTCTTATAAAAAGGTCAATGATCCCACTTTGATCACATAATTAACCTTCCTAGAGTTTTTGCTGAATCTGAGGGAACATTGTTTGGCATTCCTTATTAGAGACTTTTTAATCATAGTAAGAATACGACAGTATATCCACATGGTGTATTTTCTGTCTCATGTCTTTGGACAACTTACACAATCTTGGCATAAATCAACATGGTTTAAAATTAGGTGTAAAACTATCCAGGGATTCATATTAAATCGATTCTGTGAACTCTTTTCTGAAATGACACACACTATATATAGTATGCATCCACACTGATGAATATAGGATAAATATGCTCATCAGATAAGTGGAATTAAATAATGTTATTCTCTATGGATATTTCAATAGCCATCTTGAGTATCATATCAATATGAATATTGTGTGTGTTAATATATATATATATATATTAGAGATCTCTGTAGCATGTCTCATCATAATTCATTTAGCCATTGCATGTTCCAAATATGTTAATACAAATATAGCACAAAAATAATGAAGAAGGATTTCTTTAATAATATAAATAAGATATGTAAGTTTGATCGGCATGTAGGCAAATATAACCCTAAGTCATTTAGAATCCTTTTAATTTAACATGCCTTAAACTTCACAGATATTCATTAATAATAATATCCCTTAATGTTGAGAGTAATAACACTTATAAATGATATTTTTGTTTAATTTTATTATTGAAGATATATGAATTCAATTGACAAATTCATAAATTTCCTCACCTCGTATAGGTAGAATCCATAGTGAAGAGAGTATTGAAATTAATAAACTAATACAGAGAATAATTTTTCAGGAATAAATCCATATTGAGGAGATTAGTTTTTTCTTATTTAGTTTTATACGTCTTATTTTAATTCATGAATAATTATAAAAAATACATAAAAATCATATTTTCTACTTTTTTAGAGTTTTCATATATTTAACGTAGACTAAAAATCAAGGGGGAAAATTTTTTTTGGTGTTCTTGTGGGTATTGGCAGTACTATGGAAACCTGGTGACACTCGTGCAGCCAGGTTGGGAGTGACATGAGTGTATAATGGAGAAAAACAGCTGCACTAACAACATGTTGTGAATTTTGTGTGCAGCTGTTATAACCCTTGCAGGCACACATGGCAGTTGTGAATTTACACACAAAGCAAACACTTGTAAGCCGTAGATGATGATGAAATGGGGGAACGGTGGTAGACAGCTTGAGATGCCATGTTTTGGAGGAAGAAGGGTGACTAAAAGAGATTTTGAGTGGGATTTGCCAAGAGCACTTGTAGGGATGTAGGGAACCCATGGAGAATCAAATCTCAAAACTATCAATCAGGAAGATAAGACATGCCCCATTATTTTTTTCCAATCATAGGTCAAGTGATTTTATGTTCCAAAATCATTGATTTAGAGTATGGAAACCCTTTTTCAATGTAATCTTGGAATTTACAGGAAATGCTTTTACACAAGGTTGATGACTACTAGGAGAAAATCCCCTCTAATGCTCCAGACTCCTAATTTTCTGCTTGGTTACTGTAGGGTAGGATGACTTGATCTGGTCTATATATCCATGTCCTCTCCTGAATCATATATGGAAAGTTTTAAATCAAAAGTTTGCCAAATTTGAATAAAAACTTGAATGGCGATTAACTCCAAAATGTTCCACTTCAACTCAACTAGTTAATGATCTCAGATATTATTTTTCTCCTTTTGAAGTCCATATTACCCATGTAATCATGATATCCTGAATTCAAATAAATTTCAAGAATATTTGAAAGCTTTACCAACTTGATTTCAAGGAATTTAAGCTTGGAGTCGTTAGGAATAAGGTGGTAATTTGATTTTTCCCCCGTGGGATGCCATGAAACATGTCACGCTCTAGAAGATACGGAGTAGAAAATGAAATGTATCATGGAACCTCTATCATCATCAATTATTGTATATATATAATTCTTCATCCATGCAAGACTTCTGAATGCCATAGGATAGGCCGAACTATCAAACCTATTTGACATTCTAATAGTACTTATGCATAACAAATATCATCCAAAAACATCCTCTCCATTTCCATTTAATTAATTTTCTTCATCTTATAATTTTAAAGGATATACCAAGGATTTCATTTACTTCTATGTACCAGAGCTAAAACTAATTTTCATCTCATAATTAGGGAACTGTAATATGTTGTCAAAATATAAATGTTCATTCACAATATGTTAATTGTGTCTCAGGTGTAAGGGAAACTAACATGACGGTGACATAAATCTACCTAATTAGCAGTTAAAGGTAATATCATTAAGAACGTTCTGGTGAACTGTATCCCTCATGAGCAACCACTATCTGCCTTGTGTCTCTACACTAATGTCCATAGTGCCAACCATACTCAACCTATGCAAGTGTGGCTCATACTCAATCTATGCAATTCAGGCTGCTTAGATTTCTTTTGCAGATCGCTTCTGAAATCTGCCCTCAACAACCCATTCAGGCGGCACAAGGAGTCAGCCCAGCAATCTGTTTGACTTGGTTCTATCGGTTTGTGTACCAACTCTTGTTGGCCCACTAAGATCTCTTCAAGATTCAATACACCAGTCATATACAACCATAATTCCTGCAATCAAAAGAAACAAATACTTGTAATATATTATTTTCATGTAAAAATATTTCAAAAAATTAAGAAGAAGCATTTCCAAGAATCTATTAATCATTACATTTTTGCATCAGATGATAAACATTTCTATAAAAAAATTTTATGGGAGCATTACTGTCATAATTTTATGAATATTGGTAAAGAAGAAACATAAGATCATTATCTAGTTTGATATCTAAACATTCTACATCAGTTTCATATTTTAATTTTTGTTATCTAAATCAGATTTCCAATCATTCACACTGATTTTTTAATAGTCTTATAATATATACATGCTTATGTTGGGCCTTGACATGGATGAATAAATCAAAATATTCCAGAGCGGAAGACTTGAACAGAATCGAATGACATCATTAAAACCATTAAACAAAGTAGCTTTACATGGATCACATCCGTGATTTCTTGGATCTCAGAGTGAGATGAGTTGAGCTGCTCAAGTGTGCAGCCTCTAGACATATCCACGCGATCCTCGGCATGTAAAATCTTCTCCTTCTTATTGACGTGACCCGTCCTACCTCCACTATCGTCGTTACGCCATTCCAATCACATCGGGCATGGAGAGGGGTGTTGGGAGAGGGGAGAAGAAGGGGAAGGCCCCTGAACAATTCTGGCCTGGGTGAATTTCGTTCAGGGCTATACCCTACTTATACTAAGTGGGTATTTTTCATAAAAAACCCCAAAACTTAAGTATATCTTCCGACGTCCAAAAGACCATTCGCATGTGACCCTCTAGGACCATGTATCAGTCTAGTTAATGACTCTAGCAGCCCAATAACCTTTATTGGCCATCCAAATTAATTAAATATATCATCATATAGATTAATTAATGTCGGATTGATCTAACCCAATCGATAGATTGAGTCTCCAACACGTGGGTGCCAAGCCACACCTCGTGTTCTAGAAGATACAAAGGAGTGTGTATCAACTCACTTCATACAACATGTTCATCATCGGTTACCGTGTATGTATAGTCTCTCATCCACTTGATGCTCCTTGGACGACTTAGGGTATGGTCAACTATCAAACTGTAATCAATTCTAAAATCATTGGAGAACTCTTCTCAGATATTTCACTACATTGGCCAAGGACTTCATCGCATCGTCTTCCTTGAGCTGTCACCTCTTATAATGAGGGTGGGCAATCCCATCTTGACCACTCAATCATCTTTGTGAACTTCTTGATGTACCCAAACTAAGACCGTTTTGAATCCCATGATTAGAGACTCGTTGGCCATAGTCAATGTATAACCGTCCATCCACAAGATGTCTTTGGTGTCTCAAGTCTAAGGACCACTTACACAAATGTGACATGAATCAATTTGATTGACAGTTTGGTATAATACCATTCAGGGATTCATACGGATCAATTCAATGAACTCTTTCCACTAAAGAGCACCCACTATCTAGTTGTAGTGTCTCCATGCTAATGGCTACGGGACCGGCCATACTCATCACATGAGTGAGGCTAGATAGTGTTATTCTATCCGGATACTTTGATGTCCTTCTCACGTATCCTTTGAATATGAATGTTAGAGCACATGCTTAAAGACTAGTGATCTATGTAGTATGATCTCATCATAAATCACTAAGTCGGATAATGTATTCATGGACTTCATTAAAAGCATCACATGTGTACTATAATAAAAATGTTGTATTAATGAACATGGAATGAGATGTGGAGCGTGTAATTGGCTTGCAGGCCACTAATATTTCCATCACAGATTGTAATATCAAGGCCAAAAATTCTAGGTTTCTCATGTTGAGAAGATTTTATCCTTATTTATATTCCTTTTCTCCAATGAAACAAACGGGGCTTAAAAATTGGAGATACAGCTCAAGTCAAGCTGGTATAAAGCTCAAGTTATTTCATTATTACTAAACCTGAAAATTGGAGATATGACATCCCTTTTACAACATTGCCACACCTAAGTCCAGAGTGCTCTTGTGGGAAAACTCTGTGATTTCTTAACATTAGACTAGTCAATTTTTTCTAAAAAATACATTTAAAATTATTCCCTACATAGTCTAGGTCCTTCATTCAGTTTGCTTAAAATATAAATATTGGTTCTGTGAGAATATATTTTTGTTTTGAGATGTACAAACTAATATATAAATACACATAATCAGATGAAAAATATCTTTTAATTTATCTCTGGCTCTCTCTGGCTTGACCCTTACTCAAGTCTATACTTAATAAGGAAACATTATAAATTTGTTGTTTAATCCAATAATTAATGAGTTTATACCCTCTTCTCTAGCGTATCACCATGTAAAAAATATCTGGAATTCCTCTTACTTTTGTAGGCTGATTGTAAGAAAGCAATTTTATTTTCCATTATTGATCCAAGTTAGAGGGTGAGTGAGAGGTGGAGGGGCTCTCTTAGTGTCCCAAATTACCTTTATCTTGGTGGAATATAAGGATCTATAGTGACTCCTTGTGTTTATGTTGTTATTTTTTCTCAATAGCCATCCATCTACATCAATCCAGAAACATTTATCATTCCACATCTATCGTTATGCAAGAATGCATCTCATCCACACCCATCATACATCCATATCTAATTTATATATCATTATTACTAACACATTCCATTTTTTATATAAATTTATATTCATCAATTATTCCATGTCCCTTAATCCCCATCTTCCTCATCTCACATAAAATTTTCTCGTCCCTTTATTACCATTTAAAATACATTCAATCACTTACATCCATTTCATGTGGAGACTATCCTTGCTCGTTACTAGCTAATCATTTTCTTTTATGAGTCAAGGTGAATAAATTATATTGATTAGCTCAAATATCAATAGTGGAGAAATCTAAGACATAATTTCTAATGTGTTTATTTTTTATTGTAAGCAACTGAATCTAGAAATGGATCAGCAAAATCCTCTTAGGTACATTACAAAGAAATCATTCTCCTTCCTAGTCAAATTGGAATTACCAAAACTTAAATGGACTTGTTTAATTCTTAAAATCAACCACAAAAATTATATTATAATTAAGATAAAGTGAAAAAGATTCTGTGAGATATTCCATAGATTTGTAAAGGTTTAAGCAGAGTGAATGTCATTAAAATGCATAGTTATGTCTTTTGATGAACATTGAAATTGGATTATGCCAAGTCAGCCCTCATTCAATGGGGTTGACAACAGATCATACATTTACATTTCATATTAGGAGCAAGAAGATAAATGACTTCATGTGATTAAAACTTTGCAACTCGAACATAAGATGTATACCTTCATGTATATGAAGATATCTGACACTTGACTATCCATTCAGCCAGAAAAATCCTCAACTTAGGAGTCGATATTTTATGATATGTTAATAACCATACTTTGTATTTTTGGTAAAATCTTTATGTCAATCACACATCATTGTCCAATTAAACATGATGGCCAACATGGGCTTTTTGTACCTATGTTAGATACTTATATTCATATCATTGGATTATTTTATATTGTATTACATACAGATGAAAAAACTTAAATATCTGAAACGTTTTAGAGAAGAAGATTTAATATAAAATCTTATTATTTCAGATGCATATTCACATATACATAAAATGTTTTACATTTTATGGCTTCTGAAATGAATACTAAAGTTGTAATTTTGCTAGTTCAAAAATTAAACTAATTAAAATGTCTTATTTTTCTCTCATCTTCAACCATTTGACGATTTTATACAGGTGAGAATTACATAATTTGATTTTGAAAGTCCATATAAGCAGATTTAATCATAATTTAAGACTATCCCTCGTCTCTCTCCCTGTGAAATTTCCACTATAATGAGCAAGGAAGAGTTTGGCCTTCTGAAGAGATTTGTCGACTTTGTCGAGAATTTTTTAAGGACCACGTTTGTTTGTAATATCATCTTAAATATATAAAATTTGGAATCATGTAGTTGTGACAGGTTTCAAGAATTTAAGAGGAGGAAAGTATAGTGACCTTGATTTCACTGTGTTAGTAACTATTGCCTGAAGATGATCAGTTAGGGAGTTTTGTGAACGACTTTTTACATTTTTTAAAAGTTGTATTGAACCATTTTTTGATACTTACTTGAATTTTAAAAATATTTAACTCTAAAATATGTTGAATGATTACTTTTCAATGACTATCCTTGAATATCTATGTGGACAAAATTATCTTATTTTGGTTGGTTTTTTCATTAACTCAATATAAAAACTGTATAAGGATTCCAGTAGGTTTTGGGGATCAAGTAGTCGAGGGCTTTGAAGCCTGCACAAGAGAAGTATTTGGGGACTGAGACAAAGGAGGTCAAGTGTCATCATTTTGTGGAAGGTATTGGGGGTGGAGTAAGATATACATTCACAAAAATTTGAATTTCTTCTTGTCCTTGTTATAACCTATAATTTTTACTTAGAAGGAAGTCACACAAACATGGTTAGTGCTCATCATAACCTTGCCTTGGATAACCCTGAAAAACATTAAGGCCTAGCATAAATTATCTAAGAAATATAACTGAGACTAACCTATCCTCAATCTAATTATCTAAATAGATACGTCATACCTGACGTACTTAAATATATTATAACAAATAAATGTTAAATAAGCTAATACAACCCTTTATTAGATCATAACTCAACCACATAAACAAATAATTGTAATGAATTAATGCAGGAGGTTTCTATGCATGATTACCAAACGATCAAAATGGAGGATTGTGACATAAAACTTTTAAAAATGAATTACCAAAAGATTTTATAGTCAACCAAGTAATAGGAAATCCATACAGCTTGACAATAGTTTAAAATTTTAACATCAGGATGACCCAATTGAGCGTACCTCATTTATGTTGAAATATTTTTCCTTGAAAGGGCATTCGATGATGTAGCCTAGAAGCCCATTTTTTTAGGCCCATTAGAAATTGGTGGCCCAAGAAGGAGATTCTTCTAGAAGCTGACAAGATTTTAAACAAAGTACCTATAACCCCACAAAATCCTCTAACATATTCTTCTCTAACAGGATCCTCTCACAGATTCTTATCTAATAAAATCCGCAGAAAAATTCTTCTTCTGCCACAATCTATATAATATCTCTTCTCTAGCTTGTCAGACCTGCAGATCTCCTATCAAAATCTCTTGATCTACAAATATCTTCTGGCAGATTCTACAGGCCCCAAAAGCTGCTGAATATCTTGGTCAGGCCTGCCAGGTTGCTTATCCTCTGTTTTTGAGCTTGTCACAGTTGTTTTCATCTATGTTTTGAGTTGTCCATTCATGGGTACTGTCATTGCGAATGACCTTTCACTTGTTGTGGCCTATATAAGCCCCCCATGTAACCTTGAAGGATTATTATTGAAGTGTATTATTTTGTTGAAACTCATGTTTCTCTCCTCTGAGTGTTCTCTTTGCTGGAGAGTGCTTCAATGCTTGTGGATTCAAGCACAACCCCTTGTGGACTCAAGGGCTAGAGAAGCTAGTTATGTGGATTTAGGACTTAGATGCTTCAAGTAGAACAAGGTTTGTGGCTTCAAGGCATATTCCTACATTTTTTGGTAGCTGCGTCAAGTGGTGAAGTAGAAGGTGCCTTCAGATAATAAATACTTTATTTGCGTTGTCTAGTGATAAGAAACCACCTATCTATTTTTCCTCACGAGGCATTTAGATGTGTGGAATAACAAAATAATACTATTTTAAGAGGATAAATATGAACATAAAATAAATTGCATAAGTGACTGTGATGTATGAAAATTATGTCTCTTAGCTTTAGTGACTGTGATGTATCATTGCATAAGGCTTCTTTGTGATATATTTCATGTAGTTATGTCATATATATATGCAATATATCTAAGGACCTACCTTGCTTTTCAATTTCAACCCTAAGCTATTACCTGGGTATCGTCTCCTTCATAAGATTGGGGATTTTATATTTGTGAGATATCTAGAGTAACATGGTGGGTTGTGCCATTGTCAAGGTACCAGGATATAGTTGATCCAATTTCAGGGGGAGCAGAAATGCATTCAAGATATGTTTGATGAAATTTCTTTCAGTTATATTGAGGCCGCCATTTTGAAGCTAATTTTGATGTCTCCAATCTTACAAGTTACAGTAAATGTATTTTCTACAATCTCAAACCCTATGATCAACTTGGTCACGGAGCTGGTATCTTGGCACATACTTGTTATGGGGACATCTTCCCTTGTTCATTCCTTGATCAGACTGGGTAACACGATAAGCATTTCACAAGGCTTAATTAGCCAGTATATATCATTCGGATGTTTTCATTCTCATCTCAAAATGAAAGGAATGGTTAATCTTGCTTGGACCATTTCTCAATTTGTGTGTGTCATCCTTGCGCACGGGCCATGCTAATCTTCTCTGTATCGTTCCAATTTTATCGGATATCCCCGAAGGGACAATGGTTAATCTTGCTTAACGACTCATGTCAGTTCTCAACTCTTGATCACAATATAAACTGAGTTTTCCATAGGATAATTTTATCATGTGTTAGTTTCAATGAAATTGACATAGCAGAGGTTAGTGTGATAGGAGCATTCATTCGTGGCAGCATTGGTAGGCGTATTCACCATATCGGCCAGAGGCCGATATCATTAGGCGATGCACTTTGATACTACACAAAATCACAGGAACTTGTGATAGAATAAGAGAGGATAGAGAGCCAGATTGAGCATCACTTGAAATTATATTCAGAATTTGTGATTGGAAGAGTTCAATGCATAGGAATATTATGCTTTTCCATATTCATATTCGTATGCCTTTTCGTATTCATTAATGAATTCATGTCCATACTAGTTGTTCATGTTTAGACTCATGCTTGTATTCAGGTTCATCTCACTGTTTCAACCATCATATTCCTGATCCTAAATTCAAATTCATCATGGGAAATTGTAGAACTCTTGAATACGCGAAATCACATGTTGTGTATGCCATGCTGGGCTGATCCCAGCGAGCAAAAAATATGTCTGGGCTCAGAAATCCACACGGCGGTCACTAACTTAACCACCAGCGACCAAAACCCGAGTAACAGTGGAAAGAATAGAATAGTTATGCACACAAGAATAAGAATATGACCTCGGATGAACAAGTAACGGAGGCGTCACAAATGGCCGCCTTCTCCGGTGGCACCACCGCCAAACTTCTCCAGCTCTCGACCGATGATAATATCGCTCGGCGCCAGATACCCACGAAATGACTTTACAGTAAATCTGGGTATCAACCCCATGACCAGAATTCCCAGCAAGCACAGCCAGAAAACAGAGGTGCCCATCACTTGAAAGATAGCCCTGAGACAGCCACAGAAAAAAAAATTGGTGATGAGTTAGAGAAAGAAAGGAGAGGAGGAATTGAGTGGGGGGTTGAATTACCAGTAGCCGGGTAAGAAGGGGAGTGAGTCAATGACGATGACACAGACCCAGGTGGCTACAATGCATCCCCAGATGGATGCATGGGTTATCCAGTTCCAGCGGAAGACGTCCAAGGCAAGGTGGAAGTTGACCAAGATGACCACTCCTAAGATCCATAAGTCACCAACGCTGGACCCGTCTATGGCGCTGTGGCGGTATGCGAGGTATGGGATGAAGAAGATGGCGGCGCTCTGCCATATCGTGTCTGCCATTGTCAGGAAGAAGCCGTTCAAGTCATAGCTCTCATCTCTCTGCCCTGCGCCATAGAGCTGTGGGTACTTGAGCAGCGTTTTCCTGCTCAAGTCTTTGTCCAATATCCCCACCACAATTGTCGGCAACGCCGTGTAGATTATCGAGTATAAAACCGCGCTCCACTCCGATATCGCCGTTGATAAGCTGAAAGCCGTGTAGATAGTGTACCTGCCAAAGAAAAAATAAACTCAAAATTGAAACATTGCCCGCCAATGGTTGAGAGTGTACGCCTGTGTTGCTCACCAGAACACGACGAAGACGTAGACGGCATTACGGTAGAAGTTGTAGAGGATCATGTACGCCATGCGCTGATAGTTCCAGTGGCCATGGACAAGCAGAAGAGGCACCAAGAATCTGAACTGCCCGATGGCAAAGTCGGAGGCCATCACAGCCTGCCTGCCCTCTTGCCCGCTCACCCCGATGCCGACATCAGCCATCTGGATCATCGACACGTCGTTCGCGCCTGCAAGATCAAACTTCTCAGATCTTTTATTACGGCCTTTACACCTTGTTTAATCAGGTTTGCAAACAACATCCTGCTTAAAGATGAAAAGTAACGCCCTTGCTAATGATAGCTATAGCTTTTAGCACAGTTGGTAAGCACTTGAATTCAATTAAACAGAGGGTTGTGAGAGTTACCGTCTCCAATGGAGAGGGTCATGTCATCAGTTCTGGACTTGATCAAGGACACGATGCCGGCTTTCTGAAGCGGTGCGACTCGGCAGCACAGCACCACATTGCAGGCCGTGGCCACTTTGAAGAGCTGCTCCAATCCGGTAAAGAAAAAGGAAATCAGTACAAGCACCAAACCGAAAGAGAGCAAGTAATTAGCACAAACCTCTTCCTCCAACTCGGTCTCGAGGATGTGGACGAGGCTGGTGCCGTCAATGACGAGCGCCAGAGACTCCTGGCCATGCTTCCGAGTCATGGCGAAGGCCTCCTGGAGGCTCCTCCGGCAGGCCTCCTTGGAATGGCTGTTGATGACAATCTGTGTCATGCTGGGGGTCAAAAGCTTACACGAGAACCCAATGGAGATGGCAGTCTCCTGCTTGTCCCCCGTCAAAACCCAGACTTTAATCCCCGCATCTCGCAGCGATTCAATCGCCTCTGGCACTCCTTCCTGTAGCTTGTCTTCAATTCCAGAAGCCCCCAGAATCCGCAGCTGGGTTTCAATGTTGACGGCCACTGCTCGAAGAGCCTTGGACCGCCCGAAGAGCGCCATGCTAGCCCGCTCGTAGCCAGACTTCCACTCCCTGAACTGCACCTCCGTAAGCTCCCTCACGCCCACCACAAGCGTGCGAAGCCCCAGAGATGAGTAAGCCAGCAGGTGATCCTTCGTCTTCTGAACAATCCAGGGGTCCAGCGTTTCCTCCAAAACTCCCAACATCGCATTGTCCGCCCCCTTGGCGAACAGCTTCACCGCCTTGTTCGGGCACCCCACGATCACCGACATCCTCTTCCTATCGCTGTCAAACTCGTGCAGTCCCAGAATATCAAACCTGCCACAGACCCACCAACCCACGACCTCAAATTCTCAGCCAGAATTAGACATGGTTGTTCTGTTCTGTTTGTTTTAGAGGAACAAAAAATTCGCACAAAAGAACCGCACAGGCCTTGTTTTTTTTTCTGTTCTGTTTTTTTTTCAAAAACGAACAAAATTCGCACAAAGCAAACAAAAGAACCGCACACGGGTCTGTGCAATGTTCTGTTCGAATTTGTTTTTGTTCTGTTAGGAAAACAGATCAGAGCTAACAATTCGCACAAATTCGCACTAAAAGAACAGAACGACCACGTCTAGCCAGAACTACACTCTGACGACTGTTCTAGGAAAGCAAAACGGATGAGATTTTTACTTTACCTCTGTCGACGGCCGAGAATGTCGACGACGATGTGACCAGAGGTGCGCTCGACGAGGACAAACCCGTAGGAGGCGGCGGCGTAGACTAACGCCTGCTCGTCGGGAGACTCCCCTTGATAATCAATCAGCTTGGAATTCTCCTCCAAGGTGTCCACAACGATGGGCACAATCGTGTTACAAGTGGCCAGCGCGAGGAAGAAATCGTAAGCCTGGCGACGCTCCTCGCCCTCGCCGCTTCTCAACAGTCTGAGCAGTTCCGGGTTGACTCTCACCTTCATCTTCGGCCTCCAGACCTGCCCCCCCACTGAGAAAGAAGCACCTCGAGAGGTCAACAATGGCGGAGGCACAGAAAGAGCAGAGATAGAACAGAAAATACAAGCTTACTCACCTCTGACGAAGCAGTCTTCGAGATCAGAGGAAGCGGCCTGGTAATCAGACCCGGTAATGCTAGCGCACTGGAACTCCATCTTGTTCTGGGTCAAAGTCCCGGTCTTGTCCGAGAACACGTACTTGATCTGGCCGAGATCTTCGTTGATGTTGAGAGCCCGGCACTGGAACCTCGACTGGGAGGCCTCGTCGTAGAGATTCTTGTCTTGGATCATGAAATAAGCCTGGCCGAGACGAACCAGCTCCATGGAGATGTACAGAGAGATGGGGATCATGATCTGGAAAACGATCACCGACATGAGAAATCTGTACCCGATCTCGGCGCCGATCCCGTCGTAGTTGAAGTCCTTCTCTTCCTCCCCGGAGAAGTCCCTCTTGCGGAAGAAGGGGGCGAGATTGAGCTCCCCTTTGTGGGTTTTGAGCCAGAACCCAGCCAGGAGAGTGACGATCGAGCAGAGCAAGAGCAGCAAGAACGAGAGAAGAACAGTCTCCCTGTTCATCTTCGTCTCCAGCCGGCTCCTCTTCGATGGCGCGCCGGAGCTGTTCAACATCACCTTCGTCTCCCTCCCGGCGTAGACCGCCACGCCGACGATCCAAGCCGTGTTCTTGATCTCGCAGCCGCGGAGAACGATGTTGGGGGCGCCGAGGGAGACGGTCTTCCCTTGAATCTCCATGGCCGCGTGGAATCCGTAGATGTTGCGATTGGGCTGCTCGCAGCGGAGAATTCCTTCGAATCGATCTCCGGAGAGGGTCTCCTGCTTGGCGTACCTGGTTTTGAGGTTCGATTCCCCGTCGAGATTGATGGTCTGAACGTAGGCGACGCCGGTGGGATCGCTGGTGGAGAGGAGAACCATGTCGCAGGGCAAGGTCTCGTTGGAGTTCACTCTGATCACCTCCCCGACTTGAACGTTCTTCCACAATTTGGGGCGGAATTCCCCGTCGGAGAAGACGTTCGCGCTGCGATTGTTCTCGATCCGATCCGCGCGGTGTCTTCGCCAGTCTTCGTACCCGTCCTTCACGGCAGTGACGAGCAGGACGAAGGCCAGAGGGATGATCGAGGCCTGCCGGCTGAAGACCGCCAGCTGCGGGAGCTGGTTCAGGATCGCGATCACCAGGAAGTAGATGTACGCCACGCGGTGGAATTGCTCGAACAGGTTGCGGGGAAGGAAGGTGAAGAAGTTGTACTTGCCGGTGCGGATCGAATTCCCGGCGAAGGCCGATCGGTTGTTCGTTCTCGCCGGATCGCCGATGTACACGAATCTGGCGTCCTCGTCGGCGATCTCCTTCTGCGAGGCGCCTCCGAATCGGTCCGATTCCGGCCCTCTCGAGCCGAGCTCCGTCGAGAAAATCCGATCCTTTCCAGCCGGAAACCTCGCCGACGCGCCGCTGAGCCTCGACGAAGATCGCAGCGGCCCTTGCCCGATCTCCGGATCGGAGCTGATCCTCTTCTCCGACATCGATCCGCGTTCAAATCCAGATCATTCTCCGATCAAACCCCGAGATCGATCCAGAACCACGATCAACAAAACGAAGAAGAAGAAGAAGAGGATCAATGAAGCTGGATCGAGCGAGTTGGTAGCAATTGCCGAGGCGCGTCGAGAGCCGCCATTAAAGGGCGAATCTTGAGGAAGACGAAGCTGCCCCACTTCGCTGGTCAGAACTTGGCCGCCGGACTTGTCGCGAGCAAGAAGAAGAAGAAGAAGACCGAGTAGATTCGCAATTTCCCCCTCCTTCCTCTCTATTTTGCGCTACCCCCCTCCCTCCCCTACCCACTGCTCCCGAGTACTTCCCTAAATAAGTATAATATTCGTTTAAAAAACAATTCCCTATTAGTCGAGGGTTGAATCGAAATCCTCTCGCCCGCGACTCCCCATGTGACGTGGCGCTCACCGATTCGTCGCGCTGCGCGCGTTTCTTAAATGTGACTTCTACCGATGGGCTTTTGTTAAATTATGCAGTGCGAGCTTCTAGAAGCATCTCGGATTCCGTCCGAAATGACGGCTCCAATAACGTTGACGGCGAAACCACTGATCGTTAGAATAACGCGTAGGATGGCGGTGGGGCCCGTGGGTACACGTGGCAGTTTGACTAGATTTCTTAGAAACCAAGGACTCTTGGGACTTGTTTGAAAAAAACTGGGTTTTATTATAAAGGATTAGAGTTGACTTTTTGTAGCGGGGGCCTGTTGGATGATCATCCGGATCCATCGATCCGACGGCTACCAACTGTTGGATTGGACTAGAAACGAGATTTCATGATTTCAGCGAGAAGAGCTGACACTGCGGCAGGCCTCGGTCGTCGTCTAATGATAGCTCTTACTCCCGCACGCCAAAGCCTGCGCTCACGGCAAAAGAGCTGGAGCAAGTATGGGAAGAGAGAGGATAACATACAGAAAGAGAGATAGCTAGATAGATGCATCATCAGAGAGAGAAGGAAACATGCAGAAAGAGAGAGAGAGAGAAAGAGACTTTAGAGAGACAGATAGCGCAATTGATAGAGATTTGTAGAGAGAGATAGATAGGTCACTTAAAGGAGATTTGTAGAGAGAAAGGTGACCCACTTGAAAGATGTGTATAGAGAGAGAGATAGCCCACTTAAAAGAGATTTGTAGAGAGAAAGGTAACCCAGTTGAAAGATGCGTATAGAGAGAGAGAGAGAGCGCAACTGATAGAGATATGTAGAGAGAGAGAGATAGTCCACATAAAAGAGATTTGTTGAGAGAAAGGGAACCCAGTTGAAAGAGATGTATAGAGAGAGAGAGAGAGATCCCATTTAAAAGAGATTTGAAGAGATAAAGGTGACCCAATTGAAATAGATGTAGAGAGAGAGAGATAGCCCACTTAAAAGAGATTTGTAGACAGAAAGGTAACCCAATTGAAAGAGATGTATAGAGGGAGAGATAGCCAACATAAAAGAGATTTGTTGAGAGAAAGGTAACCCAGTTGAAAGATATGTATAGAGCGGGAGCGCAACTGATAGAGATTTGTAGAGAGAGAGAGAGAGGTAGCCCACATGAAAGAGATTTGTTGAGAGAAAGGTAACCCAATTGAAAGAGATGTAGAGAGAGAGCGCAACTGATAGAGATTTGTAGAGAGAGAGACAGATAGCCCACTTAAAAGAGATTTGTAGAGAGAAAGGTAACCCAGTTGAAAGATGTGTATAGAGAGAGAGCGCGCAATTAATAGATATTTGATGGAGATAGCCCACTTAAAGAGATTTATTGAGAGAAAGATAACCCAATTGAACGAGATGTATAGAGGGAGAGAGCGAGTAATTGATAGAGATTTGTAGAGAGAGAGAGCGCGCGTAATTGATAGAGATTTGTAGAGAGAGAGAGAGAGAGATAGCCCACTTGAAAGAGACTTGTGGAGAGAAATGGAACCCACTTGAAAGAGATGTGTAGAGAGAGAGCGCAATTGACAGAGATTTGTAGAGAGAGAGAGAGATAGCCCAATTGAAAGAGCTACGTAGATTGAGTTAGCCAAGTTGAAAGAGATACGTAGAGAGATGGATAGATAGATTCTCCATGAGTTTACCTAGGTTCTCTCCATTATAAAGAGATGAAGAGAGAGGCGGGTTGTAGAGAGATAGAACGGCCTAAAGAAAGGAACATGGAGAAAACCTAGGTAGTGGAAAGAGAGAGGGGAAACTGTAGAGAGATAGAGAGATATATAACCCAAATAGAGATATATGTGAATAAAATGAAACATACAGAAAGAGAGAGACTTTAGAGTGAAAAATAGTCCAATTGAAAGAGCTACGTAGATTGCGTTAGCCGAGTTGAAAGAGGTACATAGAGAGTTGGATAGATAGGCCATTAGAAAGAGATATAAAGAGAGAGGCGAGGTGTAGAGAGATAGAACGGTCTATAGAAAGGAACATGGAGAGAACTTATGTTGTGGAAAGAGAAAGGGGAAACTGTAGAGAAATAGAGAGATAGATAACCCAAATAGAGATATATGTGAAGAAAAGGAAACATACAGAAAGAGAGAGACTTTAGAGAGAACGATAGTCCAATTGAAAGAGATATGTTGAGAGAGATGGCCCAGTCGAAAGAGATACGTAGAGAGATGGATAGATAGGCCATTAGAAAGAGATATGAAGAGAGAGGCGAGGTGTAGAGAGATAGAACGGTCTATAGAAAGGAACATGGAGAGAACCTAGGTTGTGGAAAAGGTGCAGGTAATGATTGAAAAGGGAGGAGAGAGGGAAGACTGTAGAGAGCTGGATACCGCAGTAGAGAGATGTGAATACAAGGAAACATACAGAAAGAGAGAGAAAACGACTGTAGATAGAAAGCCCAATTCAATTACAGATGTACAGCTTGATAGATAAATAGAGAAGTGTGGGTAATGGGAGAGTGAGGGGGACTCCAGAGAGATCGATGGGCTGATAGAAAGAGATGAAGAGAGAGTTGAGGGTTGAGGAGGGAAATATAGAATGGCCGATCGAAAGGAATATAGAAAGAACGAAGGTTATGGAAAGAGAAAGAGGTAATGATGGAAAAGGAAGCAGAGAGAGGAGACTGTAGAGAGAAAGATAGTACAGTTGAAAGAGGTATAGATAGAAAGAGATAGATAACAATGAGGGGGACTGCAGAGAGATAGATAGGCCGATAGAAAGAGATATGAAGAGAGAGGAGGAGAGGGTGTAGAGAGCTAGAACGGCAGAGAGAGCAGTATCGAGAGAACTACTGATGGAAAATGGAGAGGGGAGACTGTAGAGAGATAGATGCGACGATGGAAAGAGATATAGAAAGAAAGAGAGAGAGAGAGATGAGTAGATAAGGAGTGATGGAAAGGCATCATGAGAAGGAGACTAGTGGGTCGTCATTTCTGACGAATGGGTTGGGTGGCCGGCAAGGCGTGAGGAGAGGAGACGCAGAAACAGGGGACTGGCAAAGGAGTGGTTCATGGCGGCGGAGGGTGACGCAGGAACGTGACCTGTGCCCAGTGGACCTGGAGAAGAGCAGACGCATGGCCAGGAGGAGAACTACGGTGCTGAGCTAGTGCCTTATTTAAACCAGAGTGAAAGGACGTATCAGACTGCTCCTCCCCTGGACAGCAAGGGAGGATGAAATATTTATATCTCTATCTATTGCTTCTATATCTTTGTAAATTCTCTCTCCCCCTCCCTCTCTCTCTCTCTCTCTTTCTCTTACTCTCTCCATCTCTATCTCTCCCTCTCTCTCTCTCTCTCTTTCTCTCTCCATCTCTCTCTCTCTCTTTCTCTCTCTATCTCTCTCTTTCTCTCTCCATCTCTATCTCTCTCTCTTTCTCTCTCCATCTCTCTCTCTCTCTCTTTCTCTCTCCATCTCTCTCACTCTCTCTCTCTCTCCATCTCCCTCTCCCCCTCTCTCTTTCTTTCTCTCTCTCTCTCCCTCTGTCTTTCTCTTTCTCTCTCCTCTCTCCCTCTCACTCTCTCTTTCTCTCTCCATCTCCCTCTCCCCCTCTCTCTCTTTCTTTCTCTCTCTCCTTCTGTCTTTCTCTTTCTCTCTCATCTCTCCCTCTCCCTCTCTCTCTTCCTCTCTCCTTCTCTCTCCTTCTCACTCTCTCTTCCTCTCTCCATCTCCTCTCTCCCTATCACTCTCTCTCTTAATCTCTCCATGGCCTTCTCTATCCCTCTCTCTCTCTCTCTCTCTCTCTCTCTCTCTCTCTCTCTCTCTCTCTCTCTCTCTCTCTCTCTCTCTCTCTCTCTCTCTCTCTCTCTCTCTCTCTCTCTCTCCATCTCCTTCTCTCTCCATCTGCTCTTTGGGATTGGGGATCGGATCTGATCTATCGAATCCATATCAAAAGATTCGAAACAACTGTCGATTCGAACCGATCTGTTCAAATGTTTCTATAGAACAAACCATTTGTTCGTGTTCGAACGAACTATTCGGTTAGTTCGTGTTAGATCGGTCATTTGTTCAAACCGTTCGAACAAATGGCCAGGGACTCGCTGGGGACTGCCTGCGGCTGGCAGTCACTAGCCACGGTGGGTCGCTAGCAGCAGTGGCGGTCAGTCGCTGGAGGCAATGGGCTGCGCCATTGCGCAGCTGTGCTACTTGAAAGCGTTTGTCCTCTCTCAACGGTCAAGAAGAAGAAGGAAGAAGAGAAGGAGAAAGAGAGAGAGAGAGAGGGAGAGAAGAAGGAACAAGATTAAGATCATTATTATTCTTCATTCCAAATGATTTAAAAATGTTTGTACTTATACTATAAGATTTGTAGTTGTAACGTATAGTTAATCTGTTATAATTGCAGCCGTTATAACAGGCATGACGACTACAATGGATCTAATCCTAGCCGTTTAATCCTATCTCTATCTAACCCTATCTATGTGAATCGTAGCCATTATAACAGGCATAACAGCTACAATGTATCTAATCCTAGCCATTGAATCGTTTCTATGTCTAACCCTATCTATGTTGAATCCTATCTATGTTAAAACTTATATTGAATCCTACTTATCTAATCTCTAACGAGTATAAGGAGTACATGGCCAATTATTACTGACTACTCTTTATTAAGTTTCCAAATGGGCCATGTCAGCTCTGCGAGTTGCGGACTGCTCTTCACTACTCAGCCTGGCCAGCGCAGCGGCAGCTGGCGGAGCTGGTGGGCTCGCCCGCCAGGCTGTTTGCGAACGCGCATGGGTTTCTTGCCCGGGGGGGGGGTGGCACCAGCGGCACTGGTTTCAGTCGTGGAATTGGTGCTTGCGGGGCAGCACATGTTGTTGCGGTTGGTGCGGACCAAGGCATGGAGGCAGTGGTTCGGGTGCTCGCACTTCCGGGTGGACACGGTGGCACTAGACGAGGGGGTGTTTGCGCCAAGGGTGGCGCTGGAGGGGCTGAGCCTGGAGGGGGGCGGTGCTGGAGCCAGTTCGCGACCACATCTTCCTCCACATAGAATGCGTCTGGTTGGATTTAGACATTCACACTGATCCGATTCAAACAATGAGTTCCAATTGAATCAAATTTGAACATTTGATCCAAACCTCGGGTCTGTTCTGACAATACAATCCCGATGCGCAGATCGGGTTTGGATCGGATCTGAAATTGAATGATCGGTGTTTGGATTCAATCGTTCGAATGCCCGATCAGATCGAACACTCGAACGATCAGTCCAAATCCCCGATCCCTATCTCCTCTCTCCTCTCTCTCTTTCTCCATCTCCTTCTCTCTCCATCTCCTCTCTCTCTTTCTCTCTTCATCTCCTTCTCTCTCCCCCTCACTATCTCTCTCCCTCTCTCTCTTTCTCTCTCCATCTCCTCTCTCCCTCTCTCTGATGCAACACGCCCACTATCGGGATCGATCGGCGCACGTTGCAACACAATAATTCGGCCAACTATTTTCAACGAACGGATGATGACAAGAAGAATGCACTCGATGCAGGAGAACACGAAAGAAAAGATGCTACGCCGGCGCGAACACGGAAATTGGCTCTTCTAGTTTTTCAAGACGGGCTAGTAAGGGACAGGTGCCCCGAATGCCGGTGAGTGACTCGAGACCTACGGATGGGTGCCCCAGTTAGGGTTGAAGCCTTCACCTAGAAGTTAGTCATGGGTGGCTAGTTCTCTACTGGATTGTTTCCGTCCCAAGGGGTCCCTATCAACTACCCCACCCAGCTAAGGACGTAGGTAAGGAGAAGGCATAACGGAAGAGGCGGCTCACATGCAGTCGGTACAATTAAAGAAATAACACCACCAAGATAAGGGGGTTGCAGGCTGACCTGTGGATCAAGATCCCAGCGGTCGCGGTGCGAGACAAGTCCGCGTCTTCGTAAGGTCAAGTCGATGGCGGGAAGGAGAGGGCGCGTTGTCAGCCAACCACCATAAGCGATTGCCCGAACGGTGCTCGCCGACAAGGTCCATCGCCCCACGTCGAGAAGCGGGGCAGATGGGTCAGTGACGGCTCCTGGTTGGGGTGTTCAACGGCCGATGTCGACTGTTTGGGTTGGGTGTCCACCGTCGCCCACAACAGTGGTGGGATACGAGGGTGGCTGAGAATTCCTGGCGGTTGGTCAGCAACAGGCGTCAATTGGCTTGGTCTGGGCGAGCAAGGTCATTCTGCATCAGGAGGCAGGCAGACAGATCGACGCTGACAAATGCTTTTTGGGGGGGGGGGGCAACGGATCGAGTCCCTCTTCTCCTCTCGACGATCGGGGCCCGCCGGATCGGATCGGGCGGGGAAAGCCAGAGCTTGAAGAAGTTGAGGACTAGAGTCCTTGCAGGTTCTTGAGGCATTGGAGAAACATCGGTTGAGTGCCCAGCAGCGACCGGGTCAGAGTTCCAGCGAGTTCGAGGCTCCTGGGGTAGGGCCACTAGAGGCAGTCGTCTTTGCTTTGGACAGCCTGGGTAGCCAGCAACCCTGTTGATGTAGGAATCCTTGTCCTTCGCAAGAGATTGTGAGATCAGAGATAGAGGCAGGCGGACCCCCTTCAATCTTGGGAACATGAGGAGGGCGACGGCGGCTGGACTCGAAACCCTAGTTATCCCTAAAAGAGAGAGAGAGAGAGAGAGAGAGAGAGAGAGAGAGAGAGAAAAGGGGGGGGGGGACGGGATGGCAGGGGTAGGAAAGTTCGGTGGGACTTCTATGGGCAAATTCAGGGCAAAGGTCGTCGGGAAAAGAAAACAGGGAAAGGAGAGTCGAGAGAAAATACAGAAGGAGGAGGGGTGGGGGCTTGCAGGTTGGAGGAAGGGATCGGTGGGAGAAGAGAGGGGAAAGATCGCGGGGAGGAGACCGGGATTGGTGAGAATGCAGGAATAGGGACGTTGTGTGGAATTTCAGAGGGAAGGTCGGGAGAAAGGGGTCGTCGGAAGAACAAGGAAAGGAAGGGGGTCGAGGGTTAGGGAGAAGAGATCAAGAGGAGAGATCAAGGGGGGATCGATGACGGTGGAGGAGAGGGAGAGGCGAAGGTGGTCACCGGCGATGGAGAAGAGAGAGGAGGAATCGAGGGGTCGACGGAAGAGGAGGAGAGGAAGATAACTCTCAAGAAACCATTCTTTCTTCTTAAAAATTCCCTGTTTTTGGGCGTAGGGCACCTCTCCCCTCTTATAGGGTGGGGGAGGGGATGCCGTAATCCGCCCTATTAGGGTGGCGTTTAGGCTAACCATGCCACCCCGGGGCCGGCATCTGTTCAGAAAGCAACATAGAAAGAAAAACAAATGCGGAGTCCCGAATACACATGGGGTAGTTCCGCGAAAACAAAGAGAAAAGGAAACGAAAATGACATAAGTTCATGATAAATGAAGAAAATAACTCACGCCGTGTATTTGAATTGTGGATCCTTGATGTCAGCTCGGGTTGCGCGGTGAGGTTGCTTGCGGCTGGACGCTGGTTCGCTTGGATGGTCCTCCATCGCTCTCCATCTCCTCTCTCCCTCTCTATCTTTCTTTCTTTCTCTCTTTCTCTCCCTATCCCTCTCTATCTCTCTCTCTTTCTCTCTCCCTCTCTATATCTCTATCTCCCTCACTCTCTTTCTCGCTCCCTCCCTCTCCCTCTCCCTCTCTCACTCTCTCTTTCCCACTCTCTCTACCTCTCTCACTCTATCTCTATCTATATCTTTCTCCCTCTTTCTCTTTCTCCTTCCTCTCTCTACCTCTCTCACTCTATCTCTATCTATATCTTTCTCCCTCTTTCTCTTTCTCCTTCCTCTCTCTCTCTCTTTCTCTCTCCCACTCACTCCCTCCCTCCCTCTCTCTATCGCTATCTCTCTCTCTCCCTCTTTCTCTCTCCCTCCCTCCCTCTCTCTCTCCTTCCCTCTCTCCCTCTTTCTCCTCCCTTTCTCTACTTATTAAATGTTTACTCCACTATTATCACCTCTCTACAAATATGTACTTATTTTAGTGAGGTATAGAGAGATATAGGTAAATGAAATAATTGAGTGAATATTTATCTACATAGATGGTCGTGCTGCGTTGTGCCGAAATCCAGACCCCGTAGACTTTTTAGTGGCTTGTGATAAGCCTAAACATGCAATGAACTAAATGTGATGTTAGATATTAGACTCATAGAATACTCTTTGTAAATTTATGGTATCAAAATAATAAACATATATGATAACAAGGAGGCAATTCCTAAGAAAAATATTAATTATTTTTTACAAATATGTCATAGATAATAAAGAAAGAAATATCAAAAGGAACCTTTTACAGATTTTTGGTATTTAATAAAAAGTTATAGATTTTAATATTTCTGAGAAGAAATAAGAAATACAATTTATGTATTTTCATATTTTTTTAATTTTCAATGAAATTTATGCCAAAATTTAAGATGACGCCTGAAAATATACACATAACATATCATGTTTAGGAGCAAAACCCTCTAATGACATGTACATGTGGCACATGCCTTGGAATTTTGGAAATTTTCAAGAAGGAAATCAAATAATTAAGGAGAAAAATATGACCCTAGAGGCAGAATAAGTCCTTGGCGTATTAGGTTGGGGTGAGCTTCAAAATTACTTTTCTCTCTCTTCTTTAACTTTCTAAAT
Source organism: Wolffia australiana (assembly GCF_029677425.1). NCBI lineage: Eukaryota > Viridiplantae > Streptophyta > Magnoliopsida > Alismatales > Araceae > Wolffia > Wolffia australiana. The sequence continues at coordinate 15,356,919 of NC_135835.1, read as the reverse complement.
CTATCCAAGTATATGGATAGATAGATGTGAAAAGATGAGACTGCCCTCAGAAATTGGGCCCAATTGTAAGGCTCTATGTCTAGATTATATAATTTCAAATCATCTTAATTTTAAATTGTAAGGCTATATCTTTTTATCTCTCCTCCATGTGGCCACTAGCTAGATCAGTTCTTATGATCTTATTGGTTGCTACCCTTCTCCTCATTTCCTCTGACAATCAACGACCTTCTCCAGTGCATCCTTGATGGGAACAGATTGTGCACAGGATTCATAAATCAGAAAAAAAACCAAACTCTCAAATATGTATACACTAGAATAATGAGTACGAGTCGAATGCAAAGAGAGCTAGGGTTGAAATTTTAAAATGCTCGACTCGGTCAAGTTAGGTCACATTAGATGAAAAGGTATTTCAGAATTATGATAATATTTATCCAATTAAATTTAAGAATTATTATAATCCATTAAGTCAAAACACATCAAACTCGAAGTAAAATTCTAATTAAAAATCAATGATAAAGTCAAGTCATTAATTTTTAAGGGAGATTTTTTATTTTTCAATTTTCCAAAAATGGTAATGCAAGGATTGTCTGAAATATCTTTTGTAATTTTATAACTTTAAAATAAAAAGACATCAATGGACTGTTGAAAATGTTGACTTTGACCCAAGCGATTGACTTTAGGTGAATTGAGAGTCCAAATGGTAATATAATTTTACAAATTTTATATTGTCAGAAACTAGAGATATAAAGGATAATTATTAAAATATTTGGGAATTTTTTTGATATGGTAAAAAATTAATATCAAATTTACAATGTCAACGCTTTGAAAATGACCCAATTAATGATATCCATTCAAAGTAAATAAATTGACATAGAAATTGATGAAGTAATTGGGTGAATGAGTTTATGGATGGAAAACCGCTAAATAGAAGATTCCAAAGATATAAAATAAAACAACTTGCAGATTTGATTGCTGGGATATAGATCTCACAATTCCACACCCAAAAATTGCAACTCACATGAGGATGCGCCAGTCAAACGATGATGTAGGCAGCCAAACCTGAAAAGCATTGCCAGTGGTTATATCAATGGAAAGAGGAATCAAAGTTGGATCTATCGCCACAAAAATCATACGATTTGTTTACTAGTGTGTGAAAAAGGTGTTTGAAGTTGCTGCAAACAATTTGCAAACTTGAGGAATGTGATTACATTTTAGTTCAATATAATAAAATAAACTAAGACTACATCTTTCCATCCAAAAACCCAAAAATTAAGGCTTTAAATCAAGTTTAAAAATTGTTAATTAACTCATTTTTTTATTTTGGAGTATTCATGTGTGTTGACAACCATTCTCCCTCTTCTTTTGATGGATTCACTAGACTTTTACCAAGTCAACAACGCAAGTTACTCTATTGGGGACCAGAAAGACACAACTACATGCTCGATCAGTAGAGGATTTCTGAGTTATCTTTATTATGAAGGAAGGAAAAAGCTTAAATAAACTCATACGAACATGAGAGATCTCAGATGTACATTGTTTTGAATTAACTTGGATGACCAAGATGATGCCATGTGACATCCTGGGAAAGGCCACATTGTGAATGTCGTGGGTCCATATTGGGGTCCAAATATTGATTGTTAGATGTTCATCCTACTCACTGTTGGGTTCGATGCCTTGGTTAGTCCATGGAAAGCACGTTTCATGGATGCAGAAGCATGTCGATCAATTCACAATCGATTTTTAAAACAAAATATTGAGTCTACCTTTTTGGGGACTTATTCCACCCTTGACATGCTCACTTTGAAATTGTTCTGAAGTCGTTCACGTATCCGGCCTATAGAAGTATCCACGCGATCACTCGGCACTTGGATCTCCACCTCTTCCTCTTCAACTCTTCTTGGAGACTCTCTCCTTGGTTGATGTTTAGAATGAAGAAAAGGAGGGGCTCTCAAATCAGGCTTGCATGGGTGCTTAAAATGAGACCCCTTTCCCTCTTTATATTTAAAGTTTTTCTCAAAAACCCTCCAAAGTAAAATATATCCACTAATGCCCTTATGACCTTGTGCGTGTGACCTTCTAGGCCCATGCATCATTCTAGTTAATAACTTTAATGGCCCAATAACATTTATTGACCAACCTTATTAATTAACTATATCAGCATATAGATTAATTAAATAAGGATTGATTTAACCCAATTGTTAGGTTAAGTTTCTAGTCAGTGGGGTGCCAAACTACACCTCGTGCTCTAGAAGATACCGAGTAGTCTCGAACTCTCTCATGGAACATTTACCGTCATCGGTTGCCATTTATGTATAATCCATTGTCCGCGCGAGACTCTCGAACAACTTAGGGTATGGTTTATCGTAAAACCCTATCCGTCATTCAATTAGTACTGATGCGTTACGAGGATCATTGGAGAACGCCTTCTCCAATATCCTCACTACCCTGGCCAAGGATTTTTCTACATTGTCTTCCTCAAGCCAATCTCCTCTTCTACTGAGGGGCGGATGATCCATAAACTTCTTGACCACTCTATCATCTCCATAAACTTCTTACAACATCCGATCTATAACTTACTTGAATTCCATGATTAGAGGCTCGTAAGTCATACTTAAAACATAGTCGTCCACTCATGAGATGTCCTTGGTGTCTCAGGTCAGTGGATCACTTATACAACCGTGACTTGAATCAACCTGATTGACATTTAGGTATAATACTATTCAGGGATTCATACTGATCAATTCAGTGAACTCTTTCTGATGTAGGACGACGTCAGTGATTCCAACGACGGGCACGTGATCTGCTCGTCCTTCTCGGGGACGATTGTCTGGGATCACACATTCTGCTCTGGGGTGTCCCAGAAAGGTCCTGCGAGGGGATTCAATTCAATGAAGCCGAGGGTGACGCTATCTCCACATGGTCTGCGCCCACGTGTTCTTTGTCGAGGTGTTGACACGCCCCGACGACGGGAGGGCAGGGAAGTCTACCGCCAGGATGATGAGACGGCGGCAAACGGTGACCGTGGGCGGCGGTGAGCAGTGGTCGTGGGCGGCAGCGGGCGGGGACCGAGGGCGGCGGCGGTGGCGTGCGGCGGCCGAAGGCAGCAGCGTCTTGATGGCGTCACGGCGGCCAGCGGCGGCGGCCGTGGCGGCGCCGGGTGGCGGCCGAGGGCGGCGGCCGGTTGGGGACGGCCGGCGAGCGGTAGCCGGCTGAAATGGCTCCGACGGCTTTAAGGGCGCGGGCGTGCGGTGGCACCAACGCGGGCAAGGCCGGCGGGCGGCGGTTGGCCATGGCTGGGTCAGTGAACGGCCGCGGGCTGGGCTGGCGGTGACCGCTGCAAGGCCGGCGGGAGGCCGCGGTTGGGCCGCAAACTGGACCGCGGGGCTGTGGCAAGGCCGCGGGTTGGGCCCCAGACTGGGCCAGTTTGGACCCTGGACAAGGCCGCGGTCGACCACGGTCTGGACCGCGGAACTGGGACCGTAGTCCTAGGTGGGCCGGCGCGAAGGGCGATCTGGGCCGACGGTGCCTCGGGCGACATGCGGGGCACCCTAAACGGCGCCTTGGGCTGGCGTGGCACCTCGGGATGCGGGCATGGGCGGCTAGGGCTCGCAGTGCCTCGGGGAGCGGTTTGCGGCACCTCGGGGCGCGGGAGCCAGACCGGCGAGTTGAGCCCTTATTGGGCCGGCTAATGGGCGCCGGCCCAGTGGACAGCTAGCCCACTAGATCGAAAGGGCGGGCCACCCAGGCCCGGCTAGACCGGTTAGGCCAGACTGGACGGGGCGGCCTCGGCCGGCAGGCGGCTGGCCGGGACCAAGCGTGGCGCGACCGCCGGTTGGGTCGCGGTTGGCCGGTGGCTCGGGCAGCCGCGTCGGCGGGCTTGGCGGCAGCGGAGCGTGCTGCTCGGACGAGGAAGTTGAGGCGGCGGGCGGTGGCGGCTTCATGGCTCGCGGCCACGACCGCGGGCTTGGTGGCAGCCGGCGGCAGAGGCTCGCGGGCGGTCTTAGAGCGCCACGGTAGCGGCAGCGCCTGCGGCGGCCATGCGGCGCACACGGCGGCAGCCTCATGGCGCGCGCGGCGGCAGCTTTCGGGGCGCACGACGGCATGGATCGGGGCGCACGGTGGCGGCTTTAGGGGCGCGCGGCGGCGGCTCTAGGGGCGCACGGTGGCACTTCAGGTGCGCGGACCAACGGTGGCACCGCCATCGACGGTGGCGCCGCCGACAGTGGTGCCGGCCTTCTTCAAGCTCTCTCTAACTTCTCTCTTCTTCCAAAAAAATTTATCTTCAAAAGACTAGACTTCTCTACTTCTTAACCAAGGGGTCATATATATAGTCCGCATGAGAAAGGGAAACCCTAACTAAAACATAAAATTTTAACTAAACCTAGGAAAAAAAACCTAGATAACTTGAGGGCATCGCCATCACTTTCTCCAAAGAGCACCCACTATCTGTCCTTAGTGTCGCCACACTAATATTTATAGGATCAGCTATACTTATCGTATAAGTAGGATCAGCTAGTTCTATTCTATCAGGATAATTTGATGTCCGTCTCAACTATCCATCAAATAGGAATATTTAGAATACATGTTTAAAGACTAGTGATCACTGTATTATGATCTCATCATAATTCACTAAGTCATTGCACGTATTCATGGACTTCATTATAAACATCACACGGAATAATAATGAACGCAAATATTTTATTCAATGAACTTAAATAAACATGGTGGTGAGATTGTCTTGACAGCCACATAATATCCATCACTCACATCCCTCCACATGTACCTACGTAGAAAATTAAAATAGTAATCCCATATGGAAATAAACATATTTTATGAGCCTCATTGTGTAAGGTCAGCATTTTTTTGGCCCATGTAGGTACTCTGGCTGAGTGGAATGCCTTCGCATTGGTGTCCCTACGTTAACTCCTACCACAGGCCCAAGCCTTTACTTCTTCTTACTTTATAGGCCGTTATAATTACTAATATTCAGAAATAATTAAAATAACTTAGAAAATTCATATCCTTCTATTGAATATGCATTTTTATGAATTTCTCTCCATTATTTTCTAATTTTCATCTTCTTCAAAATCATGCCAGCTGAAACAAATAATAATGACAACGTTACTTGACCATAATCTTGTTGATGGCTCGTGAGTCACAACACATGCGCCAAGTCCCATCTTTCTTGGGCGCGAGCAGTACTGGTACGACACATGGGCTAAGGCTTTCTCGGATTAAGCCTTTGGCCAACAATTCCTTCACCTGACCGTATAGTTCCTCGTATTTAAGCGGTCCATCTGGTAATGTGGAAGGTTCGGGAGTGATGCTCCCGGAACAAGGTCGATGGCGTGCTGGATGTGCCGAAGGGGTGGGAGTTCATTCGGTAGCTCCATAGGGAGCACGTCTGCGTACTCATCAAGGACTTGCATCACCTCCGGTGCTTGGTCCCCGACACCTAAATTGGTGACTTCGTCGGATAGGGTTACCACGTAGAACACGGGGGTGTGCTCACGGTCCTGTTCTAGCTCTCGTCGGAAGATGCAGCCATTACTTAGGTGTACAACAAGACCTCAAGGCGGAGGTCGGCCTTCACATTGATCAACAATTCTTGCATGGTGGAGCACCACAAGGTGCTTGTGAAGACCCCATGAAGATGGGCGCAAAACCAGGTAAACTCCCTACTCAGGCCTGTATTAATCCTAGTAATTTGCTTTATGTTGATGATATGAGTAGCATAGCTAGTGAGCATACTCATAATATGCATGCCATGACCAAAAAAATGGAAGAAGGAGAGTTAGGTGCTGTATAAAAACTTAGAAGTGGGAGAGAACTGTCTTATCCATTTGCAGTTGTAGAAAAACAAAAGGCGGCGGATGATGATTTAGATGAACGAGAAAAAGATGAGGAAATTGTAGTAGAGGAAAGTCTGGAAAAGGAACCCGATCCAAAAGCCTACTGCCCACCTATCCCTTTCCCTAGTGCCTTACAAGCAAAAAAGGAAAAGTCGAAAGATAGCCCACTTCTTGAGTATTTAAAGGAAGCCACTGCTGAAATTCCCGTTTTAGATGCGATACAGTACATCCCTGATTATTCCAAATTTGTGAAAAACCTGTGCACACCTCCTAGGAAGCAAAAGAGGATTCAACTTTCTGAGAATATTAGCTCAATATTTTTGCATGAATTACCTCAAAAGCGCAAAGACCCGGGAGCACCAGTAATTAAATGTGTAATTAGATGAGAAGTATTTACCAGAGCCTTACTTGATTCAGGAGCAAGTGTGAATATTATGCCTAAGGTTTTATTTGAGAGTTTTAAATTCGGTGAATTGCAACCGGTGAATTTGGAATTGCAGTTAGTGGACGGATCAATTAGAAGACCGTGTGGTCAGCTGTTGGATACTGTTATGAAAGTAGAAAAATGCTCATTTCCCGTAGATTTCATAGTAGTGGATGTGAAAATTTCAGGAAAAATTAGTCATGCACCCATCATTTTAGGACGCCCATTTTTAGCTACCGAAAGAGTAAATACTGATTGGAATGAAGGAAAAATTTAATTGCGAATGGGAAAAGAAGAGATTGAACTACCAATTTCTCAATTGATGAGATGTCCCAATAGTAGTCAGGAAGATATTTATACATGTTCCTTAAATGATGAAGAGGATGAATGCAATGATATAGAGAACATAATGTGTGATGTGTTGGCAGTGAATGAGAGTGTTTATGAGGGGGAGGAGGATGACGGTAACGAAATGAAGTGTGAGAGTATGAATAACCATATATCCAAGCCCACTGATGATTGGAGTTGAAACCTCTTCCTTCTCATCTTAAATATGCTTTCTTAGGTCCAAGAAAAATGTACCCTGTGATTATCTCTTCGACCCTCACCATGGAGCAGGAAGCTAACCTATTAAATGTATTACGACAGCATAAGAGCTCCATTGGGTGGACCATAGAAGACATCAAGGGAATCAGACCTGATGTCTGCCAGCATAGAATTTTTATCGAGGGGGGGTCAAAGCCCTCAGTACACTGAGCAACGTCAATGGGTCGGGGTGTCGGTACCATCTGTCCAGTCACCTTGGTGCTCCATTGATCTGTAGCCTCTTGTTGGATTCCAAACGTGACGATAGGGTGCGTCGAAGGTGGAGGGATCGGTGTGATCTGGATATATCCAAGTGGATCATCAACATCTTAGCCATCGGGGCATTCAGCCGGATACTCGTCCACCTCAAGGTCATCCTCCGATTGCTCGTCCATCAGATTCCCATGTATATCCATGTGAAGGAGGGTGGGGCAGTTGGTACCGCGATTCCCAAAAACTTTGCACTTGAAACACTGGATGGGCTCTCGAGGGGCATTCGGAGCCCTGGCGGTGGATATCGCCGAGGAGGTGGGGGTTGCCGGGGTAGTGACCGGTGCCGTCGAGGGGGCAACCATGCGTGGAACTGTCATGCTCCCTCGGTTCCAAGTCGATGAAGCTCGTGTAGTCAAGGAGGTAGACACTGTGGTGGGAGCCGCTCGTGGAACGGCGGGAATGGATGGCACAATATCATCGTTGCTAAGCTCATTGCTTTCCACGAGGCTATAGGCTAAGTCTACAGTCATCGGGTTCTGCTCTAGGACCTGTACCCCTAGGTCTGATCGAAGACCGTGAATAAAGACCTGTACCCCTAGGTCTGATCGAAGACCTGTACCCCTAAGTCTACAATCTGAATTTGTGGGCTGTCCACAGATTTGCATGTCATCCTATATTCCTCAAAGTCTTCGATGTACTCACTGACCTTGTGCTTCCCTTGCTTAAGGTCCATCCACTTTAGCAAGAGACGGGTCATATAGAGCTTCGGGATATACTTATCCTTGAGCTTTCGTGACATCTCATCCCACATGAAGAGAGGGTCTCCTCGTCGTCGTGCTGCTTCTTTCTCGTTTTTCCAAAAAATTTTGGCTTGGCCTCCTAGGCGAGCCTCAGCATAAGACACACACAGATCGTCATCCATGTCTACCATTGGAAATAGCTTTCCAAGTCTGATTCCCAATCTGTGTAGTCTTTTGGGGTTTCGTGCTCCTTCTAAGATGGGTACCTCTATTCGGACGCTCTTCTAGATCATGGCACGGTGTGCTTCTCTCCGTCGCTTGTGTTCGTCCTCATGGTGATGAACTGGCGGCCGACGGGGCGCATCTCGTGGGTATGCATGATCCCGGTGCTCCGAATAATATGCAGCTTGGGGAGCTGCCTGTAGGTAGTATGGACGCTCGTCCGGGTGCCCATAGTGCTGGTAATGTCTCGGCGGTGCCAGGGGGGGTGCTGGTTGGGCGTACTCTGGATGTGGCGGGTAGGGGTTCGGCTTCCTAGGTCGAGTAGGCTCTTCCGGTGGGTATTCCGGAGGTGGAGCGTAATTATAATCTGTGGCGTATCTCGGTGCCACCATAGGCGGTGCCGGGGGCTCCTCATAACGGGCTAGTGCAGGTGCGGGCGCCGACCCGTAATAGGTCGGATGAGCGGAGTTACCACCATATGTGGCTGCCTTCGGCCGACGGGTAATGGGGGGATGCCGTGGGCTACCCGGTGCGGATGAATAATGGGGAGCGTACGGCACGGAGATTCTGTTTGGATTATGGGCCATCTCGTGAGGATGCCCATGAGGGTCATGATGACGGGAACTCCTGTTCTCGGGTGGGTAGTAGTTCATATCCGGTAGATAGGAACGGTCATCGTAATATCTCAGTGCGTGATACTCTTCCGGGGGTGGAGGAGTTCTTCGTCGTTCTCCATGGTTGTTCTCCCAATCTGGTGGCCTGCTGTAGCGGGGTGGATGCGTTGGTGGATCCTGCGGTCGGTGCGTCGGAGCAGGAAGATCCGGCATTGGGGCCTTGCCGGGACGTTGGGGAACCTCGTTGGCTGAGGGGACACTATAGTGCTCATTCACCGAGGCCCTACGGGTAGGTGCCACGGTGATGGAATGGCGGTCTTCGGATGTCCAAGGTGCTGGTGGCGCTGTTTCGTCGGGAGGCATCGAAACCCGTGGAGCGGGGTCCCTAGGCAGCAGAGGAGGTAAAGTTACCTCCTCATTTTCCATATGATCCGTCTGAAATTGTCTGCCTAATGGATCCTCGTATAGAGGATTCCCTATGACGAGATCATTATCATAATCTTCGTCGCGTTCAGCTATGTCGGCATTCCGACACTGGATTTGCGTGCGAACCATCCTATGGTCAAAGATCCACCAATAAAATTTCTACGGGTTTAACCAATGATGGATGCAATGAAATGACGTGGTATAGATGCGAATGAATTTCGAGATATGTCGTGCGTAATTCGTTAAAGTTTCAAATGATATGCTACCGACCGTGTTAAGCAAAAGCTAACACGACCGGCGCTGATACCAATATGATGTAATATGATGAGCGTGTCGGGATCAGACGGCTCATATTACGTCACAGGAGCAATGGTGAGTGAATTCGTAGTTAATGATATGGAATGAATGTCGATTAGAAATCCTTAGTGAGCAATAGGAGACGACTACGAATGAGGAGGGAAGATCAATGACGTCCACTAAGAAAGATATTGATCTAATTAGACTCCCAATGACCCTTTGAGACCAAATACGATGGCTACGAGTGAGGGGCGTTTGACAGCGCTGAGCTGTCCCAAGTCTAAGGATCAACGAGTAACCTTCTACCGCAAAGAAGTCCTATCTCTCGACACGGTGGTTATCCTATAGCAATTATCGTAGTAATCCAAGGCAGAGGAAGAGATAGCGGGGGACGGCACTGGAGGCAGGTAATAATATTGGGAATTAATGGAGGAGAGGTGAGTAAATAACTGGCTGACGATAGTCCACAGCGCAGTAAGTATTCAGGATGCTGGCGATGAAGACGAACCGACAATGCAGTGCGGGGGGTAGGGTGGCCGTGCACGGCGGCGGCAGAATGAGTGGAGCCAGAGTCAGATGCGCATGCTATGGCCTGCGTGCAGGTGGAAGGGCGTGTGGGCGGGAGGCATGCGCCGCGGCCGCGGCGAGCGGCGGCGGCAGCGCTGCGCGAAGTCGCTGCGCGTGACGGCAGAGCTGCACCCGCGGGCAGGAGGCCTGCGCGTGGCGAGGCCGGGTGCGCAGGTAGAGTGCCTGCGCTGCGGTGGTTGGGTGCGCGGGTGGGAGGCTTGCGCGCATCCAAGGCGGGGCGTGCGGGCAGGACGTCTGCGCGCAGTGGGATCGGGCGAGCGGGCAGGGCGCTTGTGCGCGGCAGCGAGCGGGGTGTGCAGACGGAGGCCGGCACGCGGGCAGGGCATCTACGCGTGGCGGGACCGGGCGTGCGGGCAGGGCGCCTGGGTGCGGCGACGGGACGGGGCATGCGCGCGATGGTAGACGGGTGGCGGGACAAAAGGTGCGACAGGCTCCAAGAAGGGTGTTTCTTGAAGAGCAACCACCCAAGAACCCCAAGGGAAATGGCGGTTTCTTGATCTGTTGGAGGATTCTTGCTGGCAAGATGGCTGGATCTGGAGGGAGATGACGACGGCACGTCCCCTGGAGTAGTCTCGACGAGGAAGTCTTAATGCTTCAAGAAAGATCGATTCTTGAATCTTTAACCCTCGGCCTCAGAGTAGTCTCGACGTGGAGCGAGAATAGCCACTTCTCTCTATACTCTAATTCCTATCTACGCTAAGATAGAACGAGAGACAACTTTTGAATTTTCTTCAACAATTGCCTGCCTTCACTTGGGCATGCTATCCCCTTATATAGTGAGGATAGGTGCCAAGTGAGGTCGTGGAGAGGACGAACCATCGTGAGACGTGGTTCGATCTCTCTTCAACGGTTACAAGCAAAAGGAAAACATAACATGGACGAGGCCCAAAACACCGGCCCAGTCCGTAAAATTCAAGAACAAAAATTACAACAAGACAATGCAAATAAAATTTGAAGATAGAGGATGCTTACGTGGAGTACTTAAACCACTTGTGGCGATCACCGGCACGAGCAGCCCGGCATGGTTGGACTCGTTCCGTCCCGACGTCAGCTGGATGGTCCCCCATCATCTTCCCCCCTTTTCAAAAGAGTGAACAAAGAGGAGAAGATGCACTACACATGGGGGATGGTCGTCCTATCGTTCAGTAGCGACAAAAATAAAACCGGCGAAGTGACGAGGAATTTCCGAAAAACCCATGAAGGACTTCTGACAACTATAAAACTGTACAAATACAAAATAAAACAAAACGACGCGGATACGATTTTTAACCTAGTAATGGAAGTTTGTTTTTTTTACGTTGGCCCGGGCTCCACAACGAGGCTGGTGATGAGTCGGGGCATGTTCGTTGGCATGGTCCTCCATCACCTAGTGTGTGATCCCTCCAACTGGCATATAGCAAGGGCACAATCACACATTGTCCATTCCATGTCCACCCGATGAATTGGGAGTCCTATGAATGAGATTTGATTCCTAGAAGTCCAACAATATAGAGTGATGGCCACTCTATCAACACTATCCAATCAGTCACGAATGCCGCTCTTCAACTCCATATAAAGCTTGAAAGCTTTTTTCTTCACGACCCTTGTCGATGGAACGTATATCTCCTCATGTGTGATGTATCGAAGCAATCGTATGAACTATTTCTTACATACAACGTTCCATGGTGAGGCTGACTGACAAATGAAACATACAAGCTCTCATTTTGTGACGCTGGCGTGTGATCATTGAAGTATTGTTTTGGATTCACTTTTCAGTCAAAGATGTTATCCACCAATGGTTAGCTAGAAGAGCTGCTTTCTTGTGCCTTCAACTCATTATGCTCTTTACAGTGCACATTTTTCAAATGTTGCCATAGGACCGTGTTGCAACTATACTTATTTTGCATGTGAAAATATTCGGCTCAACCTCTGTGAAGTGTGTCCGTGTAGCGCACTCATTCTTTCTCTTCTTCTTTTTTTGATTTGGCCAACACTCCCCCTAGAAGATGCAGAGCTTTCATAGCCACCAGATGTATGAGATAAAGGACCTCTAGGCATCTTGTGCACCTCACTAAGAAGTTATGAAAAAAAAATTACCATCATCAAAAACATGCAAACCTAATGTCATAAATTAGCACTAGTTCGATCCTTCAATTCTCTTCAAAATTCTTGAAATTCATCACCAAGCATAGAATCACTTAACAATTCTACTGAATTTCTTGGTGCATGAGTGAAGGGTCATTTTTTCCTCTTATTGCTGTGCTTCTTGATCTGATCTTTAAGGAAGTTCATGGCATTATTAAACCATTCTCATGATCACTCTTATAGGTTACATGGATAATGCAAAAAAGCAAAAGATAACAAGGATTTGTCTTTAAAAAAAATATGGTGAGGATTGATCTTATGAATTCAGCAGCAATTTGCGTACCAATTTTAGTGCATACCCATTGGGAAGGAACTCAAAGAAATATTCCATAAATTCTGCAATAAAAAGATTATTGTAAAATATGAATTAAAAAGGGTAAAATGATTAAGACTAGAGGATAATTTAAGGGCAAGGAAGATAGCATAAACTTAAGCAAGCGGACATGATAATATCATATTAAGATTATGAATGTACAAATTTGCATGAAATTATATTAAGAATCAACGACATAATTGTGACCAAAAAATCATCTGTCAATATAATTCAGGCACAGAATAAGATCATATGCATGTTAGGATGGGAGTTTTTTTTTTGTTTTGAATGGCAAAAAACACGGTGTCGGGTATGGCCAACCTTGTGGTTGTGCTCGTAGTCCCATCCAGCCGTGCCCTGGTAGCCACCCAGGGGGGTTTAATAGATAAGTGGAGTGTTTATAAGTGTTTATAGGCGTGGAATGAGTATAAATATCCCAATTAAACTCAGATCCCACTCGTCCATGCCCATGTTCAAAAAATGAAAAGATAAATAAATGATACCTTACAGGTGCTCGGTGAAGTGCGCACGTCGACGTCCCACCAAAGCCCCCCACAATGATGATGATGGAGCGGTATTGGAGCTGTCCTCGCTGGCGTCATATGGCACCGATGAAGTGTGTGGCGAGGACCTCCTTCGAGGCGGGCGCAGTCCACCCCTCTGGCTTGAGACGCCGTCGGCTAGGCGGGAGGGTGAGCGCTCCCACCTCGAGTGCTCCACACGATCCGCCATTCCTGCGGGCCTGCCGTCGTGAGTGTCCGACGCGTGCGGAGGGTCGGCAAGCTGAGACGATCGACACGATAGCATCCCTTAGCTGTCGTAGGGAGCTTCTGCCAAGAAAGAAAAAGAGATGAAGGGAGTCATGTGTGTACCGCATGGTTGATGAGGGCATCGGCTGTCTGGTTGCCTTCTCGTAGTTGGTGTCGAACACTAGTTGTTTGCGAGGGCGGCACCACATGATGTCCTACCAAACCGGGTGTAGTCACCACTGGGAGCATGTACCTACACGAAGCATGTCAACTAACACCTGTGAGTCAGATTCTACGACAATAGTATGAAGGTTTTGTTCCTCGTAGAGGAGTAAACCATCCCGTATCGCCATAGCTTTGGCTACTGTATTAGTTTGTATGCCATAGAAAGATGAGAAAGCAAAGAGGATACTCCCTGTATGGTCTCGGAGGATACCACCTCCCCCTGCAGGCCCCGGGTTCCCCTTGGCCGCACCATCCACATTCAATTTGAGGATGCCGATTGGCGGTGGGAGCCAATAAATGACCTGTAACTGAATACGGATAGGGGCAAGGGTCACCGGAATGCCCTAAGAGTGGAGGAGGTCGCATGCTAGGGCTGAGCTACAGGCTCAAGTCGGAATGAGATGGTGGATGCGCCGTATCCACAGCTTGACTCAATGCATGATATCCAAGGCGCGCATGGGCAAACCTGCAAAACGAGAAGAGTTTCACCCTTTCCATATCTCCCATAGTAAATAGGCTATGGTGATGTGTACGATGGGGCTCTGCTTAGAGCATGTTGGCAAAAGAAACATCCTGCCCAAACACTCGAATGGGGTTAGTGGAGTGTGAAGTAGTGGATGCCAATGGTGTAAGATTTGGCGCCAACATTTGAGGGTTGTCTCACTATGGAAGAAAAGATGGTCCATGCTCTCAGTCTGTGGGGATATGGGACAACAGTGACAATGAGAACTGAGAGAGTGACCTATACGAATCACTCGATCATCAGTAGGAAGGCTGCGATGTAAGAGCCTCCAGAGGAAAAAGGAGATGCGAGTACGGATCGCCGGATGCCAGATGCGGTGACCCTAGTGCTGGATGGGGGATTTCTCATAGAAATGATCTCAAGAAGAGCTGCACGAGTAGGCTCCACCAAGTGTGAGTGTCCAAATGGCTCGGTCGGGACTAGACCCGATTAAAGTACTTTGGGCCCCGGGTAACGTGGCTGAAGGGAGGCCATGTTGCTCCCATAGGTGTTGCGTGTTGCCCATAAGCAGTTGGGCCACTGTAAGTCGCACTTGATGGGGTACAAAATGTGGATGGCGAGCTAATGGCCCATCAGCCTGCCAGGTATCAAACCAGGCACTAATCTCTCCTCGGCCAATATGCCAATGTGTGACCTGAGCGATCTCAAGCCAACGGCGCTGCCACATCTGCCATCTCCGATGTCCCCAGATATCTATCTCTCGACGAGCCCACTCGTCATCCTTGGCTGAGATAAAACTTCCCAATGGGGAGTGTGTGGTGCGCATATGCCATACTATCTTCTTTTGAAGCATGTCCTAGACATTCGTGAGGCATCTGATCCCCAAACCCCCCTCGGCCGACATGCTTTCTCCCAAGAAACCCAATGATGGTGACTCTCTCCCTTGAGGTGTTTGGACCATAAGAAACGTGCGCATAGTCGTTCCACGGAGCGGAGAATTGTAAGAGATAGTGGGTGGACCGCAAGGGTATGCAGCGGGATACTCATGAGGACATGTCGAATGAGTTGGATACTCCCTCGAGGGGAAAGGAAATGAAGTTTCCATCCCTCTAGTTTCTTTCTAAGTTTTCCCAACAAGGCATCAAAGTAATGATGCCTAACGTGTCCTAAAAAGATAGGGCATCCAAGATAGTCGAACGGGAGGCATCCTCGTGAGTAGTAGGTATGGTTCTGGATTATCTGACAACGCTTTATAGTGGTGAAAGGACCAACTTTAAAGCTACTCTTCGAGGCATTGGCGAGCTGACCCGAAGCTTGCTCGTATGCTGTGAGGACACTCATAAATTCTTTAATGAATTTTTTAGATCCATTGAGGAAGAGGATGGCATCATCTGCATATCGAGAGTGCGAGAGGATCGGGCAGCCCCTTTTTGTAAAATATGGTTGGATGAGGCCCTAGTCAATCGTACGTATGAGCGATCGGTTGAAGACCTCTTCCATCAATATGAAAATGATGGGCGAGATAGGATCATCTTGCCGTAGACCTCTCGTGGCTGTGAAGAAGCAAGTGGAGTTGCCATCCATAAGGAGAGAGAAGTGATTCTCGCTAATGCAAGCATTGACGAGACCAATGAATGACGTGATGAACCCAAAGCGACGCAACGCTTGGGTAAGGAAAGTCCACTCGACTTGATCAAAGGCCTTCTCCATATCCAATTTGATGATGAAATTTGAGCCCGGTATTTTAGTGTCTAAGGACTGGGCTAGCTCGTGAACGAGCATGATATTTTCATGGACCTGTCGACCCTTGACAAAACCACACTATTCAGGCGAGATAATATATCAAGGGACTTCCCTAGTCGATTTGTAATGATTTTGGATGAAACTTTGTAGCATTCATTACAAAGACTAATGGGGCGAAAGTCTCGGAAAGTAGTTGGAGTGTCCACTTTCAGAATGAGCGCCAAAAAAGTGGATTTCCAACTTCGAGGGAAGACTTTGACCTAAACGCCTCCTTCATAGCAAGCACCAAATCTGTGCCTATGAAATCCCAGCATGCGGTATAGAATTCCGCTGAGAATCCATCCGGTTTTGGAGCCTTGTTCCTAGCTAAGGAAAAGACGATCTCCTTGATCTCTGCTCGAGTAGGAAGAGCTGTGAGGAGGGTGTTTTCTTGGTCGGACACCAAGTGAGGGATAGAGGTGAGAAGGGCCTCACTCACAACAGTTGGTTGTGAGGAGAGGAGCGAACGATAAAACTCAAATACTACTCCTGCTTGCTGGGCGGGGTCTTGATCATACGTCTCTAAGAGGGTCGTATAATTAGCACGGGCTCTATGACGGATCAAGGCGTGAAACAAACATGTGTTTCTATCACCTTCTCTCAGCCATTGGACATGTGATTTCTAGAGATAGAAGATCTCCTTACGTCGCATAGCGTCCTTGAGCTACTCTCGAAGTAGAGGCTGGCGCTCTCCCACGTCGTCTGTCCAAACATCTTGCAACTATCGATCGACGGCAGCTAGTTCCTTCTTGAGTGCTTCCACCGGTGCGTGGACATCGTCGAAGACATTTTGATTCCACCATTTCAAGTGGAGCTTGAGATTCCTCAGTCGATAACTGAAGTTCTCCATAGGTGATGTCGAGATCGTTCCATGCCAATGGATGTATACAAAATGATGAAAGTCGTTATGCTCTAACCACATGGCTTGGAAGCGAAATGGAGGACGGTGGACTTGGGTACTCGAGTCTGGGAGGAGGATCGGTGAATAGTCCGAGTAACATCTCGGTAGGATCTCAATTTTGATGGTACAATGCATAAGTGCAGTGTTGTTAGTAAAATAACGGTCAATCCGTTCATACATACGTGCATCTGCTTGATGCCCATTACACCAAGTCCACTTCTCCCTGATGATAGGAGGCTCCACAAGTGATGTCTGGTGAATAAAGTCGTTGAACGCTTGCATAGCACGTGACCTAGGTGGGCGGCCTCCCTGGCGTTCTCTGACTGCTCATATGCAATTGAAATATCCAGCTAGAAACCAAGGGAGATCAACAGGCCTAGAGTGGGAATGGATATGTGAGGCGAGTTCCTCCTAGAGGACCTCCCGTACTAGGTGTCTATATGAGGCATAGACTATGGTAAGTATGTAGGGCTTCGGGGAGTACGATACGTCAAAAGTGGCGTAATGGGTCCCTTCAACCAGTAGTTCCAACGAATAATCCCGCTTCCAAAAAAGCCAGAGCTTATTCGAGGAGTGACAATAAACATGATCCATTTCGAGTTTCCTCGTAATGGAGTGGGAGTTATCCGATGTAGCTATCAGCTCAATAAGTCCAACTATTTTTAAGTTGTACTTCTTGATTAGGGAAAGGAGATGTGATTGGGTTAGAGGATTGCCGATTCCTCTACAATTCCAAACAAGACTTGGAATCATAAAGCTATCGCCTCGCTATGACGTACCCTCGATCTAGTGTTATAGATGCGACGCGTGTAAGGAGCATCCGAGTGATGCTCTAATGGGGTGTCGATGTCTGATTCCTCAGAGATGGAGGCATCATCGTCCTCCCCTCCTGTGGAAGCATGGCTGCTAGTATCCTGACAAGTATCCTCCGAACTAGGGAATAGGGCTTGACAGTTAGTCAAGTGGTCATACTTAAAAGGGATATGTGATGGGTGGAGGTCAGGCAAGGAGGTGTGTATATCAGGTGGTGGGGGAGTGCGGCTAGGGTGGGGTAGTAGGCTAGGAATAGGGATGGGTGGAGAGCAAGGTAGGGGGAGGAGTGGTCCCAAGGGAGGAGGGCAAGGGGATGGTAGAGGAGGGTAGAGTTGGGGGTGTAGAGGAGGTAGGTGGAGGGGTGCGGGTAGGCAGGGATGGTGGGAAAGGCAGGGATGGTGGGGAAGGTGGAGTAGGTGGAGGAGAGAGGGTAGGCGGGGATGGTGGGGAAGGTGCTAGGGGGGGGGATAGGTGCGGAAGGGGGGTGGAATGGTGGGAGGAGACTACAAGAGGGCGATGTAGGTTGGGGAACTAGGGGGGGACGTGAAGAAGGACGGGGGGATGGTATAGCAAAATGGATATGTTCGACCTCTGTGCAATCTCCATCATGTCTCCCTAGCCCATTTAATAAGGCAAAGGTATTTGAGGTAAGTGGGGCACTTATCTCCTTACCTTTGATCGATCGAGTACTAATAATAAGGGCCCCCGGAGTTTGGAATTGGAGGGGGCTTATTAGCGCCCTTCTTCACCCATTGTGAGGCAGCCGGGCCAAGCTTGGCATGGGCCGGCTTAGCCGACATAGAATCTCGTGGGGCTGGGACACTAGGTACACCCTGTGATAAGGGGGTGGGACGGGTGCTCGGGGGTGGGTTTTGCCGCTAGTATATAATCGTTGTACGGCAAAGGGGGAAGGTACTCCTCCATGGGGGTTGAGGTGGTCGAGGACGCCTTTTGGCGGCACGTATGTAGGGTATGGCCAAGGAGGGTATAGTGTGTACAGAACTGTGGTAGGTTCTCATATCACAGGGTGTAGCGTATCAACTCGTCTCCGTTCTGAATGAGTATCATGCAGTGAATGGGTTCAAGGAGATCTATCTCGACACATACATGTGCATATCCGGGGCGATTGAACAAATGTACGTATTTATCAAGACGTATAAATGTTCCAACTTCACCAGCTAAAGATTTGAGAGCAGTGGGCGTGAAGAGATGTGGTCATAGCCCTGGGAAACCTATCCAGACCGGCACGGAGTGAGGACAGTGCTCTCGGGTGGTACTCGTCTGCTCGGCCATCCAGCGATAGTGTGCATGGTGGAGTCACTGATCGTCCACGTAGTTCGACTCCAAGCCTTCCTAAAGTCAACTTCCAATTGGAAGCAAATGAAGACACTTCGATGGTTGCGTGCGCCAATAACCACCGATCCAAAGAAATTCCCCGGTGCTAAGTAAACCCTCATGATATCATCTATAAGTGGGTATTTTGTAGCAAATCTCCCTATCAATGAGTGGGCAAATGGTACTGCCATCCTCGAGACCTCCTCTTTGGAGAAGGCTACTACTCGCATCCCCTCCGAGTCAATGTAACCCCGTTTGGGGGTCGTGTCATCATAAAGTGGTGGAAGCATGGGTTTGGAGAGGGGTTGAGTGGTAGCAGTGCTTGTAGTGCCGGTCACTTTTGTGGCCCAGGTCATCGGCGGTGGTTGTCCAGGTAATGTCGTATCATGCATAGGGCTGGTCTAGATGACAGCATCCGAGTTGGTCAAGGCTACTTGATTGGAGTCACGCGACACTACCAAGTCAATTCAACCACGGTCGCTATGGTCGACTTGGGTATAGTCACTCCCTCAAGTATACATCTTCTACTAAGTCGTAGTTGACTGGGTCAACTATGGCCATGTCGTCTGGGCGAGTTCTGACCTGGTTGATCGGGTCGATAGGATTGGGGTTGACTATGGCGTCATAATAGTCTCGATCACTGTTGACCAAGTTCCCTGGTTGACTGGGTCAAGGTTGACCGAGTCAACCTTGGCATCAATAACAAAGTCAAGGTTGACCGAGCCAGTGTTGACCGCGTGGGTCTCACGAAGTTTTTCAGGGTTGACTAAGGCATTCTGGTCAACTTGGTCGAAGTCGACCAAGTCAATATGGTCAATCTTGATCAAGTTGACCAAGTCGGGGTTGAATGAGTCAACCTTGGAATCTGGTCATGTTTGAACGAGTCAACCATGTCTCCTTGATCTGGATTGACTACATAGTCGTCCTAGCAAGGGTTGACCAAGTCGACCAGGTCAACTTTGTCAGTTTTGACCGAGTCAACCAGGTTCCCTCGGTCAGCATTGACCAAATTGTCAACCCGGGGAGGGTTGACCAAGTTGACCAAGTCTCCTCGATCAGGATTGACCAAATGGTCAACCTGGCGAGGATTGACCAAGTCCCCTGGTCAACTCGGTCAGTTTTGACCGAGTCACCCTAGTCGACTCGGTCAGCATTGACTGGGTCAACTCGGTCGTTGTCGACCGGGTCGACTCCATCAGAAACCGCTGAGTCGATCTGGTCGATTTGGCCATTCGCGACCCGGTCAACTCGATCGACTCGGTCAGGGTTGGCTGAGTCGACCAGGTTGGGTCAGCCGCTTTCGACCCGATCGACTCGGGCTGAGTCAGCCGAGTCGATTAGATCGAGTCGGAGTGACTCAGCCAAGTCACCTTGACCAAGCATCCCCATGTCAGCCTTGTCGGTGGGCCGATGTGGAGAAGGCTGCGTGGAGGGATCTGAGCCATTGGTTTGGTAGACCATCGAAGCATCTAACGGTTGAGAGTGCGTTGAACGGTCAAAAATGGTGGGCGGCGGCGAGGGGGGTTGATGCAATACGGCAGATGCCGGGATCGACATCACATGCTGCAACACAGGAACTAGGGTATTCTGTCCAATAAGGACCTATGGGGATGCAGCGGAATGATGATAAATGCAGAGTTTGAAACCAATCAGAAGCAAAATTGGCCGCTCACCTAGGGCGAAACTCTAGGAACAATCCGAGTGTGATCCGAAGGGCAAGACTCCCAATAACCCGATAAATCAGCGAGAAAACTGACGGCGCGGAATACCACAGTCGGGGTAGTCTGCACTCGTACGATGAAAGCAGGTCTAGGTCGGTACCCAAAAAATATTCCCTACCCAATCCCACGGCAAACGAGGCTTCCTAATCAACTACTCCCAGGTGGTGGAACGCGCAAAATCGCCACTGAATGAGATAATGATACTCGTAGGGGAGTGAAGAAATGACCTGAAGATCCCAAGTTTGGGACGTCGAGGTGGGTTGAGGTGGCGTCGACTGGCGGCGATGAGGTCGATGTCACCGACGTCGAAGATCGCTCAGCTCTCGAGGAGGCGACGATGGACTTCCTGGCGGCAGCCCAAGGCGTCTCCGAGCCGGCTCTCTAGGAATTCCGAGCCGGCTCCGTCGTGCGTCCGAGAACCAAGGGCAAGAGTCCCGGGGGGGGGCCGAAGGGAGTGGGGAGGCCGTTTGGGCCTCCCAGGACCGGGCTGGGCCGGTTTGGGTCTCTCTGGGCCGGCCTAGGCTGGTTCGAGGTCTCTCTGGGCCGGTTTGGACCGGTATGGGCCGGTCTAGGCCGGTTCGGTCGGCTGGGCCCGACTCGCTGAGTCGACTTAGTCCGAGTTGACTGAGCCGACTCGGCCGGCTCAGGGCCCAACTCGGTCGGCTCGACCGATCTAGGTCATGCCGGAGTGGCGAGCGGTGGGCGGTGAAGGCGGGCGGCGGCAGCAGGCAGCGGCGGCATGCGGCGGCCTGCCAAATCTTCAAGAACCGACGGTCTCGGTACTGGTAGGCCGGGATCGTCGGCTGGAGGTGGTTTCTTGGTGAAGGGCCAGCAGAGGGGCGGCGGTCGTGGGTGGCGCCGGATGGGCGCTGGTGGCGCGGGAGGGCCGCGGGCAGCGTGGGATGTTCTCTGGCGTGCAGGCGGTGCTAGAGAACTGTCGAATCCGACGGCCACAGACAGAGAGCGCCGGATCTGGTGGCTGGCGGCGATGCGGCCGGATCCGGCTGGCCGAGGAGGACGCAATGGGGTTGGATCCAGCCAAATCCAGTCATTTGGTCGTGCGTCCGACCGGGGACCGACGACGGGCGGCAGCGGCGGTGACCGGAGATACAGGTTCTGGTGGCGGGGTCGCCGGTGACCGCTGAATCAGCTCCGGCGATCACCGGATTTCGGCGAAGTAGCGGCTGCGATGCTCGGAGAGGCTTTTGCGACAGCGGCAGCGCCTAAATCTCCAATCCAATGATCTTGACTCGAGCCAGCGACCAGAAATCGGTGGCCAGTTCTTGAACGAGCGATGGGAATGGCGCGATTGGCTGGTAGCGGCGGTGTGGCGCAGCGATCGTTGACGGGCGTGGAGGTGTTGCTTCTGCTAGGCGCGTCTGGAGCTATGAAACCCTAAGAAAGCTGGAATATTGTCTCCCCCATGGGGGGGGGAACGAGGTGGGGAACCTCCAAGAGTGAAGAAATTCAACTCAATTCAAGAAATTCCCAAGTTTGTGATGTGACACCCTCTTCCCTTTTATAGGGGGGGGAGGCAGGTGCCCTAATGCGCCAGAATTAGGGGGGTGCTGAAACGGCGCGCCGCCTGACCGGCGTGTCAAACATATCTACTCATGCAAGAAAATAATGATGGGACACCCGGAATACATTTGGGTTGTCCCTAAATGCGCGAATAAGTCCAATTTCAAAGAGAACTCAAGAAATCAACCTGACGTGTACTCGGGGTGTCTCATCACACCGTGTACATCACATTTCCGTCCTTCGTATCAGCTCCAGCATCACGACGCGATCACCCCGTGCTGGGGACTGGTCTTCGTGATGGTCCCCCATCAGGGGTGAGGTTACCAACAACGCACTTAATACGTTGTCGGAGCCGTTGTTTTTTGAAGCCTCTCGGGATGAGGTGGCAGATCCGACGGTCATGAGTAAATCAATCTTGAGAGGAGATTCATTCACGATTGTCGGATCTGACGTGGGTAACGGGCCGTTCTCGAGGCAAAAAGGCATCTTAATTGAGCCGTTGGCATTGATTGCGAGAGGTCCACTGTGAGTCCATCGTGTGGGCCATCGCGATGGTCCAGATGGACTCGGGAACCCCTTGCACGGAAGCATTTAATGCTGTCGAGATTTTGTTTTTTTTTTTACTTTTTCTTTTTTTTGTCTTTTATGGTATTAAGGTAGCCGTCAGATGTGTCCACGCTGGCGGATCCAATGGTGTGGACACTTCCGATGGCTGGTGTGGACTAAGACGGATCCACTATTGTATTAGTGGACCTGTTTTTTGCCTCCACATGGGCTGCCAGGGTCGCCAGCCCCTCTGACGTGGCAGCCACGTTGAATGGGCGGCCCTGGCACCCATGTGACTCTGCAGCCCGCATTGTTTGCGAGCTGCAAGTTAGCTAATACGACGAGGGAGATTTTAGATGCAAATTTTCTGTTTAAAAATGCAGATTCATGGGTAATTGATAACTTTAAAAAATGTGTCACGTCCAGAGGGACAGATCAAGTATAAATTTAGTATAGTTCGAGCATCAGAATCATCTCAATTATGGAAAATAAATTTTGGACGAGAAAACTTACCTCTTGGAATCAAAAGCCTCCAATCTTAGCTATAGGAATCTGTAGATGGTGTTCTTATAGTCGATTCCTTTAGATAAGGCCTTCTGAATCCAATGAAACAAAAATCACTTCGATCCAAGCACTGTAGCGAAAGTTAGGATGAAATCGCCGAATGTGTTGTGTGTGGAGGAGATTATCTCTAGATAGGATGGGAGTTCATGTAGCATTAACAATCTATCTTATGAAATTAAGAATCTATCTCATGCCATTATTAGATATTGGGTGCTCAAAAATGCATTATTATAGGTGGAATCCACTCCGAAATCATTCTTTCAATGGTGTACACCTTATTTGTTGTAATTACCCTTGTGATGTAAAAACAAAGTATGAACGAGACTTTTCAAATAGAAATGCAGACACAAGCATTTAGGCTGACATATTAAAAAATTAGCTTGTAGATTGACAAAGAAAAGAAGAAAAGAAGAAGAAGATTATATTTAAAAATAAATTAAAGAAGATTCATATCTTACCGTGATTCTTGAGGGAATTCAGTCGGATGATTCTTCAAAAATGAAGAGAGGAAATCGCCACGCAACCAAGGGAGAGATTAAATCTCCGCGCCGCCCAGGGAGAGAGCAAATCGTCGCGCCACCGAGGGAGAGAGCAAACCACCACGTCGTCGAGAGAGAGCAAATCACTGCGTCGTTGAGAAAGAGGGCAAATCGCTGCGCCGCCCAAGGAGAAAGCAAACCATCACACCGCCGAGGGAGAGGGAGGGAACAAATTGCTAAGGCTGCCATATTTTTTAATATTTTTAAATAATAAACATATGTTTATTCTTTAAAAAATGATTAAAATAAATTCGCACAAAGCGAACAATTTGAACCGCACACGGGTGTGTGCGATGATTTGTGCAATTTTTTTTAATATTCTGTTCAGAAAACCGAACAGAACGAATAAATCACACAGATTCGCAAAAAGCGAACCGACCAACCATGTCTAATTTCATTCACGTGTGACACCAATGGTTATTTCTAAAGAAAAAGAACTATGGTATTGTAAGATATTAACAAACATCCAACATTTTTTTAAAAGATTATGAAGATAATTTCTAGGTGAAATATCATGATTGAAAGATATCCATTGACCGACTGATAGAAAGTACATAGAGGAAACCGCTAGGTCAACATGTTTAACCATCACTAGAACACAAAGGGTTGGTTCTCTTGTGGTGTTAGCTATATTCAAAGTGGAGTAATATAAGTTTATGAGGCCTGCAAGACAATTGCATATTCCACATCTATTTTAGCATTCATTAATAGTTATATCATACTCATTATTATGCAAATGTCATGCTTATAATGAACTCCAATGATATATGGAATGATAAGTAAATTATGATGAGGTCAAAATCTCATGATTAGGGTTGGACAATTAGGGCCAAGGACTGGTTTGACCAGACCAAACTGGGACCGTAGGTCCTCCATCTGAGGGTGGACCAGTTTGTCAAACAAGATTAGGTCCAAGGGTCAAACCGGATCGGAACCTGATGCATATTATTTGCTATTAATTTGATATTTTTATAAAATTCTAAAAATATCAAATCAATATTGACATGGAGGTTTCTATTGAGCTCAGCGACCATTTGTGGACACCCACTTGATGTAGAGAATATTTAACATTATTTTTAACATATATTTTCTACTCTGACTTTGACATTGACTAGTCAACCTGACAACACTGGGATTGGTCCAGACCGGACCAGGATCGAACAAGAATGGACCAGAACCGGACTGAAGTATAGGTTAGGTCTAGGTCTTTGTTTAAAATCTGGGCTGGACTGGCACTATCAAACCCTACTCATGATGATGTGCACTTAATGTATGATAAATAATCTTATTTTTTTGGACATTTGAGGATTATACTCATAAATAACATCCTAATTTTGATAGTAATCTCATGTATTTTCTGTGTTTACTATTATTAACATTATCATAAATCTATGTTTTAGGGCTCAAATTGATTTATTAAATTTTTAGAATGAAGTTCAAAATTTTCGAGATGTTATTTTATTTTAACATAAAATAAAATTGGATGGCTCAGATTGCTCTAACTTCAAAAAATGATATTTAACGATCCAAAAAAGTCCGTGCTGAAATTTAAGGGTAGATCTATCCTTGTAAAGAAGGCACCCTTGGATTCTCTTCCTAATTATGATTAGCAGAGCATCCAAAATCTCGTTTAGGTATGTTCTTGTACTCCAAGACCAAAGGATTGATGGAGAGTAACATTCAGATCAAGACACGTGAAGAAGCATCACCACTCGATCAATTGGGCACATGAAAATGATGTTAGTGTGATCTTTGTCTTTTTTATCTTATGTATTTGTCCATTTGCTTAGGTAATCATCACAAATAGCCTAACTTTTCACTTGCATTCATGCCACCTAGAACTCTGCCCCTCATCACGGCATATCCACCTCCATCTCCATCAAACCAGTGACAGTAAAATCTTCATCACTCGTCCCCGCTCCACCGCTTGTTGGCAATTTTCCACCCTCATCTCTATCATAATTAGTGGCCATATCTTATTCATATGCTCTGCTCCACTCATGTGCACCACCATCAATCACCACAGGGCGATGCTGAAGTGCCAAAAAATTTATTTTTTATTAATATTTTACACAATAAAAATTATATGAAACTCTTGTAAATTAATTTCTAAATTCTTAAAAAATAGGTTAATTAGGAAAAATAATCTATTTCATAGTTATTTGGAAATAATTTTAACTAATTTGGCTTTATTAATCAAGGTTAAATTACATGAAAAAATATTGGAAAACCAAAAAATATAAATTAAGACATTTTTCATTTATTAAAGACTTGCTCTATGTGGATTTGACCCTTACTCACATTTTGCCTGGGAGGAAAATTATATATATTGTTTTATAAACTGAAAACCTTAGAAGACATATTTAACTCTAATTTATGGTTCATCAAAGGACATTAGAATGTATGGACACAGCAGTACTATTTTTCCTAATATGATGTGAATGGTTCTTTAACCATTTGTATATAGACATGAAGGATATATAGTGATGTTATTTTCAACCAGGTTGATTCAAGTCAAAATTGTGTAGGTGGTCATTAGAATTAAGTTACTAAGGACATTATAGTGACTATGATTTATGATTCCCTTGTTATTGAATTCAAAATACAGTTAGCTTGAATCTAGGAACAAGCCCACAATGATGATTGACTATTCAAGAATTGTCCTCCAACCTCATGTTAAGAGGAGACAGGTTAAGGAATATGAGATGATGAAGACCTTGGGCAATGTAATGTTACTATGGCTTGAAACTTAAATGTAATTGAACTATGGCCAACCCTAACTGGGATGATTATCTACGGTTTGAAACTCAACCATGCCCTGATTCTTTCTTGGACTATAACGACCTCAAGAGAATATACCTAGGTGGAAAGTAAACATGGATTTATACCTATACCCTGAACTCTTTGTAGATTATGGAGTACATAGTGTAGATTGGCACCTCATGTGTTGCCAACTCGATCTAATGATTAGGTTAATCGGATTTTGGTTAGTTCATATCTATGTTGGCTAAATTACTTTCAAGAGGCAATGGCCAGGAAGGTCACATGCATAAGGTTTATTGAACTAAGAGGATATACCAAACAAAGTAATGGCTTTCATGACAATTCCTATTAATTATAACAGGATATAATTAAGGTAATGGCTTTTATGACAATTCCTATTAACAGGATATAACAAAGTAATGGCTTTTATGACAATTCCTATTAAGGTACACACAGGCAAGTCTTTACTTGGGTCTCCCTCCTTTTGCTCCTCTTCTTGGGTCCCCCTCCCCTAGAAGGACTGAAGGGTGAGAAGGTCTTCCCAAACCTTAGAAACAGATTTGGGTAATAACATTTACAAACATTTATTTACTACATGGTCATTAGCGGTTGAATCCATATGGAGCAAGTAATGATGAACTAAATTTGGTTTAATTTTATTTTAAAATATTTTTTAAGTTTTTAATATTTTTTGATATATAGATATTTACAAATGGTCAAAATAAGTTAACAAAAATTAATTTAGATAAATACTTTTTGGGAACTTTTAGAGTAACGAAATCAATCAAAATAAACTAAAATACATTGGGCAGTTCTCTATGGCTGGATTTTGTAGATGGTTGCACTGAAGGGGGTGGCATTTTCAGGTGGTGACATGCATTAGGAAGGAGCAAACTTACGCAACATCATGTGGTGACAATAATGTTGTAACTTTTGCTACATCAGGTAGTATTTGGAATGACTATTGATGTTGGAAAGCCTGCCATCAAGGCTACCACTAGAATTTTAGCCTATTTAAAAGGTAAGAAATTTAAATAAAAAGTGCCAGATATTACATACATGCCGTGGCATTTCCCGCAAGGCCTGGGTGGTGTTCTTTCTACAATAGACCTACTCAAACTTTAACTCTCTCCTACATGCTCATAGAAAATTTATGGATAAAATAAATCTAATGTACAAGGCCTCCAAAAACATGTTGGGAACATCAATTCAAGATGAGATACAGAGAGAGGGAAAAGTTTTAGACAGAAGGGACCCAACTCTGATATCCCTTGGATTTAATTCCCAGGGTTTTGATGAGTAGGATAAGTTGTTATGTCATCTTCATCCAGATACTTAGTGGTTCGAGTTCAACTTTTTTGGCACCAAAATTCTTGCATTTATCTTACCCAGCCCCTAAAAGGTTGTAATGGACTCCAGAAGGGGGATTCTAGTGTATTAGACTTCTTTTATAGTCTGGAAGATAGCTTGGCTTTCCTGTTCGGTTCACAACATGGCTTGAATTCTCTTTTTCAAACATTTTGATTAATAAATTAACACTCCTGAATTTCAATTAACACTCCTATAATGTGTGAGAAATTTTCACTTGACTGTAAGGAGTCTAGTGGAGTTAGTATCATAAATCAATAACTATAGGAAAATTTTGAATTTTATAATTTGAACCTCGAATGGTGAATACTGCACATGCAAGCTTTAAATTAAGTGGTTAATTTCAAGTATAAAAGGATATTTTATTGACTTAATTTGATGGCATCGCCCATTGAGTAGAATATTAAGTCTCCACCTTCCTAAGGAATGGCTCCTCCTCATTTAAGAGTTTCTGTAGGTTGAACACAAGAGGAACATACATATCATTACATAAGTCTATAACTAAATGACATGATCAACTTACACTGTTAAAACATCAAATTGAGTATTATCAACATGCTTCATCATTTAGTTGATTTGGTAATTTTTACATGACAGTCCAAATAATCATTAAAAGGGACAAACTATTAAAATAAAAACACTGCTTAAGGTTGTATTGCCGTAACTCAACTCACTTTTGAAAGAACTAATAATCAGTTAAGTATATGCATTCATACTTGTGAATGGTATATATGGAATTAAAATACTATTCCATTAAATTGTTGTGTTTTCTGGGTATAATTGAGAATATAAACATAATTTGTGCGACAGCATTATTTAATTATATTTTAATAACTGGATTTGAATGAATTAGTTTCGAATTTTATTCTATCATGTAAAAAAATAGCCACCAACGATATATGAATGATGTTTTTTCAAAAACTTGCCTTGGGACATATCCATTTACAGCAAATATATATTTCTAAAACTATAATTTTTTTATAACTATAATGACACTTCGTAAAACTAATATGATGATTTTCCAAACAAATTAGTAGAACTAGGAATTATCTAAGAACACACCACAAAAACCAGGAGTCTTTTTTCTCAGTAACATAGAGGTCAGATATCTCTGGTGGAAGTTAATGTACTATCTCATTTTTAGATCAAATCATTATTTGGAGCCTTGATCGATGGTGGTTGCGCGCAATTTTGAAACTTCAACTTAAAAATTCAGCTAGCGCACAAAAATATATATAATGGTTAACAAATGAGAATTTGCAGTGTGCGGTAATTATTTAAGAAAAAAAATTATGGTATCTTTCTTAGTGGAATAGGAGAGTAATTTTTGAAGCATACGGAGCACGTATTAAATCAGTAACTTGTTACAGAAATTTTTTTTTAATATATAAAATGATTTTTGGATTACATATATTCGTAAAGGAGTATATATTTTAATACCTTATAATTTATCTAATTATAAATATAATTTGGATTTCATTTAGATTGAAAATAATTAACTGTATTTTTAAAATGCTTTTGTTCAAATTTTTTTGGTTCAGTTACTCAGATGAGTCAACTCAGTCGTACATGAGTCAACCCGGGTGCATGCTATGAGGGCGGTAGGTGTGAACGCCGACACTATAGTTAGCAATAAAATTATTACGGGGTAAGAGGGCATCAGAGTTTGGTGATAGCATGTGTTGGATAATTTTGACAATAACTTTGGATTTATTGAAAATTACTAGACAGGTTTGGTGCCCCTGGAAAGTGATGGATACTTGCTATCTTTCACATTTATTATGGCTAGAAAGATGAAATTAAATGTTTGACAGTTTTGATTTGACACACTTATATTGTAGCCACACAGATTAGGGCAAGAGATGGTGTTCTTTCGTATTTTTCTTCTTCTCCAGATAAGAAAATTTGGATAGCTTATTTATCAATTTAACATCCTTAAAAAATACTGGAATGAACAAAACTGACACAATAACTCCACCAACAATTCATTGTTACATAATTTAAGGATATGATACAAATAAAGGAAGAGGAATTTAATAAGAAAAACATGAATGCTCTAAGCCATTGGATTTGGCTCTAGGAAGTTAAATGATAGAGATCTCTTAAGCTCAGCCTTGATCTATGCTCTCATCAGTCCTCAAATTGGGAAGGAACTTTTTTAGTAAAATTATGAAGTAGTTCCACAAAATTTTCCCCTTTCAAATGACCTTCAAAATGGGTAGAACTTAACTTTTCACTCCTCCTTGAGTATTGGGCATTGAATTCTGGTCCAGTTCATGGTTTATTTTTCACCTATTGTTGGATTTTGTGCCTTGGTTCAATCGTGGAAAACATATTTTTTCCATGGATACAGAAGCGATTATCGATTCTAAATCAATCATTAAAATCCTACATCATATGTACCTCATGGGGAACTTGTTCCACCCTTGACTTACCCATTCTGAGATTTTTCTGAAGCTGTTCATGTGTCCGCTCTAGAAAGATCCACGCAATCACATTGCTCTTGGATCTCCACCTCTTCTTCTTCAACTCTACTTGAAAATCTTTAAGATCTTCTCACCACGAAGATATCAAATTGGATAAAGGGGGCTCCCAATTCTGGATGACCTGGGTGCTTGAAATCAGTGCCCCTTCCCTATTTATATTTTACTTATTTTTTTCTCAAAAACCCATTAAGTAAAGTATATTCACCAATGCTGCTATGATCATATGCATGCGACCCTCTAAGCTCATGTATCATTCTAGTTAATAAGTTTAATGGTTCAAATAAAATTATTATCCAACCTTATTAATTAACTATATCAACATATAGATTAATTAACTAAGATTTATTTAACCCCATCGATAGATTAAGTTTCCAGCCCATGGGGTACCAAGCTACACCTCATGCTCTAGAGGACACCGAGTAGAGTTTAAAATATATCGTGGAACCTTTACCGTCGTCAATTACCGTATATGTATATTCCTTCATCCACATGAGACTCTCTAACGACTTGGGTATGATTGATCGTCAAACCCTAATCAATCATTCGATTAGTACTGATGTGGAACGGGGATCATTGGAGAAGGCTTTCTCCAATATCCTCACTACCCTAGCCAAGGATTTACAACATCATATTCCTTAAGTCAATCTCCTCTTATACTGAGGGTGGATGATCTCATCTTTACCACTCAATCATCTCCATGAGCTTCTTACAACTTTGGATCTATAACTTGTTTGAATTCCATGATTAGAGGCTTGTAAGTCATAGTCAAGATGTAGTCGTCCATCCACGAGATGTCCTTGGTGTCGCAGGTCAATTGATCACTTATAACCTTGACATAATTTAACCTCATTAACATGTAGGTATAATACCATTCAGGGACCCTCCAGATCAATTTAGTGAACTCTTTGTCTAAAGAGCACCCACTATCTGTCCTTAGTGTTGCCACACTAATAGCCACATGATCAGCTATTCTTATCAGCTAAGTAGGATCCGTTAGTGCTATTATATTCGGATAACTATGTCGACTATCCACAAAATAAGAATATTTAGAATACATGTTTGAAGACTAGTGATCGCTATATTATGATATCATCATAATTCAATAGGTCATTCCATGTATTCATGGACTTCATTATAAACATCACACGTGAATAGTAATGAACATAACATTTTATTCAATGAATTAAATAAACATGGTGGTGTGATTCGGGTTCTTGGCCACATAATATCCATCACCTATAAGTACTCTTATAGTTCTTGGAGGCTGAGACATTGACCAAGGGAAGATCCATGTACAAGACATGTTACCTACATGCACATGGAGTGCCTAGTCTTCATACTTGAAGTTCTTACCAAGATTTCTTCAAGGAATTTTCCCGCAGGAATTGAAATTATTTGGGATGAGACATAGAACACTACATAATTTTAAGAATGGATAATTCACTCAGTCATAAATTGAAGGAGGTCAAATATCTTTCAAGCTGAAGGGCAGTATATGGGTTGTAAGCCCTAAGAGTGATGGATTAAAGAACAGAGCCCATGATAATATATCTTGAGAAGCCTCCTTGGTTTTTTATATGACTTATGAGTAGTTTTTCACTGCCATGGCACCTTGTACGAGGCCAAATCTTGCCATTATAACTAAAAGGAAATAAAGTAAGAAAATAATGAGAAATATGGTTATATTGGGCTCAATGAGATTATGGGGAGATGATGGCCTGTGAAGGGATCGCCAAACCTCATGATTTAGGTACATGGGCCACATGTATTCAAAATAAGGATCCCAGGTCTAATCCACTAGGATGGTATCCGGATCCATAATATATCAAATATAGGAACACTACCAGGTAGTTTGTACAATAGTCAAGCCAACGTGGAATCCCTTGATAGTAGTATTTTTTAATGTTGTGGGGAAGTTTAGTGTGTGATCTAGACTTGTTGTCTTTATGTAATCATCATGCAGTAAAGTGGGGTGATGTCATGTGAGACCCTAAAAAATAAGCTTTAAAATCAATTTTAATAATTCTTGACATGTCCTTTATTAAGGGATTCAGTCAATAAAATAATGATGACTCCAAAAATGTGGTTAAATTTAATTAATTGAAATTATTGATGATTACTGGTAAAGAATCATCATCAGATGCTAATGCCAAAAAACTGTGACTAACAATGCTTGGAATCACCATTGAAATCATAAAATTCATATCAGAACAAACTTGTTAATTAAAGGGTTCTGATAGCTGAAGATCTGTTTGACGTTTAAGATAAAATGAAATTTCTAATCATCAGAATCAATGGACTGAAAGAAGGTAGAACAACCGTAAATTCCGATTCACAAAAAAAGATTTTATTTGTTCTCGATTTTCAAGAAAAGAATTCCAGCAAAAACAAGAGTCTGATCTCTTGATTTGGGGAAATTTTATGTTATGGTAAGAGAGGTTGACATAAAAAAACCTGAAAGAAGAAAATAGTATAAAATATGGGAATCATTTATTTTTTATGCTATTATGAAAATAAAAAAATATTTCTGTGAAAGCATTTCGGCGAAGGGTTCGATATGGGAATGAGATCAGGGGAAGATGATAAATCCTTCTTAAATTGTATGACTTTGTCAGCCATTGAAATATGAATCTTCAATGCCTGAAGAGCCTACCTTTTGTCTGTGTATCTCTCCCAATCAGATATTTTTTATCATGCAGGGAAGACTTCATGAATCAAGATTCAAGAAAATCCTTTAGAGTATTTGGGTATGATAATTGGGGAAGATAATTGTATTTATGATAAATGGTATCACATATTTTTCATTAATTTAATCATAAAACATGTACAAAAGTTATTTATAGGTACAAGTCACAAGAAGAAGATATCATGTATTATTCATTAATTTAATGTTACTCACACGAAAATATGAAAATTTTCTACTGTAATGGAAAAATATTCACTAAACTTACCATAATATCAAAATCAATCAATTTTGGGAAATCTTTTTGTAATATTTGTATCAAACTTTATCTTAATTTTTTACTTCATTTAATTATACCCCAATCCATTTGGATCACTCTATTACAATAAGGTCTTACCGTTGCCCTGTTCTTCTGTAGTACTTACGTCAACTTCCTGAAGTCACTTGCCCCACCTTTATCTTATTCTACGTAATCTGAATATATCTTCTGAAGTATCATCACCAACTGATTGAAAGTACCACCGCACATGAACATCCGTCGCCATCAATGCTTTTGCTCCTCATTTTTTAATCCTTGCGGCATTAAATTCCACCAATATGAGAGGCTAATAATCACTCTCTTCTTCTCGACACGTATCCATTGCGCGGTCAAATAGAAGGATATGATTGGCTGACAACGGTGACCGGTGAAACTAAGTTATCTTATCGACGGCAGACGCCACGGCTAACTCGTTTCAAACCCAGCTCTCTTCTTCACCGAATACCTTAACAATTGGCGGCATTTATCACAAATTAATTGTGGAGATCTTGTGTGAACGTGCAACTCTTCTCAACGCGGTAAGTACTCTGCTATAACTTAGTCGCCATCTTCCTCTCTGCTATAACTTACTCTGCTATCACAAGTTAATTCGTCCCTTCCCAGACAGCAGAGCTTTAAGAAAAAACTCTAACCTGGACGACCCGGCCCCACTTATAAGTTGAAACTTAATCCTCTTTAGTCTATCTTAATTAATCATGTCATTATAATTAAGATGAAAGTACCCTCTACATATTTAATATTAAGGCCCGTACTTGTTCAGAAATATCTAAATCTCATCATTAATATTAAATGACATGCAATTATAAAAATAGCAATATAATTGTCCACGGATTATGAAATTAATCTAAAAAATTCGTGCCTCCCCCCCCCGTCAAGGGGTGATTACACCAGGTTTACTACCGTTCTTCATCCATATCTATTCCGTCTAACCCTTCGAACGGCTGAATATCCGTTCCTCTCATTCCGTCATCTGTAATCCGTCTCCTTTAAACTCTCCGTAGAACGGTAGAAGTCTGAAAGGCTGACGCCGTTGTAGACTACGTCATCGTTGTCCATTTTGATAACGATCATCCTCCATCATGGAAAAACGCGCTTTTGATGACAGTGTTTATGATCCGGCGCTTAATGGGTTGGCCTGAAAACGTTCGAGAACAGCTGGCGCGCTTCTCCAATTAGGTCATCGAAAGAGATAACCGATGAAATCATGTCTTGTTTGACGCGGAGATATCATCCCCTGCCAACCTTGTTCGCTGTTTAACAGCGTGTCAATACTCACAACCCTTTGAGATATCATTGCTTCCTTGTTCCTTCGTCACCTCATGGCCTGCCGCCAGCCTAACTTGAAACCCTGATGACGTCCTCGATGCAAAGCTCCATTAAGACATCTCAAACCGAAAAACAAAAAAATTGGTTCATTAAGCCCATAAATGGTACATGCTCTGGCTTCTAGAAGATTAAAACGGGTGATGCGAGAGTTTCTGGGTGGGCCCGGCTCATTCAACGCTGAATATGATTATAGAAAGAAAAAAATTCCAGGTTTTGGTTTTTCTGATGGTGGTTTTTAAAAATTTTCTTTATTTTCTATGGGCTTGGATCGATGAAGGGTAGATGATCAGAAAAAGAAATTGCAAAGGGTGTCTTCGAAATTTATTAAAAAAAGAAAAAGTCCTGCGTGGTGTGCCCAGATCGGGAATTTCTAAATATTGTTGAAGTTCCGATAATTTCAGAGATTATTGAACAGCTACTGCGTCATATGACGCGAGCGATGGCTCGTTGAGTTAATGTTAGGCAAAATTACTCTGCCGGACTGGCCACCCGTCTCCTTTATTCCGATTCCCTCCAAAACTTGCACTTCTTATGCAGCTGTATTTCGTTAGATTCGTCTCTAAATCCGTCGCAAGAGAAGGAAGAAGACGATCATACTGCCAGGAGATCGAGATAGAGACATATTCATGAAATAGTATTCCATTAATGAGCTTTGACGGGGGCCAACTTTTGTCCGAGGATGAACTCCATTTGCAGAAAGCCACAATTCGGTGCACAGATTCTTCGTATAACCTCGATAGCAACCTCACTTTTCCTTTTCTTCGGATAATTTGATTTTTTTTCATTGGAAAAAGGATATGCTTCCCTGGTCTCAGTTTGCAGCTATGACAAAGGGCTTCCCATCCGCATAACCACGCGATAAGATCAAGTCCCGTTGAATTTGGAACCGCTGTTGAAAGAGCAAAGGAGAAAACGGCGCTAAGTATTCGGCGTATAAAGGAGAATGTCAGCGCGGAGCAAAGGTCAACGTACGACTACGGCGAAGCAAATCAGAATCAAGGTGCATAAGATATTAGTCGATCATTAGAGATTAAATTACATTATTTTTCACTTTCGCACGCGGTTTCTGCAGATTTTCCACAGTTATGACGGTATGATGTGACCTAAACAAGGACGGCAGTTCCCCCTTGGCTACAACCAATTAAAAAAAATATTACTCTTAATATTCGCGAAGAAGCTTCCTGGGTAGTGCCTTGGCCCTCAAGGGTCCACCGTCTCCAGCCAGTTATACTCTATTTAGATCGAGAAATCTCCCCTCGTACCTCTTTCCTATCTTCTTTCTCCATTCCTTGCCGACCACCTCTCTCTCTTCATCTTTCAGTCTAGTTTTCTGTCTTCTTTCTTGCCTCTTTCGAGAATTTTAAGGACAGGGCACAGTTTTGAAGATCGGGTGAAACTAAGAAGAAATCATGGAAGAGAACTTAGCTTTGCCTCCCGGGTTCAGATTCCATCCGACCGACGCGGAGCTCGTGAGTTTTTATCTGGTTGAGAAGTTGACGAACGAGAACTTCAGCCCCGCAGCCATAGGCGAAGCAAATCTGAACAACTGCGAGCCCTGGGAGCTTCGCAGTAAGTTCTACTCCCCGTTAATTTTCTTAATCCTTTAATTTCCTTAATCCGAGTTTCTTACTCTACTCAGGCTTGGCGAAGATGGGGGAGAAGGAGATGTACTTCTTCTGCAAGAAGGAGAAGAGGTACCCAACAGGTTCTAGGACGAACAGGGCAACAGTTAGTGGTTACTGGAAGGCCACAGGAAAAGACAAGGAAATATTTCAAGTAGGGAAGCCTTCTTCTCTTCTGGGAATGAAGAAAACCCTAGTTTTCTACGAGGGAAGAGCTCCCAAAGGAAAGAAGACCGACTGGGTCATGCACGAGTACAGGCTCGAAGGCAAATCCTCACGCGACAGTAACATCATCCCCAGAAATCCCAAAGTACGGCCCTTAGTTTTAATTCCCTTGCTCTTATTTACTTCATGATTAATAATTCTCTAGCTTTTGTCATCGCAGGATGAGTGGGTTGTTTGCAGAGTATTCCATAAGGGTGGAAGCCCAAAGGCAAGGCCATCGCCTGAGTCAGACCAAGTTGATTCGTTCGGCGATTTCCTCTCTCCTGAAGACGACTTCTCCACTTACGAAGCCAAAGTAAGCCCCCCAGCGACGATGAATCCCTCTTACAACAACAACAACAATAACGTCTGGACCAGCTTTCCGAACCACGACTTCTTCTTTCATTCGATGGCCCGAACGAAAATGGAACAACAGCACAATTTCTCGTTTGCGAGTGCGTCTCAGAACACGGAGACTTCTTACGAGGACGTCGGCTACCGGTCTTCCTCGTCTGCCCCGGCAGACGATTTCGCCAGCTTTTGGGAGTATTGAAGCTGATGTTCGATGGTAGCTTAGCCCGTTTTTATTTTTTTTGAGGAATTGCTTCCTCTTTTCAAGGTTCTGGAGGGAGTGTTACTTGCCCTCCAGAAGCTATTCATCTTGTGCAGATACTCTGCGAAAGGCAGAAACATGAATATACCTATTAATCTACTTCGTATACATTCATACAACATAGTGATGAGAAATTAAGCCAAAGATTTGGAGGCCCTTTCTCCTTCATCACCCCCTCAGCAGTTGCATGAAGAGATAAAAAAGAGAAATTGAAAGATCGAAGATTTGTATATGGAGAGAGAGAATGAGTACATCATAGAACAAGGGAGTCTGTAGATGTGGGTTTCCTGTCTTGGGAGGAAGAGATAGTGAAAAGATGATGATAAATCTGAAAATTATCGATTAATCTACTTCGTATACGAAAAGATGATGATAAATTATGACAACACGCCTATATACATAGATTGGCTGTCTGGATGTGCTTTTCCTTATATGTTCGTCGTTTTTATTGATTGGCTGTCTGGATCTGCGCATTCCTGTGATGCCAGCCATGTAGCATGTGGTGTCCCTTTCTCTTTCACAAACCCTCTTGCACTTGCTCAACTGCTTGTTCACCTGGTATGTTCTTGAGAGAGAGAGAAACGGTGACATGTAGATTAATGGGCAGAAAAAAAGACAGAAATATTGATTGATGGATGGAGAGAGAGATAAAGATAGATTGTCAACACGCCTATATACATAGAGAAATATTGATGGATAGATATATAGATGTTAAGAAAGAAAGAAAGAAAGATAAGATTGGACGGATAGATGCATAGATGGATAGATATATAGATGTTAAGAAAGAAAGAAGGATGGATATATAGATATAAAGAAAGAAACAAAGAAAGAAAGAAAGATATATAAATGTTAAGAAAGAAAGAAAGAAAGATATATAAATGTTAAAAAAGAAAGAAATATAGATAGATGGATAGATAGATTTATAGAAAGAATGAATAAAAGAGAGATAGATGGACAGATTGATAGAGAGAAAGACGTGGCGAAGAGAGAGAGAGAGGATGACTACAGCATAAATCGAGGAAGTTTGTTGAAAAGTTAGGTTTGTGAAAGGAAAAGGAAAAGTGGAGAAGCCATCGAATGCAGTTCATGTGATCGAACGCCACGTTGCGATTCTACTGTAGAGATCGAGGATCTTCTCCGAGAAGCCAATTAGAAGCGGGATTCCCTCTCTCTCCTACTCTAGTGTCCACTACTAGTCATGGCCTTCGCTTACTTCCCTCATTGAAAAGAAGCGGCTCCATATCGAATTCACGCTGTGGATTGACTCCCATCGTTAAATTCAATTATGATTACAAAATCCCGCTCAAAAACTATAATCAAATACAAAACTATCTTCAACATCCCACGAAGGCTTGGCCGATCAAGAATACTGACATGAAAATATCGTGTTTGGGTTTT
Organism: Wolffia australiana; assembly: GCF_029677425.1. Lineage (NCBI taxonomy): Eukaryota > Viridiplantae > Streptophyta > Magnoliopsida > Alismatales > Araceae > Wolffia > Wolffia australiana. The sequence goes on along the minus strand of NC_135835.1, from coordinate 15,318,580 downwards.
AAGAATGTCAATACAAAGTAAGAACGCCTTGAAAGGGCACCGTGTAGTTTTAATACATCCGTTTGACCAGTAAATGAAACCGGAAGTTACTCATTTGATCTGGAGTCAGCCCACCTAACCTGCCTCTCAGGTCCTGCTCTAATTTCCCCTATTTCTAAAATAATTTGTTCTTTATGGGTTGATAAATATTGAAATAGAGAAAGATATATAGATATCTTCCTCTCTCTTGGTCTTCTCTCTGCATGCAATTGGAAAGCCACGTTTCCAGAGGGAGAATGTAAGGGTGGCCTGTCTACCATTGTGCTGACAAAGTTCAACGTGCATTAAAACCACAGAAGTCTATACTTACATATAATATTAGTCTGGGTCAAACCCTAATTGTTTCCTCGTTTTGGCGGCTCATGTGAAGCCAAAGTCATTGGTTGAGACTTTTCTCTTTCTCTTTCCTCTCTTCAAATAACTTGGAGTATTATTTCTACCGGGAAGAGTTAGTCTTCGCGTTCAACTCTTCAAAGATCAACGGAATACGCAACGTGCGTTTAAGTAATTGAGCGGTACAGAAGACGCGTACAGTTGGCTTTCTTATGCGGATTAATTCAATTTATCCAATTAGCTACTTAAAGAAGGCATAATCGAGCAGTAAATGGGATCATTCTAGCTTGTTTGAACGTGTCAGACTCTGATCTGAATTGAGGTTAAAGAAAGAGAGAATGAGAATGCAAGAGAGGGTGAGGAGAAAGAGCGATGGAGAAGAAGAGAGCAAGAGATAGAGATAAAGACAGTGAGAGATAGTGGGTGAGAAAGAGAAGTAGAAGGAGAGAGTAAAGAGACAAAGAAGGAGAGACAGAGAGTAAAGAAACTAAGGAGAGAGAGGTAGTAGAGAGATAGGGAAGGAGAGAGAGAAAGAGACAAAGAAGGAGAGGGAGAGAGTAAAGAAACTAAGGAGAGAGAGGTAGTAGAGAGATAGGGAAGGAGAGAGAGAAAGAGAGACATAGAGACAGAGATAGTAGAGAGATAAAGAAGGAGAGAGAGAAAGAGAGATAGATATTAGAGATAGAGAAGGAGAGAGAGAGAGAGAGGTAGTTGATAGATAGAGGAGGGGAAGACAGATTGAGAGATAGAAAAAGAGAGAGGCAGATAGAGAGAGATAGATAAAGAAAATATGAGACCAAGATAGAGAAAGAAGAAGAGAGGCAGAGATAGATTGCTGGACAGATAGATACAGAGACAGAGATTGCTAGAGATAGAGATAGAGACAGAGACAGAGATAGGGAGAGAATGTGAGTGTTTAAGGGATGTGCTCAAAAGTCAACGCCCAATTTCAGTCAGCGTAATCGAGGTCAACCTGCAGAGTTGACCAATAAAAGTCAACAAAGACAGAGAGTATCCACATTTGAGACCGTTTAGTCAACGACAGGGGGTCCTGATCAAATACCCATACTTTTCAACCCTCCAATGTTGAAAATAAAAAACTTGCATTTATCCACTTGCTGCCGACAGCTCGACTTCATCCAAACCCAACAGGTTAAACGTCGCCATCAGCCGTCTGCTGTTTCTCTCTTAACGTTTTCTCATTTTCTTGAGGTGGAGATATTTCTTTCACAAATAATTAACGATAATTCCCATCTAAACTGGCCACCACCATAGATTCTAGGGATTTTTTTCCACCCATAAACACGTGTCAAGCTCTGGTTGAGCCGAAGCTGCATGGAGGTCTAGTTTTCAAGATGGCCACGTTGCAGTCTCTTAACCCGTCAGATGGCCGATCCTGGGGTTACTCCACCGGGAAATCGACGGCTGGAAATGAGATAAACCCCATCAAATTTTCAGATAAGTCTCCTCTTGTTGTGGATTAGATTCTTCTTTCCAGTTAGAGAGAGAGAGAAAGAGGTCATAAAAGGGGCAGGAAGGCTGGGTGTGGATAGAGTTGTTGTTCTAGACGGATCTATCCGCTGCTTTTTTCTTGCGTGAGAGGTCAGAAGAAGGATAGATAGATAGGTAGATAGATAGAAAGCTCGGCTGAAGGATTTGGTGATCTTTAGTTGAAGATGGCAGATGTGATGGCGAGGAGCGGCGTGATAACGTCTTGCGGTAGGCGATTCACTGTCTGCAGCCACCGCGGTGGAGGCGACGGCAAGCCCTTCGTTCCTGGTTCTTTGAGATTCTCCTCCGGTAGTGACTTTCTGGGTTCGTCTTTGGCTGAGAAGATGAGCTCAGCGAAATCTCCGCCGTTGAAATCTTCCCTCCAACCGGTCGCCGCTCCCTCACAGGTATTAGATCTCTCTCTATCCTGATTTTGGGGGTTTTTTGGAAGACGAAAGTCTTCGAATTTCTTCATTTTTACGATGTCTAATTAAGCGTTGGGTTGTTGTTTAGCAGACGCAGAGAACCCTCGGATTCGTCAAGGCGATGAAATGGTGGGAGAAGGGCATCCAGCCCAACATGAAGGAGATCGAATCGGCAGAAGATCTTGTGGAGTCTTTAACCGGCGCCGGAGATAAGCTCGTGATCGTCGATTTCTTCTCTCCGGGTTGCGCTGGCTGCAGAGCCCTCCATCCCAAGGCACGCACGCAACCTCATAAAACTTCTCAAATTCTATAGTTTTAGTCGCGCATTTTCGAGATTATCTAATCGATTTCTCTTCTACTCTGCAGATTTGCCAGTTCGCGGAGACGAACCCAGACGTGCTCTTCCTGCAGATCAACTACGAGAAGCACAAGTCCATGTGCTACAGCTTGAACGTCCACGTCCTCCCCTTCTTCAGGTTCTACAGGGGGGCGCAAGGGCGCCTCTGCAGCTTCAGCTGCACCAACGCAACGGTAACCTCTCTTCTCAGCGCGTTTCTTCTCAATCTTCTTACTTGGCGCGCATAAAAAATCGATTTTTTGACGTGGGTCGTCGTTTTTTGCCCAGATCAAGAAGTTTAAAGACGCCATGGCCAAGCACGGCACGGAAAGGTGCAGTCTTGGGCCGGCAAAGGGGCTGGAAGAGTCCGAGCTGTTAGCCCTTGGCGCGAATAAGGATCTCGCCTTCACCTACGAAGGCGGGTCGGCGGACAAGCCAGAGACCATTACCGAGCCTTCAAAGGAGCTCACTCCTCCGGCCCCGAAGCCCTCTATCGCCGTCACAGCGTGGAGATGAAGATATGCAAGTCTTTAACGCGCCAAGGGCCAACAGCTCTCTCTCTCTCTCTCTCTCTCTCTCTCTCTCTCTCTCTCTCTCTCTCTCTCTCTCTCTCTCTCTCTCTCTCTCTCTCTCTCTCTCTCTCTCTCTCTCTCTCTTATTTTCCCTCTGTAAATATCCCGTAGAAGTCGAAGGACCGACGCTAGGCTATGGTTTTTGGATGATTAGCCTGTCTCTCCCCGTTTCCCCCACTGTCTTTCGCTCTGTTGCTTGAAGTGTGGGGGATTTGGAGGAGTATTCATCCATTCATCCTCCTGTAATGGTTGTGGTTGAGATGAATCTATCAGTGGGTGCTTGTCCCATTCGAGAAGGCGGATTTCTCTGTGGCTTGAGATGCGTCTGCCGCGTGGTGTGGGTTGGATGGAACGTGTCGCTTTACAGAAATGCGATAATTTGTGAAGAAAATAATGCCTTGACTATTTATTTTGATCGTAAATTACGTCGTTTTGTTCAAGTCTGCAGAGATCGATAGGCACGGAGATAGAGAAGGGGAAGGAGAGAGGTTAAAGTAGTTTGGCCTTGAAGTTTATGAGGGTTGATCGGAGACCGGGTTCTGCAGATATCGGCGGACAGGTAAAAAAATAATTGATTTGTTGTAGGAAGATAGATAGATGGAGATGCAAGCTAGATGATAAATAGATAGGTCGGTAGAAAAGAAAAAAATGGATAGATAGAAGCAAGGGGGGCGGGGCATTATGGATATGTCGTCTTCATCATGCGGATGAGGTAGTTTTTTAGATGGGAAAAGGGGCGGGGCGGCGGATATTCTGTGGACGGACGTGGAAAGGAAAGGTTGTAATGAAGCCAACTGTCAATTGATAGTAGGACTGAACTTGGACGCCTCAAAAATCCAACTGGCAACTCCAGAGTGGGTTAACTTCGGCGTGGATCATGCACCTCCCCGGCATCCATCCCATGTGGCTCGCACAGTGACCACTCGGTCCTTTGGCGGTGGTGACAAAGTTGACAACTGCTATCTCTCCATTCTCTCTCTACCTCCCTCTCTCTCTCCCATTCTCTCTCTCTCCCCACTCTCCCTGTCTCCCATTCTCTCTCTCCCTCCCTCTCTCTCTCCCCCATTCTCCCTGTCTCCCATTCTCTCTCTCCCTCTCTCCCGTTCTCTCTCTACCTCTTTCTCTCTCCCACTCTCTCTCTCCCCCACTCTCCCTGTCTTCCATTTTCTCTCTCTCCCTCTCTCCCGTTCTCTCTCTACCTCCCTCTCTCTCCCATTCTCTCTCTCGACCTCTATCTCTCTCTCCCATTCTCTCTCTCGATCTCTCTCTCTCTCGACCTCTATCTCTCTCTCCCATTCTCTCTCTACCTCCTCCTCTCCCCCATTCTCCTTCTCCCTCCTCTTTTCCTCTCTCGCTGCCCTTGTCTCTCTTTTCCTCTCTCTCTCTCCCATTCTCTCTCTACCTCCTCCTCTCCCCCATTCTCCCTCTACCTCCTCTTTTCCTCTCTCGCTGCCCTTTTCTCTCTCTTCCTCTCTTTCTCTCCCATTCTCTTTCTCTACCTCCTCTCCCCCATTCTCCCTCTACCTACTCTTTTCCTCTCTCTCCTCCATTGTCTCCCTCCGCCTCCCTCTCTCTCCCATTCTCTCTCTCCCTCCTCTCTCCCCCATTCTCTCTCTCCCTCCTCTCCCCCATTCTCTCTCTACCTCCTCTTTTCCTCTCTCTCTGCCGTTGTCTCTCTCTACCTCCCTCTCTCTCTCTCCCTCTCTCTCTACCTCCCTCTCTCTCCCATTCCCTCCCTACCTCCTCTCCCCCATTCTCTCTCTCTACCTCCCTCTCTCTCCCATTCTCTCCCTACCTCCTCTCTCCCATTCTCTCTCTCGACCTCTCTCTACCTCCTCTCTCTCCCATTCTCCCCCTCCCTCCTCTCTCCCATTCTCTCTCTCGACCTCTCTCTCTACCTCCCTCTCTCTCCCATTCTCTCCCTACCTCCTCTCTCCCATTCTCTCTCTCGACCTCTCTCTCTACCTCCCTCTCTCTCCCATTCTCTCCCTCCCTCCTCTCTCCCCTTCTCTCTCTCTCCCTCTCTCTCTACCTCCCTCTCTCTCCCCTTCTTTCTGCCCCCTCCTCTCCCATTCTCTCTCTCGACCTCTCTCTCTCTCTCCCATTCTTTCTGCCCCCCCTCCCTCTCCCATTCTCTCTCTACCTCCCTCTCTCTCCCATTTTCTCTCTCTCCCTCTCTCTCTCTCTCTCTTTCTCCCTCTCTCTCCCTGGCCCTCTCTCTCTCCCTGTCTCTTTCTCACTCTCTCTCTTCCTCTCTCTCTCAATCTTCTCTTTGGTTATCTGGTTCAGATTCTAGATGGGCAAAGAAATCGGAGTCTGACAATATTAAGCAAGAATCATGACACCAATTGGGTCGGAGATCGCCAAAAAACATGGTCCTTCAATGGCACAAGGATGAGCTGCCACAGCCACAAAACAGTTCTCTAAGCGTAATACAGAGTTGAGAGCTACAACTTAATACCTCAGGAACAATATCCGGTTTCCCAATCTTAACCATTTTTGCCGTTGTGGAGAACAAGAGAATCGATTTATCAAATCAAAATGTTAAAGGGTCTCTTTCTCTCTCTCAGAGTCACATAAATCAAGATTTCTTATCCAAGATGCATGATGGAAAGATAAGTTACCTTAAAAATTGTGGACGCAGTTGATCTGTTTTTAGGTTTAATGTCAATGGCAACTATATCCAAATTTCATCAATCAGTGTCCAGATATGAGGATCCAATCAATTGTTTCATGGACTGCACCAATTTCAAATTGATCTGCCCATGATTCTATGGAGGGTCCAGTAGTATGCCCACTAGTCTCTAGGGCACCCAACCTTTTGACTTAACCAAATCTGGGTTAAGTATTCTAAACCTGATCTGGACCGGTATTAACCATTCTAAACCAACCAAGAATGTGCAAGCCAACCCAAGGGCCCATATCTGGCCGCTCGCACATCAGCTATCATAACCGCCGTCACTGCCATCGATTGCCGGAAAAGTTAAATCGGGTGTTTTATGGATTAAAAAATTACAAAATTAAAAACAAATACCTTAATATATTATTATTGAAATCTAATCAATCCACCCTCTAATTAAATTCTAGAAAATTATCTAAGTATACAATTTATCATTTCAATTCTTAAAAATCTATAAAATCTGTTAGGGAGACAATACTTCAATTTCAGAATTATCTTGAGGTTTGGACAAAAACAAACGGACTCAAATGTAAAATAAAATTTTGGGGCTTTTTTCTTACTTTCTGAGATGTTATATAATTTAGGATGTAGTTTTAACAAAAACTCAAGAAAAATTACTAAGTGAATGTAACTACGTGATGCGAGATGTCCTAGATGAGATGTACATGCAGGGCCGACGAGAGGGAATTCACCGAGCTCCGAGGCGATAGCTGATGACGATGACGGGGACCTTCTGACCCTCGTAGGAACGACAACGGTGACTACGGCGCCGAACGGAAAGTTTCCGTTAGGGCTCGCACGTAACGGACGGGCTCGACCCGTTTTTGTGAAGATTCTCAGCACAGTTTTCTGTACCTCATCGGTGGCGGCGTTTGTGGTCAACGTCTTTGTTAGTGAGAAAGTCGGTGCGGGCTGATGCAGTGAGAGACGTGCGGTAGATGGGTACAGCTGGGCTCGACTGACGGCAGTGAGGCATCGCAGGAGCGTAATGGCGGAGGTCAGAGGTGATAAGTGAATGAGGACGGGATCGACGCGCGGTAGTTGGCCGACTCGAGCAGATCCGGCAGAGCGACGATCACTGAAGATGCACCATGGCACTCGTATGCTTGGGGTTACGCGTAGGTGTAACCCAGAGGGCCTCGTAGGAAGTTTGGACGTCAATCTGCTGACCACGGGGACTCCAGCATTGCGGCGCAAGTTGAATGACGCTTCAACGATACAGGCGTGGGCGGATGGGATCGCCCGTGGCAGAGAGACCCGAGCGAACGACCGTGATGCAGTCTGCACGCGCAGAATCGATCACGATGGTGATTTGCGCTGACCGACACACGACCGATACTGGGTCACGACTGGGTATGCGCACCTAGTCGTGCATTAGTGTCGTCGGTGGAGAATCCGCGCGTAAAACGACCAGTCGCAAACACGATTAGCCTTGACCGATTCAGGGTCGATGCTTAGCACGGCCAGGATGTTTGCACTGAGCGCGGGGCCACTGCCACGACCAGAGAACTTGCACTCGGCCGTGCGAGAGGCATCGTTTGGTGGAGACGTCCGCGCGTAAGCAACGGGAGACGTCTGCACCAGGGATCTGTCCGATGGAAGATGACGGAGTAGAATAAACACCTTTTCTTTTCTCCCACCTCTTCCTTTTCTTCTTTATCCCTTCTTCTTCCTCCTCTTCCCCTTCCTCTCCTTTCTTCTAGAGTGAGATCTGAAAACGGGAAATAACTAAAACCAAAAACTTCCAGATCTGACGACAACGTGGTCCCATCATGGCCTTATATAGGGCCATGATGGGCCTTACATGGAGTTCAGAAAGGAGAGTCCATTAAGGATCTCTCCCTTCCTTTACAACACACATAAAATAAAATAACAGACAAGACGACGTAAAACAGACGACTGAAAACAGATATTGAGACGGCTGAAAACAAATGACCAAAACCACGAGATACGGGCATGGACGTGCTCTACCCGGGGTATTTAAACCCGGTCATCTTCACGGACGCTTTGGCATGCCGGTCGGGCTGGACTCAGACCGGTGGTGATGCTGGTGATGGCGATAACGTCGTCGACGGCTCTGTTGACGGTTGTCAGCGTCGTCCGGATGCGCTCCATCATTAAAGTTGGACATATCAGGTACCATTAGACTATAAATGACATCATCCCTGGATTCAATTACTGTTATATTGGTACTAATAGATTTACTACTGAAGATGGTGTGTTGTGATATGATATATAATTTTTCATGATTCTAATCACAAGTTCAATTATAAATTTGGCACATGAAGACTATTTTATATCTTACTAGAAGTAATGTGTTTGCACTTTTGATTCATTTGTAAACAAACAAATAACCATTAAATATATTACAAATTAAAATATACTTTGGTAGATGCATAAATTGATACTCTCAAATCAACTTTTTCTACCAGTATCACTCCCTGTGAACTCTGATGCTTCTATTATTAAGCTAAACTATGATTTCTAGTAAATAAATAATGCTTTTATTTTTTATGTTTTAAAAAATTGGGTTAGAATCTGAAATATGTAGTGATAGTTTTCATGAAAATTAGACGTAACTTTTTATTTAGCTTATCAAAATATTATTTTTTAAAAAATATATTTTAAAATAATAAGCAACATACAAGTCAGTACTTTGAATTTTACCATATTGGTCTCTCAGTTTGAGACTTTGATGAAATTAAAAATCATGATAGCACTATCCTCTTGATGATACATATATGAGAATTGTATTGTATGACATTAATGAAACAAATTTACAAGTCACAAAATATTTATCTAGATTTATTTAAATATTTAATCAGATTTATTATATTTTTAAAATGATGTGCTGATTTTTTATTTTCTAATATTTTATGGAATTTTTTGAAGTAATATTCATAAATAAAATAGTTTTATAATTCCAAAATTATGATTTACAATATATTTATATATTTTTAATAAATTAAATGAATATTTATGATCCTAGAAGTATGTGCCACACTGGCAATCCGCCATATAATTTGGAATAAAGAGAATATAGAGAAGAGAAAATTGGATCGATAATATTGCTCCAAATTGAAACAGTGATATCGAATGATCTAGAAGGAGCTTTGGGCTGACATTTTGAGGGTAGTCACATCTTTCCCTCATTACATCTACCATCTTGTATCAATAATAAAACCCCCATCATTGCAAAAAAAGGCACCCTTGGATTTTTTTCCTAATAATGATTAGTGGAGTGATTTTCTCATTCAAAATCTTGTTCATTCTTGTACTCCAAGATCAAAGGATTGAAAGAGGGATATTCAGATAAAGAGACATGAAGAAAGATTAAGTCATCCTGTGATCATCATCTTTTTCTAACTCACATCTTCCTCCTTTTTTCTAGGTTATCACCACCGATATCCTAGGTTTCCACTCTCATGCACACTATCTTCAACTCAACCGTTTGTGTGCGTGTATCCACCTTCATCCTCGTCGCACCAGCACCGGCTAAAACGTCGTCACTTGTACCTGCTCTGCTGCTCGTTAGTGCTTATCCGTCATCATCTCCATCACAATTAACATGGTATCTCTTTTATCGCTCCACTCCTCTCCCGTTCATCTTTTTCTACCATCGCCCGACGCTCCCAAAGCAACGCCTAAGGTATTTTAAACTAGAATTTAAATTAATACTTTGGTTTTGCCATGTTTTATATTAGGTATTTTCCTACTGTAAAATTATACTAACATTCTCAAGATTATAATATAAAATCTGCATATACTAGGTTGAACATGAATAACATTTTCTGACCTTCCTACAATTATTTAGGATTAATTTTCCTAATCTTTATTTATTCAAATTAGATTTAATTTTTAAAACAAATATAAAAAAAGCAAAGATAAAATTGTCTTATTAAACACTTCCTCTCTGTGGACTTGACCCTGAGTTATTCTATGCTCGTACGGAAAATATAAATAATGTTGTATAAAGCAGAAGCCTTAAGAGACATATTTAACCCTAATTTCTCATTCATCAGATATTACATCCCTAGTTTATTTGTGATAATGTTTAATACTTTCCAGTAATCTTGAAGACACATGAATTACAATAAATTCCATTTTAAATTATGTTACCACTTTGGCATTGCATGGTTTGGATTGAGGAAGAGAGAGAAATAATCAACTATCCTTAAATATCCAACTTCAAGATGTTATATTACAATTTATGATGAGTTTCATGTTGGAAACTGTGAGGGTAGTTTTGTCTTTCTCTCTTGTATCTGCCTTTCTCTCCTATATCCATCAATACTCTTGGATCTAAAAATGGAACCCCCCATCTACGTAAGAATGTAACCTTAGATTTTATTCATTAGTTAAGCATATTGATTTACTCATTCAAAATCTTATCCGAGTAAGATCAAAAGCTGGAAAAAAGCGCGGTATGAGCCACTGGTCATATGAATAAAATGTTACTGTTTTCTTCACTATTTTTTATCTAATTTCATGTCCTTTTCCTATGTTATCTTATTTGATGATAGCATCGGCCTCAATTTTACGAACTCACCGCTTGACAAGGCAGATGTTGGGTTCTGTGGTATTTGATTTGGTTAAAATTAAATAGATTCACTCAGGGTTAAAAATGTAACATAATCATGATGGCATTCAAAACTTATTGATCAAGTCACTTGTTCATGGATTGGATTCATGATTTCTCAGTTCCTCAAGTGAGACATTGAGCCACTAAAGTGTGCAGTTTCTAAATGTATTCTCATAGTCCTTGGCACATCAAACCTTTTCCTCAATCTTGGCTGCCCTTGTTCTTGCTATACCATTGTCTTTACACCCTCCCAATTGCTCGAGATTGGAGAGATTAAAAGAGAGAGGGGAAAAGAAGGGTATGGCCCTGAAACTTTTTTGCTTCGGTGAATTTCATTCAAGGCCATCCCCTATTTATGATACTTGGGAATTTTTCATTAAATCCCTAAATTCAAATTCAAATTCAAACCTGTCAGTCCAACAGCATTAATTGGCCTTTCAAATTAGTATCTATCTCGTCATATACTTTTAACAACCACAAATTGATTTAACCCAATGAATAGGTCAACTTTTTAGATGGTGGGTGCCAAGCTATGTTCCGCAAATGAGTAAGTGTGGATACACTTATGGAACCTGTTGGTCATCAACTACCATTATCAATAATTCCTCATCTGCTTGATGCTCTATGGATGACTTAGCAAACGGTCACTTGTCAAACCCTAATCGGTCATCTGAGTTTGTACTTATGCATTTGGAAGTCATCAAAGAACGCTTCTCTAATATTCCACTGACTTGGCTAAGGATTTCATCACTTTATCTTCTTCTAGATGTCTCCTCTTATCTTTAGGGCTGACCATGCTATCATCTTCACCATTCGTTGTGTGATTCACCATCAGTAATAATGGCTCTAGGACAATCGAATCAAGAAAATATATTTTGAAACAAACTTGTGTACAATCCAATTATCATTTTTCCTAGTGGGCATTGCCTCAACCCATCTAAACACACAGTCTAATACCATTGGTATGTATTAGTTCCTTCCAAAGGTGGAAATGGTCCCATGAAATTTATTTCCCCATAAGTTAAATATCTAATCTTCAATCATGGGTTGCAAGGGCATCTCATCTCGTCTTGAGATGTTCAATGCAAAGTGAGGCAATAGAGGTGTTCCTTGTACTTTTCATTTACATCCTTGAATAGAGTAGGCAAGTAGAAGCCACTTTGAAACATTTTCTATACTGTCCTTCTCCAAGTATAATATCCTTCGCATGATGAAGAGTGATGCATTGCCAAAAGATTACATTGTTCTTCCTCAAGCTCACATCATTTGATCATTTGATATTCCTCCTAAATAAAACAATGGAGGTTATTCAAAAGAATAGTTCCTAATCTCATGTAAGAACTTCTTTGGAAGCTTATTCCAATATTTGGTTGTCGATTCCATTACTAAGACATTTATATGTGGGCAGCCCATGGTGACTTATTTGTGATGTGAAAAAAAATTCATCGGGAAATGTGCCTCTAATCTCTCAAAAGTTGGTAACTTGGAGTCAACAGAAATAATCAGCTACAGTTCACAAGCGTTGATAACATGATAATTTTATTATTGATGGGAGCAAATATTATGCTCATTTAACACATGATTTATCAATCAAAAATAAAATTTCCAGCTCACTCAATTGTGTGAACACAAGCGTGATGATGAGTACAGGTCAAATTCACATAAAACTTGGGTTCATTTTTTAAAATAGTTATGTAAAAGTAGGTAGATTTGGATGAAAAATGTGATAATTAAAATGTTATTTATACAATAAAATGCAAAGAGTATTGTTATCCAATTAAGTCAAAAAGATAAAATCAGATTAAAAATGAATGATGAAGTCAACTCAAGTGAATGCATTGACCAAGGAAACTGATTGATTTTTAAGGATTTTTTACAAGTTTGATTTTTTGAGAAAGAAAATAATATGACTACTAAAGTAGCTTTCATACTTTCTATAATTTAAGAAATACAAAAAAGTCAGTGGACAATTTAAAGAAATGACTTTAATTGAGCCATTGATTATAGGTGAGTTGAGAGTGAAAATAGTAATTTAATTTTATGATAACAACAAATTTTCTGAAACTATAGAGATAAATGATAGTTATCAGATAAAGATAATAATTTTTGGAGACGATATAAAATTAATTTGAAAATGACCTCATTTAGGATGTGGGGTCAAAGTAAACAAATTTACCAAGCAATTGATATCATGATTCAATGGATTAGAAATGGATGAAAAGTTCCAAATAAAGGATTCAAAAGATCCAGAAATGATCAAATTTGGAGCTTCAAGCACTGAGAAGTGACACTCAAAGGTCAACACCCAATAATCCCAAATTTCATGAGTCCATAGTGGTCAAACAAAGATTTCAAGGTGAGATCTCAACAGAGTTCCAATAAATAAGAAGCGAGAAATCTGTTGCTGAAGTTATCCCCAATGTTGATGATTCGATCAAAATCTCTTTACTTTTTTAATCTAAATACACATTTAGCTCATTTTAAATCAAAATGAATAAATAGTACGTCTTTCCAACTTAGAGTCATTAGACCTTAAACCAATTTTGAAGCTCGTTGATCGCCTTATTCTTCTCTTTTGGAATATTCTAACATGTTGGTGGTGATTCTTTCTCTTCGTTTGATGGATTAATGAGGTTTTTCACCAAGAAAGTTGTTAGCCAGCCACAAATGCAGATCCATATCTGTTTACTGATGAAACACAACTACACTCTCGATTAATAGATGATTTCACATGCATATTTTTTTGTGAAGACGGAAAAAAATTACCTAGATTCATATGAACATGAGAGATCTCAGCTCTACATTTATTTTTAATGAAATCAGAAACGGTTGAGAAGATGCCTTATGACATCATGGGATAGGTCACTTCCTGCATGTCGTGGGGTCAATAGTGGTTTCCTCTTCAAATAAGTCTTGATTGTTAGGTCGTCACCCAATGGCTCATATTTTTCCATGTTCACCTGCATAGAAATTCAAAATAGTAATCTAATATGGAAATATTTAAATTATTGGAAGAGTAAAAGATTGACATTGAATATTGTCATGAAATAACTCCTTTTAGCAGCCAATGGCCCCCATGATGTCACGTTATACGCTAGCTGGTTGAAATGCCTCCACATAGGCTCAGCCATGTCAGCTGCTTTCAGGTGCCCACATACACACACACACACATATATTCAATTTAGGCCCTAAAATAATTATCAAAAATTGGAAAAGTAAATATAGCTTAGAAATTTCACATTTTTAAGCTATATGGTATTTTTATGAAACTTATCCATTTGTTTATAATTTTGATATTCTTGAAACCCATGCTACCATAAATAAACAATCAGATAGTAAAAAGGATTAGTTTACTTTAATAGTCAAACTTGGACAACTTATATTCTTGTAATATTTGCTTTCGTCTCTTTGCTTTCTTGTTCATCCACTTGAGTCCTGAATGAACTTAACTCAATTAGTGTGGTTAATTTTAAGTTTTATTACCGCAAGAAATTTCAAGCATGAATACAATATATAATTAACCTTCAATAATGTAAACTTTCTGACTACGTGGAATGGCATGGTAATGTGAAAATATAAACTACAATGATAAAATATATCATAGTCATGAGAATTAGGCATTACATGTAGTGAGAATGATATATATGAATGCACAAAATGCTTGTTATCAGTGTGAGGAGAGAGAAGAAGAAGAGAGTGCGTAAGGTGAGATTGTGAAGGGGGTGTCTACTAAATCTTATGTGTGTCTCTCTTTAGGCCCATGTACTAGTGAAGTTAATGACTCCATTAGCACACTACCTCTTTTTTTTTAATAGTCCAATGAAGAAAAATATATCTACCATACAAAATAATTAATCATAGATATTTTTAATCCAATTGCTAGGTCGAGTTGCCAAAATGTGATGTGCAAAGCTTCATCACATGTTCTAAAAGGTAAATGGGGTTTGAGAAACCTTTCGTGGGACATATCTGTCAATACTAATCATGTATGTCCATTATTAGTGTGAAACTTATACATTTATTTAAATTTTAATGAATCATTCTAGTTAAGACATAAAAAAATCATCAAAAAATTCTTATTTCAAAATTCCCCCTACCTTTGGTCATGACTTCATTTGATGATCTTAATCAAGACACTTTAATTTTTATTGAGGGAAAAGAATCACATCTTGACTACACATTTACTTCATGTACATGTTCATGCTTCTGATTTAATATGATTTGGGAACTCATAAGTAATGATTAGGGACTTGTATACAATACTTAAGACATAACCCTCCATCCACAACATGCCGCTGGTATCTCGAAGCTAAATAAAAAATTCACAATTTTCCCATGACACAACATGATTAAAGTTATAGATAAATTATCCAGAGATTCATATAGATTAATTCATCACTCTTTCCCTAAAGATCCCACTATAATCTCCTTTTAGTGACTCCAAAAAAATGGTTTCAGGAAAAAACATCATAAATGAACAAGAGTAGATAGTGATTTTCTATCCTGATGTCCTTCTAGGATATCCTAGTAGTCTAAACATTTAGGATATGTGCTTAAAGATAAATAATCAAGTAATTACCTTGTTGATTTGAATCATGATTGTATAAACCCTAATAATTATAAATATCTCGCATCATTTGTAAAAATATGATTTACATTGACAAATATCGTGACTGAGTCGTGAGATATAGAATGTCAATCAGTATGCCCATGGCAGCCCAAACATTAGCAGTAGTGAATAAACTCGATTGGTTGACCCTTTTGAAGTCCAACCAGATTGAGTGAACTAGTTCACCCAATTCAATAAAGACTTGGCCTTCGAATAATGAAAGCATGATAAATAATATGATGAGAAATAAATTAATCAAGTTCAAGAATAATATTAATTGATTAAGAAGTTTTATCATTAATCACAGAATGGAGAACTCCTAAAAGTTCAATAAAATTGTTGGAGAGTAAAATTATCTTCCAATAGAATTGTTCATTATTTTTTCATACCCTGCATTGGTTCTGGCCTCTATAACTATATCAATTCTTTCACAATTAGCTGGATGAATATTACATGCGTCTCTTAATCAACAACATTTTGAGGAATCTGAGTTACCTCACCGTCAAAATATCATGGTTCTATTCATCTAGTTTGTATTTTGAATTTTATCTGAGATTTTTTTTAACGTAAGATTTTTAATAAAGCAATAAATTTTCGTTAATATAGTGATAAATATTATTGAAATATTTCCACCATGCCAAAATTCACTTTCTAACGATCAGCAGTCCACATCTATTTGATCTTCTTGACTTATGCACACAATGCTTGTCTGATTACACACACCTGAGGCAGCTTGGCTGGGAATGGAAATGTATAGATAAAATATAAGACCTACTATTAATATAAAATATAAGACCTACTATTAATGGTATGGAAAAGCAGAATTGAAACTTAATGGAAATGTATAGGGGAAAAATTAGAAATTACATGGATATATTTGGCTCATTGGCCTTAATAAGCTTTAGTGGATTTTCAGTAATCTAAAAAATGAGATAAGCTGCATTTTTTACACTCTTGGATGGAACTGTAATGTTCAATCAACAAGAAAAAGTTATTTTGAACTTGCTCAAGATTTGTTTCTAACAAAAAATCTCCAATCCTTCCCACACTGTGAATCAGTATCATTTAATATAATATGGAGAAAATAGCAGATTGCTCTTTAACTAAAGATGCAAATGACAGAGAATGAAAAATTAGATACTGATAAATGATGTATATAAAATAACACTACTCTAAATAGACTTTGTGATATCAGCTGCCAACCAATCGTCTATAGGAGATACACATCATCTAAACCAGTCTAAGTCTATCTATCTCTGTCACTGTCACATCATCTATCACCACTAATCTGTCATGTCAACCATCGCCGTCACTATCTCCAAAAATGTCATCCATCACCGTCACATCATCTGTCATGCCTTCGTCATCGCGGTGAAAGACATTTGCATAACCCTAATCATCAAATTGGATGGATTGGCTGTAATGCATGGTAAGACAATGAAAACTCATGGTACTTGTACATACATGTCCGAGTCAGCTCCCAAGCTGATCGAGTTGACTTCTTCGTACCATTCTCCCATAATTATGCATACTGCATAAATTGAGTGCTTCATAATTCCTGGATTACTCACTTTGGATCCTTGATAGATTTCTAGGTTTTGACATAAACCTAATAGGTTACTTCCAATTACACAAATCAATAGTTACTTCCCACTCAAGGGTAGGGCACATTAACAGATGCCATCGTCATCAACCTATAGAAATATAAAAAAAAAATTCAGAAACATCATCCTCAACTAGACCAGCAACATTAGATTTCCCAACATAGGATGCGAATATCGAATATCATAGAGCACATGAATGAGTTGTCTTATCCAATATCAATATCTGATATCAATACCCTATCTGCTTGTATCTCACTATTCGAATGCTGATACCAGATATCATTCTACGGATATTGATTTGTGCAATACCAATATCTGATATCCAATGACGAAACCTGGTATAGTATCAATGATTATCAGACCCATTGTTTTCATTATGGGGAAAGTCATTCCACACCATTAGCCTATTGACACATGAAGAGGCAATCCTCATTCATTTTTTTGGATGCCAATTATGCTAATATATGCCTGTAATTATCAGGTATTGGGAGTACTATTTAATGATGATTCTTGGCTGTGATTGTCCAAAGAATCAAATTAGTTAAATATTTGATCATATTTCTGGACTATCATTAGTGTTGTGTTTGATGTCATTACGAAATGATCTTTTTGGTAGCAATTAAGTGTAAAATTCAGACCAATGAGTAATTAATTTTATACAATTATTTTGGGTTAATATCATGTGACAGTCCAAACCACGTTGAAAGTCTGCGATCTAACCTTTGCTTTTTTTTGGTACGGTATATCCCAAACTCACTAAGTCGTCTGCGATATATCCTGGTGATGACGTGGAGTCCATCGTGGCTGCTAGGTGGATCGTCGATCAGTTTTTGACCTGGCGGAACCCACCTGGCAGCCACGCTGGACTCCACGTCATCACCGGGATATGTCGACCTGCCAAGGGTTTTCCGATAAGAGAGAGAGGGGCATTCTAGAGAGAGAGAGAGGGGGGCTAGAGAGAGAGAGAAGGAGAGAGTACGGGCTATAGAGAGGCGCCCGACTCGTCGCCCTCTGCCTCGGCTCCTCCCTCTATGCCTTCTCGATGCGCTGTTCAACCCCTCCCGACCTCTTCCTCACCAACTCCTTGATCGACCTCTACGCCAAGTGCCGCGCGATCGGCAAGGCCTAGGCACTGTTCGACCGCTGTCCGACCCGCGACGCCGCCACGTGGACGGCTCTGATCTTCGACTTCCCCGTCAACGGCCGCGCTGGCGAGGCGCTGGCGCTGTTCAGGGAGATGATGTGGCTGAATCTGGTCACCTTCCTGGCGGCGCTGATGGCCTGCAGCCACGCCGGGCACGTGGACGAGGTGCTGCGGCTGCTGCAGAGGATGCGGTCAGAGCACCGCCTCGAGCCGGGCGCGGTGCACTACGGCTGCGTGGTCGACGCGCTCTACCGCGCCAGCGACGCGCCGGCGGCGGCAGAGGTGGCTGCTGGCTCGGCGCCGACCGCCGTCCTGTGGAGGATGCTGATGAGGGGGGAGGTTGGTGGCGCTCGGGCGGCGCGGCGGCGGTTACGGGATCTCGGGGCGGAGGGTGGCGGAGATGCCGCGGCGATGGGGAATGTGTACGCCGTCGCAGGGATGTGGGAGGAAAAGGAGGAGGCGAGGTCGGGGATCCAACGGTGGGATCATGGCCGGAGCGTGATCAAGATCGACGGCTGGATGTATGAGTTCGCCGACGGGGATCGCTGTTGGCATCGCCGGCGGAAGGAGCTTCTGGAGATTCTCCATCGCATTTCTCTGATCTCTTCCTCTTCGTTGTAGATTTGTGATTGGGACGACGATCATCGCTGCCGCATTGCTCGGATCAATCCTCCTCTTCGTTGTAGATTAGTGATGAGGACGATGATCTTCGCTAACGCATTGCTCGGATCAATCTTCCTCTTTGTTGTAGATTTGCGATGAGGACGACGATCTTCGCAGCATTATTGCTCAGATTGATCTTCCACTTTGTTGTAAATTTGCAATGAGGACGACGATCTTCGCTGACACATTGCTCGGATCAATCTTCCACTTCGGTGTTAATTTGCGATGAGCACGACGATCTTCGCGGCCGCATTTCTCAGATCACTCTTCCAATTTGGAGTAGATTTGCGATGAGTACGACGATGATTTCTTGGATCACTCTTCCACCTCGGAGTAGATTTGCGATGAAGGCGACGATCGGTGTGGCCGCATTGCTCAGGTCTCTTCGTTTTCGTTGTATATTCATGATGAGGACGACGATCTTCGCTGCAGCATTGCTCAGGTCTCTTCGGCTTCATCGTAGATTTCTGAGGAGAACGACGATCTCTGCCTCAGAATAACTCAGATATCTTCTGCTCCGTTGTAGATTGGCGAGAAGAACGTCACTCTTCGCCACCGGAGCTAAGATCTCTTCCACTTCGTTACAGAAATACGAGAAGAACGACGATATTTGCAGCCAGCTTTCTCAGATTTCTTCCTCTTCCTTCTAGATTTACGAGAAGAACGGTGATCTTCGGAGACGAGATTTCTCCGACCGCTTCGACTTCGCTGCAGATTTACGAGGAGAACGACGATTTTCGGAGACGAGATTTCTACGATCTCTTCGACTTCGTTGCAGATTTACGAGGAGAACGACAATTTTTGGAGACGAGATTTCTACGATCTCTTCGACTTCGTTGCAGATTTACGAGGAGAACGACGATCTTCGCAGATGAGACTTCCATGTTCTTTCAAGGAATTTCTTTCTAGTACTTCTTCCACGAACTTATACCAAGACGCCGATCTCTGGAACGTCTTCTCGTGTTGCATTCTGGCAAGAATGCATTCTTAGAATGAGAAACGTACCCCGGGAGACGTTCTTTCCCGGATTGCATTCTTGCTCTCTTTCTCTCTCCCCCCCCTCACTCTCTGTTCATAAACTTCCTGCACTCTCCCGCGCGATTCGATTTGGTCGGGTCTCTCTAGAGTGCCTCTCTCTCCCTTTCTCTCTCTACAAAATGTCTCTCTCTCTAGACCACCTCTCTTTCTCTCTCTAGAACCTCTCTCTCCTTCTCTCTCTCTCTCTCTAGCCCGCCTCTCTCTCTAAAATGCCCCTCTCTCTCTAACCGGAAAACCCTTGGCAGGTCGACATATCCCGGTGATGATGTGGAGTCCAGCGTGGCTGCCAGGTGGGTTTTCGCCAAGTCAAAAACTGGTCGACGATCCACCTGGCAGCCAGGATGGACTCCATGTCATCACCAGGATATATCCCAAACGACTTAGTGAGTTTGGGATATAACGTACCAAAAAAAAAGCTAAGGTTAGATCGCAGACTTTCGACGTGGTTTGGACTGTCACGTGATATTAACCCAATTATTTTTGATATCCAGTATCCGACATCCAATATCTAGTACTGGCCTCTACTATCATCCACGTGGAGAAGATATTCACAATTGGTACTGACTTCAAAAATCAACACCTATATCTGTCCTAACATTCTTGGATCTCAAATATAAAGAGGGCTCATATCAGACATCAACACATCTGACAAACTTTTTAACTAGCATCTCTTTACTAGACTCCTGATACTCGCATACTGTGCCAACTGCCCACCATACCATGTAATCGTCAAATATTATATCACCATCAGCGATGCAGTTAATGAGTACAGAGCATGGTTCAGCACAGATCAACCATCACATCAAACAATGTCGATTTAGGGTTCATAGTTTAGGCTTTAGGATGACGAGCGAACCCTAAGTGCAAGTGGGTGAATCTTTGATCTCACTTAATGGGCCTTTTGGGCTTAACACTATGAACCAGTCCATGAATATAGTAAACCCGAGTCACGTGAGAGAGAGGTGGAGGAAGACTCCAAAGGGAAGTAGATTGGCGTTTGAGCGGGAGTGGAACTGTGAGTTGCCCTTTGCTTTGAATTGGGTCAATCTTTGGTATCCAATATCTGTGTTTGCTATCATCCACAACAATAAGATATTCGATATCTGTATTGACATCCATATTCAACACCTAGATCTGTCCTAACATCGCATCAACGATATTATCTTAGCCAAATATTATATCACCATCAACGATAAATACAATGAGTACCAAGAATGGTTCAGCGCAGGTCCATCATCACGTCAATGATGCCGCTTAAGGGTTTTGGGTTTGGGGTTTTAGGATGACGAAAGAATCCAAAAATGGAAGTGGCTGAATCTTTAATCTCATTTAATGGGTCTTCTGGGCCTAACACTATGAAACAGTCCATGAACATGGTAAACAGAGTCACGTGTAGGGGAGGACAGCCGTCATCCGTCACATCACACGTCTCAACGACGACAACGTGATGGATGATGTGACGGCAACAGTGACAAAATTAGGGACCGTGACGGTGACAGTGACGGATGACAAAGTGGGCATGACGGTGACGTGATGGTGACGCTGGGCCTCGGACGAGTGACGTGACGGGACAGCCATCATGGATGAGGGCTGGACGGATTTTTAAAAATGACTGAAGAAGCTTAAAAATCGTTAGATTCAAGCTTTTCGACGGCCAAGATTTTGCCACGTGGCGTCATTACCTCAATTTCTTATCATTTTGCAGAAAAGACCCTGCATTAATTTGCGCACTCAAAACGCTGCAGTCCAAAGATAATTGGAGATATGGCCCTCCAATTCTCTCTCCTCCGCATGGTTGTTTTTCCGTCACACGTGACGGTGACGCGAACGTGACGGGTTTTCCCGAAATCCTCGGACGTGTGACGGGAAGGTGACAGGGCGAAAGTTTCATCACGTCATCCGTCTCGTCACGTCCCGGACGTGCCGTTCCCTAGTCACGTGAGAGAGAAGTGGAGGAAGATTCCAAAGGGAAGTAGATTGGCATTTGAGCGGGAGTGGAACTGTGCGTTGCCCTTGTTTTGAAGTAGAGTAATAGCAAGGCAGCTCCGGAAGAGGGATAAAGGAAGCGCATTTCGAAGGCTGGAGAGCGGAGCTTGGCCTGCTACTTCAACCCTTTGAAGGGTTCCTCCGATCGGCATTGATTTGGTTGTGGTTCGATCTCTGGGGAAGAAGCCCTTTTTTCCGGCTCTCTTTGCTGTTCATATAGTGTGGAATTCGAGGCTAACGTCGGTACCCTTCTGATTTTCATCCGTCGGGGGTAAGCTGATCGATCTCTTCTGTTGTTCTGTCTCTTTTTAGCTGTTTGAATCGATGGGTTTGCTTGAAACTGCGGCGTTTTTTCTCTTGGAAATTCGAACCACTTTCGCCTTGGGTGGAAGAATCTGTGTTTGGCCTTTTTCGAGCTCTGGTTTTTTAGCTGCGAGTGCGAAATGTGACCCGAGGAGCAGCATTCGGGGGTTTCGTTTGATCTTCCTGAAATGGGTTTGTAATTATTAGCTTCTTTGGCGAAAACCTAAGTTTCTCTTTCTAGAACTCGAAGGGTGTGCGTTGCTCGATTTGGTACCAGAAAATAAGGATTCAGCAGTTACATCAGTAGGAGGAAATTGGCGTCAATTGTATTGACTTAGATAGTGAATTTCTGAAAATGACACTTCTCCGTCTACTTCTCCTCCTCGCGCTCGAGATCTTTGCATCTGTGAGGGCAGTTAAACTCGAGGGATGAAATTTTTCTTAGAACGCTCTTTTCCCTGAATTTGAAATTGGTGTTTGTAGTTCAACGTCCTCTTCTTGAATATTGTCATCTGTTGTGTCTGATCTTATTCGGAAAATGTCAGCCTATGAGATATCTTTGCATTACTCCTCTTAAATTCTATGTTCCATTCGATGCTTGTATTATTAGTATCGATTTTTATATTGATTAAAAAAAAAACTCTGTAGCAGTAATCTTTGTATCTATTTTCTCCTCTATTAAGTGCTGGTCTGCCTGCCTGGCCTGAGCTGCCTTAGTGTTCAAATCATAGATGCGCCACAAATGATATTGTTTCACATTGTATTCATGGATCTCATCCTATAAATTCTAGAATGCAACCACGTACAAGAAATCCCTCCTTATGTCAGGGGTCATGATGTTTGATATCCATTTCCGGATATTTCCGGTTTCTGGTTTCATTCACTTTCCAGGTCTTCTACCATGAATCTTCTCTGTCTGCCCAGCCTTCTGTCTGCCATGCTTAACTCTGACATTTTGCTCTTTTTAAACATGTTCACCTGGTCAAACTTGATCTCAATGTCTGGTAATACCTGACGCTTCTTTGTTTTTCGTCATTGTTGACTCTGGCGCAATTTCTTCCAACTTTCCGTAATGTCAGATTACATAGACGCTAATAGGCAAACAGGTGACGAGCAGGAGTCTGAGGAGAACATGAATGTGCAATCTCTCAGATTATTATCTTTTGAATAATATCTCGCTGATTCCATGTTGATCTTGCTGATTTGCCTTTCTTTCCTCCAAGTGCTGCCGCCAACTATCCTCTTAAAGCGAAGAAGATATCTGTTAACTGGCTTAAGTCACTAGTTTGCAAATTGGAAATATGTGACCAAAAAGGAGTTTGCATGAAGGGGGCCACTTATTGTAACTTGGCCCACTAATACAGAAAATGATACAAGGAAACAGAAGAGACATAAATGAGCCACTTACAACCCATGGCTCACGTACGATATACAATTATCTCCACAAGTAATAACCTTTTATTTTAGAAACGAAAAAACTTTTATTTTAGCACAGAACCTTTACGTGGGATGTGTGTTCTTACATGTGGGCCACTTAAACATCGTGACTCCATAAAATAGAAGAAAAGAAGATTGTGTGCCTGGGCCACTTATACTATTTGGCCCACATTTAGAAAAAAAAGCAGGAGGAAATAACTGCCAGCAGATTAACACCCGCTCTCAAGTTTGATTTGGATCTATTTTTCCAAAAAAAAAAGTTTGATATGCATCTTACTCATCCCACCTTGTCCACAGACTACTGGAATCCAGGGCTCGGATGGGCTTTGGTGAAGATATCCCCCTTCTGATCTGCGGATCCTAGTATACCATCAGTTCCTCCAGCAAGCCCTTAGTCCATAGGGCCTCACACACTGAGTGTATAACTTCAGTTCCTCCTGCAAGCAATTAATCAAAGAATTCACTGCGACTGCTATTTCTAGGAGAGTGTGATTTACGTAACCTAATTTGGCAATCAGTCTCTGAAAGGACTCCTTGTTCACTGAGGCGTTGTGGTCATCGCTGTGAAGATAAATTTTGGTATTCTAATTCATTTGTGTTCGCAAAAACATTTTCTTAAAAAAATGATAACTTATTTTTTTAAAAAGATAGCGTTTATTTAAGTCGAAAGAAAAGGGCACTATTTTGCATCTTTTAGTCCTTTTTTTATAGTATTAGCGCATATAAACGAAGATAGCATTGCATGTTTTACAGAGTTGATTTCTTCAAAAAAATAGTTTACCGAGTTGATTCGATCCATTTATCATTGCTTTTGCTCTTAGTAATTTGGTTATTACCTTTTTACTCTTTTGAAAGGTTAAGAGAATGGACGATGTATCCCGAAGCCTGTACCGCTTCAGACGAATACCACATCAACCGTTGGCTTCAAATCCTGAGCTAGGCTCATTGGTTTGTTTCTGTTTCTCCGTTACATTGGATTGGAAACCTATTCTTGTGCCCTCACATTGTTTGTTTCTCCTCGTTTATAAAAGCTTCATTTTCCTCCCATCAAGCACAGAAAGGAGTATCAGTTTATTATATGCCATGATTGTTATTTTATAATGATGTTTTGTGTAGTTCCAAAAAAAAAATAATGATGTTTTGTGGGACGATGGTCTGTTATGCGTTGCACAGAGAATATCTAATATTGTCATCTGTCATCAATGCTACGTTTGACATCGCTTATTTCTACGTTTTGGGTTCGGCTTCTGGATAGCCTAAGTTGATGATTCTGTTGTTGATTCCATCATTTTGGATGTAGCTTAGTATAACCTGTCATTTTGATGTGGAGTCATAATCCAACAATCTTCAATTTTGTTAGTGAGATAGTCAGCCTTATGGGCTAATGGGCCCTATTCTATAAGCCCATTAGCCCTCTTATCATTCTCTCCCTCCTAGGGTATATGTATACCCAGCCATGTACTCTATTGAGTTATGTCATTATCTTCTTCCTTCCTCTCTTGACATGGTATCAGAGCTCCAAAGCTCTTCCATCTAGGGTTTGACATCACCCTCTCGCTGTCTAGCGAACCCGGAGCGTGACCGACGGATCAGCCACAGCGAGAGCTGTAGCCAGCCCGCGGAGCTTCCGGAGAACCAGCCGCAGCCGCAGCCCTAGCCGGAACCGCAGCCGCAGCCGAGTGCCAGCCACAGCTGCGCGCCAGCCACAGCCGCGCACAGCCGCAGCCGCAGCCGCGCACAGCCGCAGCCGCGCACAGCCGCAGCCGCTCGCCAGCTGCAGCCGCGCACAGCCGCAGCCGCGCGCCAGCCACAGCCGCACACAGCCGCAGCCGCAGCTGCGCGCCAGCCGAAGTCGCGCGCAGCTGCAGCCAGCTGCCTCAGCCGCCGCCGAAGCAGCAGCAGAAGCCGCAACAGCGTGGGAAGCCGAGGAACACTTCGTCCTTGGATGGCTCTACACGACCTCCCTGGTACCCTCATTCCGTGAAAGGTTCCCTCGCTGCGCCACCGTGAAGGGTTTTTGGGACTAGGCCAACAAATTTTGCGGCCGCGAAGGGGACAACTGGTGCCTCTTTATGCTCGTTGCTAAAGCCAGCAACTTTCGCCAAGGCGCACTGTCCATCTCGGACTATGCGCTGGAACACAAGAAGCTGTGGGACGAGGTGGACTACTACTTGCCGACGGATGATCCGACGTGCAAGTCATTCCAGAACACTCTTCGCCTACGCCTCTTGGGGTTTCTTTATGGCCTAAACAAGGAGTATGACGACACTCGGCGCCGTGCCCTCCATCGCAAGGAAGGCCTTCCTTCCATTGATGACTTGGTGAAGGAACTCCAGGAAGAGGAGAGTCATTTTCATGTCATTGGCACTCTCTCCTCGGAGGCAGCTCGTGACTCGATTGCCCTCCTCGCCCAGCCTCCCTCGCCCGCTCCTGCTCCCCCCGCGGAGGCGGCCCCCTCCGGGCTGATTTGCTCCTACTGCAACAAGCCTGGACATCTCCGCAAGTGGTGCAAGAAGCGTCAGTACGACAACCGGAAAAAGAAGGAGGCTACCGAAGGGAAAGCTATGGTTGCCTCCTCCTCTACCTCTTCTACCAGCCCGGCGACTATTGAGCAGCTCCAAGCCGACTTGTCCCGTCTCCGTGACCAAGTGGCTACTATGCAGACTCAGACTCAGTCGACGGCACATTTTGGTGGATTTGGTGCGTTCTCTCTCCCTCAGTCTGAACAGTGGTATTGTGGTATGGCTTCTTACTTGCCTCTCGTATCGGATACGAGCTGGGTTCTTGATTCGGGGGCAACCGAACACATGACCCCGTTCAATGACCCGTTTGTATCCTACGAAAGGCATAGTGGGGACCGTACAGTTCTTACAGCCGGTGGTGGACGGTTGCGTGTTGCTGGAATTGGGGCAGTGTTTGTAGACGGCCTCGGAGTGGTCAGCAATGTTCTTCATGTCCCCGCCCTGCGAGCTATACTTATGTCTCCTCAGCGTTTGGTTGACAGTTTGTCCTGTTCTTTTCACCTCCAGCCTGACGGGATGTTTCTATCTGACAAGGTGGGTCGGACTACACCGATTAGGCGGGAGAACGGGTTGCTGTTGTTGGACGATGGGGGGCGCCCTCGGTGCTTCCTGCTTAACCGCCAACTCTGACCGGCGGATGTGCAGCGTATGGGACGTCTCCAGTTGGCTCACCAACGGCTGGGTCACCCGCCATTTTCAGTTTTACAGCGCCTCTTTCCTTCGATGTGTACTGGATTGGACCTTCAGACTATCGTGTGTGATGCCTGTCAACTGACGAAGCACCGTCGTTCATCTTTCTCTCCGTCCACCTCGCACTCCTCCACTCCATTATTTCGCATCCATAGTGATGTTTGGGGACCCGCCCCGCAGGCTAGCCTAAAGGGCCACCGATACTTTCAGATCTTTGTTGACGAGGCCACCCGCTACACATGGGTCTACTTGTTGACCGCCAAATCTGAGGTTGCTCCGACGGTCCGTCACTTCTGCACCATGGTTCGTACTCAGTTTGGCCGAGGTATTCAGCGCTTCTGCTCCGATAACGCCCGGGACTTCGTCAACACGGAGCTGGCCACGTACTTTGCTGACCATGGGATTCTCCACAAGTCCTCTTGTGTGGCCACCCCGGAACAGAACGGTATGGCAGAACGTCGGATCGGGTATGTCACGTCGACCGCCCGTACCTTTCTACTGAACTATTCTGTTCCGTGGGCGTATTGGGGCGAGGCGGTCTTAACGAGTACCCATCTCATAAACCGTCTCCCCTCCCAGCCCCTCGGGTTTGTCAGCCCACTAGATTGTCTCTCCACGGCGTTCCCCCATCTCTCACTGCGGACTGGACTCCTCCATCGCATCTTCGGGTGCACGGCGTACGTCCACGATACGGTTCCCACTCGCACGAAGCTCGATGCTCGAGCTCTCCGGTGCATCTTCGTCGGGTACGTTTCTCTCCAGAAAGGTTATCGTTGCTACCACCCTCCGTCTCGGAGATTTTTCATCTCGGCAAACGTCACCTTTGCCGAGCATGAGTCTTACTTCGGTGATTCTACCTCGCCACGCCTTCTGCTGGTTGAGGCGTCTTCGACTCCTTCCTTGGAACCCTTTTCATTTGTGGGACCCATTCCTCCACCGTCGCCGTCCCCAACCACCTTCTCTCCCTTGCCTCCTACCGTCTCACCTCCCGGTGTACCGTATCCTCCCCCTAGTGCACCTCCTAACCCCGGGAAGTCCATCTCTCACCCCGGGGAGCTACCTCCTACTCTTGGTGCACCGTATCCTTCTCCTAGTGCACCACCTTCCCCCGGGGAGCCTCCCCCTACCCCCGGGGAGCTATCTTCTTCTCCCTCCTTTGCTTCCGCTCCTCCGTCAGACGATGCGTCACCCTCGTCTACTGATGATGATGCTCAGTTGGGATGGCCTATCGCCCTTCGGAAAGGGGTTCGTCAGTGCGCTCGCACACCTCTCTACCCCTTATCTCACTATCTCTCTTTTGATCGGCTAAGCCCTTCCTACCGGTCCTTTCTTTCTCACATCGAGTCGCATCCCCTCCGTCGTCGCCTATCCGATGCTCTTGCTTCTCCTCATTGGAAAGCGGTGGATGGATGAGGAGATGCAGTCCTTGCTCAAGAACCACACTTGGGAAGTCGTCCCACTTCCTCCTGGCAAGAGGGCGGTGGATTGCAAGTGGATTCATGCCAAGAAGCATCATGCTGATGGTACTCTCGAGCGCCTCAAGTCTCGACTTGTGGCTCGGGGGTTTACTCAGTCGTATGGCGTGGACTACTTCGAGACCTTCTCTCCTGTGGCGAAGATGGAAACAGTCCGTCTTCTCTTGGCGCTATGCTCATTCCGACTGGCCGATACGACAGTTCGATGTGAAGAATGCTTTTCTCCACGGTGACTTGACGGAGGAGGTGTACATGCAGCCACCTCCCGGGTATACCCTTGGCCCCCCGGGCACCGTTTGCCGGCTGCGGAAGTCTCTCTATGGACTGAAACAGTCACCGCGGATGTGGTTCGGTCGGTTCTCTTCGGTCATGAAGACCGAGGGCTACACTCAGAGCAATGGGGATGCCTCCCTATTCTTTCGTCACAGTTCCGCGGGTGTCTCCATCTTGGCCGTGTACGTCGACGACATCCTCATCACGGGGTCCGATTCTGCAGAGGCCGGCCGCCTCAGCTCTGCGTTGGCCAAGGAGTTCGAAATCAAGGCCCTCGGGCTTCTTCGCTACTTCCTCGGCCTTGAGGTGGCCTACTCCCCCCGGGGGGTCTTTGTGTCACAGCAGAAGTATGCCGTTGACCTACTGGCCTTGACCGGAATGACTGAGTGTGCACCGGTTACTACTCCCATCGACCCTAACGTCAAGTTGGGTAAGGGGGAGGACTCAGCACCGGTGAACGCATATCAGTACCAGCAGGTGGTGGGGAAGCTCCTGTACTTGACCCACACCCGCCCCGACATCAGTTTCGCCGTCAACCTCCTCAGTCAGTTCATGCACTCTCCGCGGGAGATCCATCGTCAGGCGGTCAACCGGGTACTTGCGTACCTTAAGGGCTGCCCCGGGAAGGGCTTGTTCTTTCCTCGGAGTATGGAGCGGACCGTGAAGGTGTACACTGATGCGGACTTTGCCGGCTCAGTTGTGGACTGTCGTTCCATCACGGGGTACTGCACTTTTGTCTTTGGCAGTCTTGTCAGTTGGAAGAGCAGCAAGCAGGACAAAAGTGTCCCGCTCCAGTGCTGAAGCCGAATACCGGGCACTTGCCGATGGGGCCTCTGAAGGCCAGTGGATATACGGAATTCTCCATGACCTTCGTGTGGAGTATTCCGGCCCGATCCACTTCTACTGCGACAACAAGTCGGCCATCGCCTTGGCAAAGAACCCTGGCCAACAGGGACGGATCAAGCATATGGAACTCCACCGCTACTTCTTCAAGGAGCGCGTGGACGAGGGCATCTTTGACTTGGAATTTGTTCCATCCGCTGATCAAGCTGCTGATGTCCTTACCAAAGGACTATCTCGACCTCTCCTGCAACGTGCAGTGTCCAAGCTCGGCATGGATGACATCCATACTTCGCTTGCGGGGGGGTGTTAGTGAGATAGTCAGCCTTATGGGCTAATGGGCCCTATTCTATAAGCCCATTAGCCCTCTTATCATTCTCTCCCTCCTAGGGTATATGTATACCCAGCCATGTACTCTATTGAGTTATGTCATTATCTTCTTCCTTCCTCTCTTGACAAATTTCATTTCGGTGAGTCTATTTTTTGTTTTTCCCTTTGCATAAACAAAGCGGGTGACATGTTTACGGTGGCTGTAGGTTTTGGAGGTCCTAATTTTGACAAGTTCTCTGAAATGAAATACACGTCCTTTCTGTTGATTTTCGTCTGTTTCTGAATGTAATTCCGGGTACATAAGTAATTTGATGACAAGAAGATTCCTATTAAACTTAGTATTTTTAAAGACATGGTGCATAATTACCTGTCTATGCAAGTGGGTTAGTGGGAACTGAACTGTGTTAGGGCCTGGATTTGATCTCCCTTTTTTGTCGTTTCCTTACCTCAACTTCTTTTTCTATTCTAGACAAAGAATACTTTGGAGCAGTGGCCCCACTTGAATGAGTTGAAACAGTGTTACGAAGCTGATTGGTTGAAAGATGAGAGCAAATACGGCCGCTATGATCGTGCTGCATCCGCCCCTTTTAAAAGTCAAATTTATGAAGGTCCAGATACAGATATTGAAACAGGTAATGTAAATGATTGTTCATATTTTTTTTAGTTTCATTTGAAAGAAAATCAATTCTTCATACCTGCTACAATTTATACACTTTATGTAATGTATTTACTTTCTAAAAACTTCTTGAGTCCCGCTGTTGAATCTCATGAATAACAATGTAAAACATAGAACTGCCATTTGTGGTGTTTGTGATAAGGTTCCTTTATGGACCTATCATAGTTCAAAGAAGAGGTGTCAACATCATAAGTGCACAAAGTGACTCGCACGTGCCTACTTCAATTAAAGACGGGAGCATGAATTGCTTTCTATATAAAACATTGGGAGCCATTTGAAATTTCATCAAATTTAATTTCAAGATTGACAAAGCTGATTCAGGGGGAGGCGAGGAGATACTCCCAACCCTGATGAGTGAGTGTTGATCTGTTCTTATCTCGACATCAACCCGCAATGAGACCTATTTGGTTCCTCACTATCACTATCTTCTTGATCTTGATATCAATTACTGTTCTCATTCTGCATTTCAGTTGTCGTGTTCTTGCCTTCTCTTCTGCTAGTCTTGAGAGACAGATTTCTTGGAGATCTGCTGGCTTTGGAATTTATTGCAGAAGGATATACTCAGTTACATAGAATTTTGGTTCAAGAACCAGGATTGTAATAGTTCGTTGTCCCAGGACACACACATCATATGCCAAGGACGATGGCAATTTGTCATTATTTCCCGTCATCTTGAACAGCTAGACGAAGGGATTCATCCCTCTGTCACCATTGTGCTTGTCATCAAACGTGGCTAAGAAAACGACAGCATGATCCTAGTCAGGGATGGGTACTCGTAACAATGATGATTCACCATCATCCTCTCATTATCATCAAATCAGAAAATGTCTCAAATGAGGGATTGAAATCTCAGGCACAATAGAGAGATCTTATTTGCATATAATCAGTTTCTTGAACTATTTGGAAAATTTGACATGAAACTGTTTCCTTCTGATGAAAACATTTCTTTTCTTTGCTGATTTTCAGAAATGCATCTTGGTTGCGCTAGGCACGCTAAACCTGAAGATTGTACCGATGATGACGTTCCCACTACTTCTGGCAGACAATCCTCGGTAACAATGGTTCCTTGTTTTTTATTTCTTAATTGCAATGTATATTTTAATGGAGTTTTCTGATTACTAACCATTTAGGACATAAAACAGAATAAACGTTTTGTATGGTTTGAGCCGACTTTCATTATTTTCCACCCTTTTCTGCTATTCTTGTTTTTGAACTCTAGATATTCCAGTAGTTTTTGTGCAGGATCGTATCAGTCTTATACTTTTGCTTTTGAATTGCCTTTTTGAAACTCTTATCCTTGAATCTTGTGTTTGTATTTGGCCTCCAATTGTTGATTGTATTTGGGCTATTTTTAGAGTTAAATTCGTCAGTTGGCTGTATACTTTTGACAAATCAATTAAAGGATACCAAGAGAGGAATTAAATCTTTATTTTTTTCGTCATGTTATTCCCAAATTATTTTGTGGCAGTTTCTGCTGTTACCAGGCTAACTCAGAGCTTCTCGGAAATAAAACTTCCGAGTGGAAATCCAGTAACCTACAATGGATGAGATAACCCAGCCAACTTCATGTTATTCTCTTGATTTGTTGGTTCAAACCAAACTCTTTTTACTTTATTTCCAACCCATGGATAAATTTACACCAAACTCTGGAATATGAAATATCGATGCTTCATTTATTCATATTTGTTCGAAACGTCATTAACTTTAAAGAAAGAGGCTTCACCTGTTTACTAGGATCCATTACTCTTCTTTTCATGATGGTTCCATCATTATCCATCTTATTCAATATTTATTTTTCCTTAGTTGTGTTTTGCCTGTGATGGCTTTATATCATTTATCTGACATTGGCTTACTAGTTCTTTCGCATTTGTAATCAGCATTTTGGAGATTCACCTTTGCCTGCCTATGAGCCATGCTTTGATTGGGAAACTGAACGATCGATTATTTTCGGACAAAGATCTTCAGAAATTCATCCATTTCAGTATTCAAGGTATGATCTATTCCTTAATTCTTTATCTCATTCTCTATGGGACAAAACTATTTTTTTTAGATGGTCAAACTTGATTGACGACACGTTCTCATTCTCTGAGGGGGTGATGTTTAGATCTGCAATCAACAATTTTTCACATTTTATACAATTATTCGTGAATCTCTAACGATATCACTAAATTCTCAGCGCCCTGAAGATTTCTGTGAAGGTTGTTTCTTTAACATTTCAAGCTGGACTACCTGGTAGATTCTTTGCATCTGCTTTAAATATATGATCTTGTATGTGAGTATCCCTTCCTAAACACAGAACCACTCACTGGTGGAATTCTTTCCTTGGTTTAGAACCCTTCTATGGGACGATCTGTTTGTACAATAAGGACAGACGGGAAAAATTATCGGAAGACTTTTTCTTTCACATTCTGCCTGACAGTGGACTTGAGGTATGTCATTTGGATGTTTTCTACTTCGCCTTTTCTCTTAGCTCTCTGACCGCAGTATTATGTTTTTACTTGTAAACATTCTCTTTTTGTTAAATCTATTTCTGTTGATTCAGTTCATTTAGTAATTATTGACTAGTAGAACCATTATTTGTACGTGTCTGGGTGACTTGTTGAAATACTGTAGGTGGAAGTTTTGAGATTCTGTTTTGTTGTTATTGCAGTTTATTAACGTCCTTTTCTATCTTTAGGCCAATTCTCTGCCACAACGCCGGGGTATTTTTTCCTTAGATGCTCCTTCACCGTCAGTCTGTCTTCTTGTACAACTGGAGAAGGCAGCTACTGAAGAAGGGGGGATTAGTGCGTCTGTATACTCCAGGAAAGAACCCGTAAGTCTTAGTTGTGTCATTAGCCCATTTTTTGTCTCTCTTAGACATGTGATCACTCGTGTGTTATTAAAAACCATTTATTGGATGTGATAATTGTTTTTTAAACAAGCTTGTTGAGTTAATTGTTTTTCTTTTCCAGAGACAAACTGCGACGTTTTATTTGACGATGGTTGTTAAATGTCAGCAAAATATGCAATAATTTAGTGTTCAACTTTTCTTAGTTCATTTTCAATCGCAGGAGCTACGAGTTTACTTATTTGATGTGTGGACAATGGTGGATCCCTTTTTTTTTACTTTTGAAATCCTTGGTCATCTGTGATAGAAATATTGATTCCGACTTCTCTAAGAACTTTAAAATCCTAGCATGAATACGATGTTCTCATCTAACATTATCCCATATTACCCGTTACCCTTCTTTTCTGTCTCTGGATCTTGATCTTCTATCTTAATTTGACAGTTGTTACATGAGTATAATGGATACGTAGTGCACGGTGGGTAGTTATTTTGGAAGTGAAAGTGCCCACGTTCATTTAAAAAATTATATGCCATTCATTTAAAAAATTATGTAGTACGTCACCTTCGTATTCTATCTTAACCCTCTTACACCTTTTTATGTAAAATTATCGTCAACTTTGTCTTGTCACGTCACTCTGTTCTAGAAATACTATTGGATGTAGGCTTTTCTTTGATTCTCTTGTAGCTCGATTTTTTCTCAGTAAGGAGTTGTTTTGATGCAGACAAAACTTATGGAGATTGCATATGTTTACAGGTGTCGTTGACAGAGAAAGAAAAACAGAAGCTTGATGTATGGTCGCGAATCATTCCTTACAGAGAGCCGTTTGCGTGGGCCATAGTTCCGCTTTTTGAAGCTGGAACGTATTCATCCGCTGGAGTTGGCTCCCCTAGTAGTCCGCTTGCGCCCAGTATCTCCGGATCCAATTCCTTAGAAAGTGCCGCAGAGTCGTTTACGAAATCAACTTTGGATGGGAAGCTGACACATAATTCGAATGGGGGTCCTATTACGCTTGAAATATCGAATTTGAATTCTGTGAAGGAGAGCTACACAGAGGACTCCCTTCAGGTGTCTCAATTCCTCCAACATTATTTTCTAATTTAGTTTTTCATTAATGAGAAAAAGAACTCCCACTGGGTGCTCATCAGCTTTGTTTCACTGATGTTTTTTTTATGAATATTTTTTTTGAAAACTTCATAATATTGATTAACTATGATGCTTCATCTTTGTGTATTTAACTTCAGTTAACCCTGTAGCTGCAGGATAAGCCTCATTTTGATTTGCTATTTCGTCAAATTTTCTGCTTAACTATTGTTGAATCGTGTAAGAGCAATATGTTCTATAACTTGTTTTGGTCCAAATGATGGTATCCTTGGACGCTCTCTCGATGGTTGCTTTACAGTTTAGCTCTTGAATGGGAAATTTAATGTATAATTTTTTTCTCGTAGGACCCTAAAAGGAAGGTTCACAAGCCTGTTAGAGGTTTGCTGAAATTGGAGATTGAAAAACGCCAATCGGACATGATTGATGGTGATAAGGTGTCTGAAAATGGCAGCCTGGACGAATCAGTTGATGTGGGAAACAGGCAAGCAGACAGTGGTGGAATCAATGGGAAAGAAGTGAGCCGGGCCAGGCTGAATGGTGCAGGCGCTTTTCCCGCTACTAGTGACGTAAGCAGAAGTGCTGGCTACTAGAAGATCCCTTTTTTTTTTAAAGAATGCTACTAGAAGATCTCGTGCTCTCCAACCTCAAACGTTTATGTTGAAAATCCGTTCTCAAAAAAGTTTCGATCAAACTTTTCATTTTGTGATGGTGATTTTGTCGTTTCTTATTTTTTTTCGTTTCAGTGACGTGCGACCTTTTTCTCATATGAGTTGTTTCTCATGTGTTCCTACGGTTCAGTTGTCACATTTGTTGTCTTTTTTTAGAATGCTATCTTGAAAGTCAACTGCATTTGCCTTTGAAGTCTCATTCTGCAATGACAATAAGTCTCTATCTCTCCTTATGTTAATGTTTTTATTGCATTTTCTCTGTGGTTTCTTACTTCTAAAGTTGTGATATCTTGCACAAATGTCTCACTAACCATACTTGTGTTTGTTCCAGATTCATGTTTTTGATTTCCGCACATTGACTAGGAGCGAGCCCTTTTCACAGCTTTTCCATAGTCTCTACGTTTACCCATTGTCTGTAAGCATGAGCCGGAAAAGGAATCTATTCATACAGGTGGAGTTAAGGAAAGATGATCTTGATATCCGGCGTCAACAAATTGAAGTACGCATTTTTTTCAGTTTGATCTTTTTGTTCTTTTGATAAAACGAGCTAATGAGTTTTTTTCCTTGGAAGGCTTTATATCCAAGAGATCCAGATACAGCTCTTCAGAAATGTTCTCACACTCAAGTCGCTATTGGTTCTAAGCTTGCATGCTTCCATGACGAGTTTAAATTATGTCTTCCCTCTATTCTGACTCCGCAGCATCATCTTTTGTTCACCTTTTTTGATGTGGACCTTCAAATGAAACAGGAAACTCCAAAGCCTGTGAGCGCTTTTGTACTTTTTTCTCATTTATTCTATTTTTGCGATTTTAACTATTTCTGTTGCAACTAATATTTGATTCTTCAGGTTCCTATAGGATATGCTGCGCTTTCTTTGTCCACCCATGCTCAGTATGTCCTCTTTTTCACCAAATTTCTCTTTTTATACCACCATATTTAAGTCTGCAGAAAATCCTGTTCATTTTCTGTTAAAAAATCGTAGTACAAATTTAAAAAGTAATACAACCCTTCCCAAGAAGTTTTTGAGGAAGGCTTGTACAAGGAGGGAAGCTCGTTTGACTACCTATTGTTATTAGGAGGAAGATCGTGACCTTACAAATAAGAGGGATCGAGCCTCAGTAAATCATCTGGAGCAGTGCTGGACATTGGAGATACTCTTTCCTAGTTATCTCGATCTTTACTGTATACTGCCTTCGAGTTTGTTCAATTCTGTCTCTCTCATGATACCCAAACTGGTGGAAATTATAGTGAATGATAGTTCTCTCAGGAAGTTCGCATTCTGATGACTTCTCAATTAGACATGATCTTGGGGATGTCTGTATCAAACATCAATTAACTTTCTCAATTCATTCACATTATCGTCAAACTGATCAATATTCTTCTGATAGGCTATATTCTGATGTCTCTCTGCCGATATTTAGAGAACTTGCTCCAAATTATCTTCAGGAAGCAAGCAAGGTATTGTTAAGCCCACTAAGAAACCATTTTTAATCTTGATAGCTTTAATGTTTTCATCCTGGTCTAATCTTTCGGAAAAAGATGTCAAAAGACTACGTTTTGAGCTTGCTGCCAACATGGTTCGAATTTTCCTTATTCATTTCCTAAAATTGAATTACATGGTTTGATATTATTAAATTGTACCTCAGGAAATCGTCTGTTTGATGGTAATTTACGACAGGAGCACAACGAGTTGGTCATTTAAAACATTTGTCAGCTGGTGACGTACTAATTTTATTGTTGTATATGCAGGAACGGTACTTGGAGGATGGGAAAACTCTTTTCAAACTGCGTTTAAGATTATGCTCTTCCTTGTACCCAATCAATGAGAGAATCAAAGATTTCTTTGTGGAATATGATAGACATATGCTGAGGACTAGTCCTCCGTGGGGATCAGAGCTTCTTGAGGTATCGGTTGTTGATCTTTGGAGGCTTGGTGCTTCAGAACCGCCTTATGTTATATGTGTTTTAGTATTAACATCGCTATGTTTACTTCCCCCTGTTTTTCTACCTCTTTAGACGTGCTTCTGAATCTTTGTATATTGTTGGGTTGTACTTTAGAGGTGTTCAAAATGGTTGTCTATTCTATGGGATACTCAGCTGATTGTTTCTGATCTGGATTACCACAAAAAAGAACTTGTGTGAATTGGTGTTGTAGTTTTTGTTCGCCTTTGAATATCTGTGGTGCGTGAGCTGGTTTCTGATCTAACTACAAAATATATCCATTATGATGCGATACTGTAGTCCTAGTGAAATTCATCCGATATTTTTTTGAAGAGAGAAATTCATCCGATATGATTTCAATCAAGAATATTTAGTTTTTTTATTTAACCTGCGTCGCTTGTTTCTCTTCTATGCCTAGCTGGTCAAGTTTTCACCTTTCCACTCTTTGCTCCTGGACTGATATACTTGATTAGACTTTATGCAGTTCCCTTAGGATTTGATCTTGTGGTTTTCAGGCTATTAACAGCCTCAAGAACGTTGACTCCACTGCTTTACTTCAGTTTCTTCAGCCAGTACTCAATATGCTCCTTCACCTCATTGGGGACGGTGGGGAGACACTTCAGGTGCCCTATTGTCCATTTTTTCATACTTTGACGATACTGGGCTTCCAGCTAGTTTTTTGGGTTATAAAGTAGTTGAAACTTGGCGACCTTGGTCTAAGTAATCTCGTTTTATTTGATTTTTTTCATCAACATCAGGTGGCTGCATTTCGTGCTATGGTCAATATCATAACTCGGTATCTCTCTGAACTCTAGTAGCAACCATTATTTGAATCCATATTTATTCCTCAACCGGTTTCCTTCTGGTCTCGTTAATATGGATTAGATAATGAATTCATCTATGTATGTGATCTTTCTCGCTGTTTCCTTGATTTTTTTTTTTTTTATTTTCTATTTTTGAAAGAAGGTAGGGCAGGCCACCCGGAAACCGGTGGTCTACCTATTCCATTAAAAAAACAAGCATAATGTACATATCATCTACAGACATGGCCATGGATGGCCGAGAGGAGTTACCCCCCCAGCCCCCAAAAAGATACTAAAGACTCAATGTCCGAGAGGACGCTGTCCACCGATGCTGCCCCGCCTTTGAACACCACATCATTTCGATGCATCCATACATCCCAGAGTATCGCCAATATTTTCCCCCAGTCCGCTCGGCGCCGGTGTCTACCCGTCGTGAGTGACGTCCAAAACGCGGTGTCGGAGGAAATATCCACCCCGTGGACCCGCTGTGTTGCCCATACTCCCCTGGCAAATGGACATGTGAAAAAAAGGTGTGAACAGTCTTCCTCCCCCCCGGCACACAGAGGGCACGAGACAGGCTCCGTTGGTGCCCATCGTCTGGGATATACCTGTGTGACCACTCGCGGTCTCCTCAACAACCACCCAAACAGGCGCACCTTTAAGGGGATTTTTTGTTTCATTATGTGGTGACATGTAGCGCCGGTGGAGTTGTCGTCCCTCACTTCCCCACGGATTTTCAAATAAGCTGCTTTTACTGAGAAAGGTGGCTCCCGCCATGCCCACCCGTCTCGGGATGCTCCAGAGGGGCTAAGATGGAATATGAGCTAGTGCATCCTCAGCAACTCCACGAACCGTTCCTCCGACAGCGACCTAGGGAGGTTAGGGACCCACGCCTCGTCCCAACATTCGCTGATGGTGATATTAGGGTTCCTCGCCAGCGCAAAAAGCCTTGGGAACTGCGTCTTCAAGGGGCGTTGTTTTGTCCAGTTGTCTGCCCAAAATCGGAACCGTTCACCATCCCCCAGCTGAGGATCGAAAAAATCCCGGATGTGGGGAATGGTTTGCCTCAGGCTACGCCAGAATGGGGATTCTCCTCTCTTTTGCGCCCACCCCCTCTCCCAATTCAACGGCGGATCATACGCATCCCTTAAAACTTTGAAAGCCAGCCCTTCCGTCGATGACATCATCCGTTCAACCCATTTGGCAAGCAGTGCAAGATTCATGGACTCTAAATGAAGAATCCCCAGTCCTCCCTGTGAGCGGGAGCCCCAAATAACGCATCGGAAGCGAGCTTCGCGGTGTACCTAGCGCACCAGCGCATAGATTCTCCTCGTCAGCAGATAAACCGAACCCCACGAATGCTGATTTTTCCCAATTGAGACTTAGTCCCGAGAAGTCCGCGAACAAATCCAGCAAAGACGAAACGGTGTGAGCTTCTTTCACCGAACTTTCCATAAAGAAGGTCATGTCGTCTGCATACTGGAGCAAAGGAATGCCCCCCGGATAGCTTGCCGTGTGAAAGCCTCTTAATAGGCCGTGCTCGCCCGCCTTAATGGTACAGCTAGCCAGAGTGTCTACCGCCAGGACGAACAAAAGTGGAGCTAGAGGGCAGCCCTGCCTGACTCCTCTCTGTGGGTGGATCCATCCTCCTTCTGCCCGGCCATTGACCAAGATCGCAAAAGAGTGGGATGTAACACACTGTCGCACCCATGTCACCCACCTCTTGGGAAAACCCCTCCTTCGCATGACGGACCATAGGAACTTCCAGTCAAGCGAGTCATAAGCTTTCGCGAAGTCCACCTTCCACATAAAACCCTTTGTCCCACTTCTTTTCCATGCGGAGATGATCTCTCCCCCCACCACTGCGCTCTCTTGCAATTGCCTACCCGGGATGAAGGCCGATTGGAACGGACTAATTAGATCCCCGATGATCCCCCTCAACCGGTTGGCCAATACCTTGGCAATGATGAGATAGATGGAATTCGACAAAGCAATGGGTCTGAAATCCCCCACATTCACTGCCCCCGTGCACTTGGGCAGCAGAAATAAGTATGACCGGTTAAGTCTTTCCAAGCCAAACTTGCCCCTCTGGAACTCGTTCAAGGTATCCATCACGTCAGGGCCGACAACTTCCCAGAATTCGCTGAAGAAAAAGACTGGGAAGCCGTCAGGGCCCGGAGCTCCCTCTCCATTCAAACCCTTGATCGCCGTCCTCACCTCCTCCGCACTGAAAGTCCTCACTAGCTCATGCTGTTGTGCTTGTGATAATCGGGATACCCCCTGACCCTCCCATCGCCTCTGGTTTCGGAGTCCTCGCTTAGTTACTGCTTGGAAATGGCCCGCTAGTGCTGCTCCCACCACTTGTGCCCCTACAAACTCTTGATCCCCCACTTTCACTGTGGAGATGTGATTTGACCTCCGCCTTCCATTCGCCACCATATGGAAGAACCGAGTGTTGGCATCTCCCTCCCTCAGCCAAATCTGCCGCAATCTTTGCCTCCAATCCATCTCAAGCTTCTTATCCTCCTCCACCACCACCACCTCTCGACATGTTTTCCTTTCCTTGAGTTCGTCTTCTAACAGGCATCTTGTATCTTCAATGGCGTCCAAATTTTGGACCCTCAATAAGGCTTCATCCCGTCTTCGGCGTCTTCCCTCTCGAATCTGTCTCTTCACCTCAATGAGGTAATGGCGCAGGCCTGCCAACTTGGTGGCCAGCCTCATCATGGCTGAGCCCTGTGAAGAGTGACCCGTCCACCATGCTATCACCTTCTCTCTGAAGCCCCTCTCGCGTAGCCACGATCAGTCCAATTTGAAGGTGGGTCTAACCTGCCCACCGTTATCCTGCCATATTAATTGGGGCGTGATCAGATAAAGGTCCGGGGAGAGCTCGTGCATCTGCTAATGGATGTGTCTCCAATAGGTCGATCGAGCACAGGAATCGGTCCAAGCGGGAGAGCATGGTAGGACCTCTCGGACTACGCCATGTGTAGTTGCAATTCAGCGGTCCCATTTCTTGCAGTCCTGCCCCCGAGATGAATGCCCAGAACGCCTCTGATCCTGGGTCCTGCCCTCCCAAGCCATTCGGTCTATCGCTCGACTCCAGGGTGACGATAAAATCCCCGCCGAACAGCATTGGGGACCCCTGAAAGAGAGAGGTGACTACCTCCAATTCCTCCCACAATCCGTGACGTCGGGCTGCAATGACCGGACCATATACTGATGCCACCATGCATTGGAATCCGTCACTTCTTCTCCGTAGATTAACAGCCGCCACTTATTGTCCTGTCCACGACTCTTCCTTAGCAAAGGACGCCGTGTTCCATGCCACTAGTAAGCCCCCTGACCTGCCCGTGGCATTTACGGCCACAACGCCCTCCAGAGAACCCCTTCCCACTGAGTTCCATACATTAGTGTCCCATCTCTCCAACATCGTCTCTTGTAGGCACACCAACTCCGCTCCCCATTGATGCAAATAGCTGCCCACAACTCCCCGCCTCCCTTCGTCCCGAAGGCCGTGTACATTCCATGATATGCACTTCATTGATGATCCGAAGCTTGCCCCCCTTGTACTCTCACCGGAGTTACTCCCACCACCTCGGCCAACTCCGCCAACGTCGGATGTGTGCCATGGACCTCCTCTGTCACCGCGGCCTCTGTGTGGCTAGAGGACTCTGCAGCCTCTACCCCGCTGTTTTGCTGATCTCTTGGCACAGCCCCATGTGGCTTTCGACGAGCTGCCATCTTCTTCGATCGTCCGTCGGCGATTAGGCGTATCTGACCGTTGTGTCCGGGCACCACCCAAGTCTTCTTCCCGTCCTCCGTAAGCGCCAATTTTCCCCTCCGGTAAACAACTCCCTTAAACCGTCGGAGATCCTTGATTTAATTACTTATTATTGGTGAGAACATCACCCATAATTATTTCCTCTGCTCTACGTTTTTAAAAGTATGTCTACTATCTTCTCTTGGCTGATTGGAGGGGAGAGAGAGGAGGCAGGGCTTCAGGAGGAGCTTGGCGCTCTGGTAACAGGGAGTAAAACCCTAGAAAATAACTTGAATTGCTCATTTTCGTTCCTGTTGTATCTACCTTAAATAGGCAAGTAGACTATTATACTTTAACGTAGATGCCCCTAATGCAAGAGAGTGAAGTTTATCCCAGCGTTCTAACATCTATAATACATCTCTGCAGAGCGTAAAATGGATTTTCTGTTATAATTTCTATAGGGAATATCTGTTGTCTTTCTTTGCTTTTGTAGATCTCTTATAATGTATAAGCAAGTCTATTCGGTGAGATATATCAGTTGAAGCGACTTAGTTC
Organism: Wolffia australiana; assembly: GCF_029677425.1. Classification (NCBI taxonomy): domain Eukaryota; kingdom Viridiplantae; phylum Streptophyta; class Magnoliopsida; order Alismatales; family Araceae; genus Wolffia; species Wolffia australiana. The sequence continues at coordinate 15,276,869 of NC_135835.1, read as the reverse complement.
ATGGATCCTTTTTTCTAAGCGTGGATCTCTGTATTATGAGAATTTCATTGGAAGATGTAGAAATAGCATGTCCATTGTAGGTTTCTGGGAGCATATTACTTATGTATAAACAAAGAATGTACCCATTGTTTCTGGAAATAAAATCTATCTGTTCACTTTCTCTTCACTTTCATGTTTTTGGTTTCTGTCGGTGTCATTCTTTTGGAAATCATGCGTTGTCTTCGTTTTATTTGAATTAGCAATTTCAAGTCACTTGATGGATATCTTATATTTGTGAAGACTTCCAAATTTTTATTCCTATTTAAAATTGTTCAAGTGGTCCAGAAATTCGCGAGAATAAATTTTGTTAACACTGTCTGTGGCCTTTTTGCCCATTCCAATTTTCGCAGTGTTCAGCAAGAGTCTTCTGATAGCGCAGAAAGAAACCGATTTCTTGTTAGCTATATTGATTTTGCATTTGATGATTTTGGAGGTCGCCAGGCCACTGTCTACCCTGGTCTGTCTACCGTGTGGGGAAGCTTGGCTAGGAGTAAGGTGAGAGCTTTTTTTTCCGTATGTTGAGTTTTGAGTATTTGTTTTAAATATTCATCTAGCCTCATCCACACTAATATTTTTCATAGATTCCAATATTAGCTGATGAAAATTTAATTTCCCATAAATACATCTGAGTTGTTAGCTGGCGAGCCTTCGTTCTACAGACTTTCCTTTATTGAACTCTCTCTTATATGACATGTAATAGACTCCTAAGGAAACCCAGTAGTGTGTAACCTGTCCTGTGTCCCTTTATGTAAGAGATGCACATCAATAGATTTGTGAGAAGACAAGTGATCTTTCTCTAATGGTTCTCCTCCTCTCCACCTGCCCTCTAGGCTTTGGTTGAGGACATGGTATCAAAGCGGGATTTTTGAATATTACACCAAAGTCTAGAAGCTGTTGTCAACCTACCTCGCCGCAATGCATCGAGCGACATGAATTTGTCAAAGGTGTGTGCCATGAAAAGCGTCGTCAAGGTCGCCTTGTGACCTTGGAGTGAAGCTTGTTTGTCGTTGTCAGTACGTATGGGAGCTACTGTAGTCGTGCCATCACTGCAGATCCAGGTCTTGTATCTGTATTGCCAATGCTGCATCTGGATTCTAAGATCGTCTGTGAGTCTTACCCATGTGCCAAACATAAGAGAACATCATACTGTGGGAATGGTGAAAGAAGTGTTATCCTGTTCTCTCTTATTCACAGTGATGTATGGGGCCCATCACCCATTACATCATTGACAGGGTAAGGTGGTTTCTTATTCAAATTAATGGCTGTACACGGTTGAGTTCCGTAGAATCACTGAAACACTAATCATAAAAGACAAAAATAGTACAAGATTTCTGCAGAAGATTTCTTCAATGAAAGATTTGTCTTCATATTGCCTGGTGTAAGGAATAGTACAAGAATCTTCAACCTTGTATTTCTTGAAACATTTGTCCTTGTACCCATGCTGGGAGTTAGCATCTACCTAACAGCTTGAGGGAGGGTGTTAGCTGGCTAGTTATCCTTTATTACACTTTCTTTACATGTCTTCTATTTTTGGTCTTTCTATCTTCTGGCCATTTTGTGTAACCCACATAACCCACTATATAAGGGGTACACAGGAACAGATAACAAAACAAGAATTATTATTGTTTCTTGCTTCTTGGTTCTCCCCCTCTCCACCTGTCGTCTAGGGCTTGGTTGCGAGGTCTACACAAATACATAATGTCCAAAAAAGGCAAAGGAGGATAATTTAAAGAAAAAATAAAGAAAGAGCCGATATGGCCTTTAGAAGATGCCATGGCTTACACATGCCATTCCCAATCATAGCATTTTGATTTTCACCGCGAGCATTGTGAAGTTTTCAAACATAAAAAACTGGATGAATTTAAATAGATACACGTAAGTCAAGCCTATCCTAGAAAACGGGAATATATATTTTTAATGTCCTAGAAAATCCTGATCAATTGGGGCTCTGCATCCATAGTGGCGGGAAGAAGGGTTGGAATAGTATTTATTCCCATTATCCTATTTTACGTAGCCACATTTATGGACAAAGTTCATTTTTTTATTTCTGCTTTTTGTTCATATTCCTAAAAGTTTCCTCTTAAGTGCTTCAGTAATGGCCTTTTAAAGTCCTTATTCTAGAACTTATCCTGTGGGAATCTTGTTTTTCTTAATATACATGCTGAATGTGAGGCCTCATGAATTGAAAATTTATGGTTAATTCTTCAGGCGAAAGGATACCGTGTTGGGCCTGTTTACGATGATGTATTGGCAATGGCATGGTTCTTTCTGGAGCTCATCGTTAAGTCAATGGCACTGGAACAGAGCCGTCTTTGTGGTGATAATATTCCTCCTGGTAATTTGAAAATTCAGAATTGTTCTGTCGCATGAAGCCATAACTTCCATCTTTCTGAACTATGCTTGAGCTAAAATAATGGTTATCATTTGCGGTTATTGTTAGGGAAGAGAAGAAGAAGATAATGACATAACTTGAACAGAGTACATGTAAGGGTATATGTACCCTAAGAGGGAGAGAGGATAATAGGGCTAATGGGCTTATAGAATAGGGCCCATTAGCCCATGAGGGATAGTCTATCACTAACACCCCCCCGCAAGCGAAGTATGGATATCTTCCATACCGAGCTTGGAGACGGCACGTTGAAGAAGAGGGCGGGAGAGTCCCTTGGTAAGGACGTCCGCTGCCTGGTCGGCGGATGCAACAAAGTCCAGGTCAAAGATCCCTTCGTCAACTCGCTCCTTGAAGAAGTAGCGGTTGCGCTCCATGTGCTTGATGCGGCCCTGTTGTCCAGGGTTCTTGGCCAACGCGATCGTCGACTTGTTGTCGCAGAAGAAGTGAATCGGGCCAGCATACTCCACGCGAAGATCGTGAAGGATGCCGTAAATCCACTGGCCCTCAGAGGCCCCATCGGCGAGTGCGCGGTACTCAGCTTCGGCGCTAGAGCGGGAGACTTTGTCCTGCTTGCTACTTTTCCAGCTGACGAGACTGCCAAAAACAAACGTGCAGTAGCCCGTGGTAGACCGATGATCCACAACGGAGCCGGCAAAGTCAGCATCAGTGTAGACTTTCACTGTCTGGTCAGTGCTGCGAGGGAAGAGCAGGCCCTTTCCGGGGCAGCCCTTCAGGTACGCAAGGACCCGGTGGGCGGCCTGATGGTGAATCTCCCGTGGGGAGTGCATAAACTGACTGAGCAGGTTGACGGCGAAGGCGATGTCGGGCCGAGGGTGCGTCAGAGGAGCTTTCCCACCAGCTGCTGATACCGGTGGGAATTGCCAGCGCGAATCCTCCCTTTGCCCAACTTGACGTTGGGATCAATGGGAGTGCTCACCGGCGCACAATCGGTCATCCCTGTCAGTGCCAGTAAGTCGACGGCGTATTTCTGCTGCGAGACGAAGATCCCACGGGGGGAGTAGGCTACCTCAAGACCAAGGAAGTAGCGAAGAAGGCCTAGGGCCTTGATCTCAAACTCCTTAGCCAAGGCAGTGCTGAGGCGGACAGCTTCGGCAGCATCAGATCCCGTGATAAGGATGTCGTCGACGTACATGGCAAGAATGGAGACACCGTTCGGGCGGTGACGGAAGAAGAGAGAGGCATCTCCATTGCTCTGAGTGTACCCTTCGGTCTTCAGAACAGAGGAGAACCTCCCAAACCACATGCGCGGGGACTGCTTGAATCCATAGAGGGACTTCCGCAGTCGGCACACGTGACCGGGGAGGCCGAGTGAGTAGCCCGGGGGTTGCTGCATGTACACCTCCGTCAAGTCGCCGTGCAAGAAGGCGTTCTTGACGTCGAACTGGCGGATGGCCCAGTGGAAGTGCGCTGCAAGCGCCAGAAGAAGCCGGACAGTCTCCATCTTCGCCACGGGAGAGAACGTCTCGAAGTAGTCCACGCCATAGGACTGAGTGAACCCCCGAGCCACAAGCCGAGACTTGAGGCGTTCGAGAGTACCGTCCGCATGATGCTTCTTGGCATGAATCCACTTGCAGTCCACTACCCTCTTTCCCGGAGGTAGTGGAACGACGTCCCACGTGTGGTTCTTGAGGAGAGACTGCATCTCCTCGTCCATCGCCGCTTTCCAATGGGGAGAAGCGATAGCATCGGCTAAGCGTCGAGGAACGGGATCTGACTCGATGCGGGTGAGGAACAACCGGTAGGGAGGACTCAGCCGGTCAAAGGAGAGGTAATGAGAGAGAGGGTAGAGGGGGGCCTTAGTGCACTGACGGACCCCTTTCCGTAGAGCAATAGGCCACCCCAACTGATCGTCACCATCGACAGGAGAAGGAGCGGAAGCAATGGGGGACTCCCCGGGAGGAGCAGTAGTCGACACACCGGGAGTCGTAGGAGACTCACCGGAGGGCGAGGGTAGACCGGGAGGGGGGGGTGACGAGGGTTGGTCACCGAGAGAGGAGGAGGGTGACGCACCGGGGTTTGACAAGGATGGGGGGCCGGAAGGAGGAATGGAGACCAATGGGAGAGGGAGAGCTGCCGAAAGGGGAAGGGCAGGTAAGGAAGAAGAGGTAGAGGACACGTCCAAGGACCCCGCAGGAGGAAGTGAGGAAGAGGAATCAAGGAGAGAAAGATCCGGAAGTGAGGAGGGTGGAGTGGGAGTGGTGGACTCCACGATCGGACTTGGCCCCAAGGGGGGGGCCGAGGGAGCCTCATCCAGCGGAAGGCGTGATGAGGTAGAGTAGTCCCCAAAATAGGGTTCATGCTCGGCAAAGGTGACGTTTGCCGAGATGAAGAACCGCCGAGAAGGCGGATGATAGCACCGGTACCCTTTTTGGAGGGAAGAGTAACCCACAAACACACACCGGAGTGCGCGTGCATCAAACTTCGTGCGTGTGGGAGAAGTATCATGGACGTAGGTGGTGCAGCCGAAGATACGAGGCAAAAGTCCTGTCCGCAAAGAAGCATTCGGGAATGCCACAGTCATCCGGTCCAAGGGGCTGGAGAACTCCAGGAGTGGGGTGGGGATACGGTTAACGAGGTGAGTACTCGTCAAAACCGCCTCTCCCCAATAACGCCCCGGCGCCTTGGAGTCCAACAGCAATGTCCGCCCCGTCGAGGTAACATAGCCGATGCGACGTTCAGCCATGCCATTCTGCTCGGGCGTGGCCACACAAGAGGACTCGTGGAGGATGCCCCGGTCGGCAAAGAAGGAGGCGAGGTCAGCATTGAAGAAGTCCCGGGCATTGTCGGAACAAAAACGCTGGATGCCTCGACCAAACTGTGTCTGTACCATGGCGCAAAAGTGTCGAACATTCTGTGCAACCTCCGACTTCGCAGTCAGGAGGTAGACCCACGTATAGCGGGTAGCTTCGTCCACAAAGAGTAGAAAATAGCGGTGCCCTTTCAGACTGATCTGCGGGGCCGGCCCCCAAACATCACTGTGGACTCGGAACAGCGGGGTCGATGTGTGAGACGAGGATGAAGCAAAGGAGGATCTGCGGTGCTTGGCAAACTGACATGGTTCACAAAGCATAGTCTTAAGGTCCACGCCCGAACACAACGAGGGAAAAAGACGCTGTAAACTGGAGAAAGGTGGGTGTCCAAGTCGCTGATGCTCCATCAGAAGGCGTCCCCGACGCTGCTCAGCCACCGAGAGAAGAGTCCGGTGCACCATGAAGCACTGGGAGCGGCCTCCATCGTCCAGCATCAGCAGTCCGTTCTCCCGCCTAATCGGTGTAGTCCGGCCCACCTTGTCAGACAGAAACATGCCGTCAGGTTGTAGGTGGAAGGAGCAGGAGGTAGCATCAACTAAGCGCTGCGGAGACATAAGCACGGCCTGCAGGTCAGGGACATGGAGAACGTTGTGGACCACACCAAGGCCGTCCACATAGACTGCCCCGATTCCGGCCACACGGAGACGTCCACCCCTGGCCGTGAGGACAGTGCGGCCACCACGATGCCGCTCATATGATACAAACCGGGCATTGCTCGGGGTCATGTGTTCGGTAGCCCCCGAATCAAGGACCCAAGTCGTATCGGAGACGACAGGTGAGTGGAAGGCCGTATGACCACAGTACCATGCATCTGAAGATGAAGGGAAGATGCACCAAAGCCGCCGAAGTAGGCCGTGGACGGATTCTGCAGGGCAGCCATCTGGTCACGGAGGTGGGCCAAATCTGCCTGAAGCTGGTCCATAGTCACTGCGGAAGGGCTGACGGAGGAGGAATCAGAATGGGCCACCATGGCCTTGCCTTCTGCGGCCTCTTTCTTCTTTTGCCAGTCATTCAGGCGCTTCTTGCACTTGTTCTTCCCGTGGCCCGGTTTGCCGCAATACGAGCAAATTGTCGTCCCAGCTGGAGGAGCGGCGGAGGTGGGCGTAGGGAGGATCGACGGTGCCTTGCCGCCTGAAGGGAGGGCAGAAAGTAGTGCGGTCGACTCACCCGGGGGGCCGGAGGAGGGAGTCCCATGGAGGAGGAAGTGGCTTTCCTCTTCTTGAAGCTCCTTCACCAACTCCTCGAGGGCAGGAGGACCTTCCTTGCGGTGCAAGGCACGACGACGTACATCATCATACTCGCGGTTCAGGCCATTGAGGAAGCCCATGATCCGCAGAAGAAGCACATTCTGGAACGTCTTGGACGTCGGATCGTCGGGCGGTAGGTAGTAATCCACTTCATCCCACATCTTCTTGTGGGCAAGTGCATATTCAGAGATCGTCAACGACCCCTGACGGAGATTGCTGGCCTGACTTGCAAGGGAATAAAGACGCCACCAGTCGCTTTCCCAGCCACAGAAAGAGCGCACCTGATCCCAGAAGCCTTTCACCGTTTTCTAATGCGGAAGACGGTCGCGGAAATCTGGAGCCAGGGTGTACGCATACATCCAGCCGAGGATGAACTGGTCCTCAACGTCCCACGCTGCATAATGTGGGTGGTCGATGGTAAGGGGGTCTTCAGTGCAATGCTTGAAGAGCTGGCGCGCTTCAAGGTGGTCTCGGCGGCGCATCCACGGGAGTAGATTCGGGCCCCGTAAGAGTGTCGTCTCGGGGACCGACGGAAGCGGATGAGCCACCTTGTAGGACAGTGGCTTCTCCAGGAAGTCGGTCTCGGTGAACGGCATGGTGCTGTTACGGCGCTGCTACGGTAGTGCTGCGGCTGCGGCTGCTGTGCGTGCGCGACGGCTTCGGGCTGCGGCTGCTGTGCGTGCGCGGCGGCTGCGGGCTGCGGCTGCTGTGTGTGCGCGGCGGCTGCGGGCTGCGGCTGCTGTGCGTGCGCGGCAGCTGTAGGTGGGCGATGTCAAACCCTAGGGAAGGAGCTCTGGAGCTCTGATACCATGTTGGGGAAGAGAAGAAGAAGATAATGACATAACTTGAACAGAGTACATGTAAGGGTATATGTACCCTAAGAGGGAGAGAGGATAATAGGGCTAATGGGCTTATAGAATAGGCCCCATTAGCCCATGAGGGATAGTCTATCACTAACAGTTATCATGAGCATAAACCTCCCTCTAGTTCTCTCCTGTAACGGGAAAGGCATTAGGGAACAATTTCCTGCGATCGGAACCAGATCTCACTGTTCTGGAGGATCTTCAGAGGTGTCAACTTACTTTGGTGGCACAATCTATCCCTCATTGATTCTCTCGACCTTTAGTTTACACGTGCCATCTTAAGTAACACGTGTCATCTTAGTCATGATATGTCTTGGGATTTTTCTTACTGCAATCGTTTCATATCGGCAACTCATTCAACAATGGATAAATCCATAATCCCTGCCATATTCCTTGAGTCATAACTCCGAATTCAGCCATTGCGCGGTACATAGAAACATCTTGTTTCTTGCTGCTCCATTTAATCATGTTGCTGCCCAACTAGAATGGATATCCCATAACCTGCATCAACTCAGATATGTACACTCATCTTCAGGCACGCGTTAATTGTAATTCCTCATTCAAAAAAAAGTTGTAATTCCTCATCCCAAATTTCTTTTCGTGATATTGAAGGACGCTATATGCTGCTTAAAAGAAGGGACGTCAAGGAGAAGACTTAAACTGAATTAGCACTGCGTCTGAATTAGGGGTGTCTGTTCTCGTTTGAGCCAAATAAGTCAACTTGCCAATCTAGGTGCTCTCATGATACTTTATCTAGTATCTTTAAAAAAAAACGTTATCTAGTTGATCAGCAACCTCCACTCTTGAGAGCTTGTGATTGAGTTCAGTTGGAGTAGTTAATGGTTCACATTTTAACATGCAAGTCTCTTTCAAAATTTCAAGAGCTTACATCTGTTGGAACAAGATAATGCCTTTAAGCGAGTGAGCCACCTTAATGCCAAGAACAAAAAGTAATGTCTTGATCGTTTTATATCTGAATCAACTGTCACCTTCTTGTCCAAAGCCTTAGCTTCTACACCATCATGCATGTTTCTATAATGTCATCTGTGCAAACAAGGAGAGTTTAGGGACATTTTTGTGGCGTTTAGGGAAACAGGAGAAGTGGTTCTATACACATTCCTTGAGGCCTGGTGACCTCCAAGATGGCCAATGGAGAATCCGTTGCTGTCGATCCCAGGAAATGAATCATCACTTCAAGGCTGTAATAGGACGATGCAGATTGTCCTGCTGAGTGTTCCAGAGCCAATGAAGTATAATGGGCTTAATACTCTGCTCTGGGGACGATATATTGAGCTGATTCCGACAGTTAATTCCACACAGTTAATTCCACAGACATAGGCTAAAAAGTCTGGAAGCAGGGTGATGCACTGCTCCACGTGTGGATGATGGGGAGCATGGCAGGAGAAGAATTCAAGAGTTTTTCTATTAAAGCCAGCAAAGATGATATGGGAGCATCGGCTCCAGCGAAGTTCCAAAGGCACAAATTGACAGATATTTCCTCTGGTCGCCTAGGAGAAATATCCCATATATTATGTGAAAAATGTTTCATCGAACCCCAATGTGTTGCTTAATTTATGGAGGAAAATCAACCTAGGAGAAATAAAACGTCAATTCTGAGGAGCGACAATATGTGATTAGGATATTTTCCATTTTTCGTATCTTGAGCTCCTGGTCTTCCAAAACATCCCCGCTTGGGGTCGCATCAGTTTTTTGGGAGGCAATAGGTCATTCTGCTTGAACCGGTAACCAGGAAACAAACATAATTGAGCAGCAGACGTCTCTCTGGAACATGCAGAATAAATAAGATTTATAGGTATGAATATTTACATTAAAGTCCCCTCTCTTCTAGCAGGTTTTAATTGCAAGCGGTGAAAGTATATATCATGGGTATGAGATGAACGAAGAACAATGGGCTCATCAGGAGGGGAACTGGTGGCTGGATAGATTGGGATGGTGATACAATCCTATACCTCCTCAGGGGAATCTTTGGTATTTATTTCATTAGGATCATTTGGTCATTTCCATCCAGGGTAATTTCCTCTTAATAGATGTATGTCTTCCTTTCGAGGAGCAGCAAATAATGAAAATTTTAAGTTGTGGTTTGCCTCAACTCCTCGTCGTCAGATGTTCCTAGTTCCTATATATTTGCACTTGCATTAATAAGAGGTTTTAAGAAATATTACAACTGGGCGGAGTGACGTAGAGTGGCACTTACTTGTGTATTTTTAGTGGGAATTGATATGTAGAATTCTTAAGGGGCACTAAATTTTAATTTTCTTTTATTAGGTTAATATTTTTCTTTGGCGATGGTTTCTTGACATTAAGTTTTATTGGCGCTTACTTGTGTATTTTTAGTGGGAGTTGATATGTAGAATTCTTAAGGGGCACTACATTTTAATTTTCTTTTATTAGGTTAATATTTTTCTTTGGCGATGGTTTCTTGACATCTCTTTCTTATGTTGATTTGAACGCCTTTGTTAACTATGTACATATTGCAGGGGAAGATATTCCGCCATTGCTCTTGAAAGAGGCCGTGTTTAGGTGTATTACACAATTATATGACTGTCTTTTGACGGAGGTGCATGAGCGCTGCAAAAAAGGATCAAGCTTGGCTAAACGACTGAACAGCAGTCTCGCGTTTTTCTGCTACGATCTTTTGTCTATTGTAGATCCACGTCAAGTGTTTGAACTGGTAAAACTTGCCTATTTTATATTATAAATTGCTTTATCGCTGTGTTGTGTTTTTTTAAATTAATAATCTGATTTGGACTGGTAACATAAAATCCTGAATCATTTTTTTTTACAGTGATGACCGACAACTTGTTATGTTGACTATTTTCATATTGTTGGTGGGGGCCAAAATCTCTGGTCTTTTAACCGTGAGAATAATTTTTTTTGTTCGAATATTTATTAATGCTTGTGGAGCTATGACCTTTTTTATCCCGACCTCAGGTTCATGTCTCAGTTGCCCTTTTTTATGGTATATTTTGCAATCTATACCGAACATTTTTACAGGATTTTTCCACGTTTAATTCCGAATTCAAGTTCCCTTAATTTTCCGCTGGATTAAAAGGCGAATTTCTTTGAATTTAAATCACAGGTTTCTTTGTATATGGACAAATTTGCGGGCATTTGCCAGCCGGCTCTCCACGACTGCAAGCTTACATTTTTACAGATTATTTGTGATCATGATCTCTTTGTTGAGATGCCTGGAAGAGATCCTTCAGACAGGTACTGGAAAACCTTCTTCCAATGTTTCATTCTTTAAGGTCGGAATTATGCTTGCTGTCCGTCCCATAGTTGGGGTACAGTTTTTAGCTGTGTTTGTAATTGACTAAGACCTTACCCAAAACCTGACAGACCCTTCAGACAGGTGAGGAAAATCTTTGTCCAAGGTTTCATTCTATAGGGTTATACTTATGCTCGTCTTCTGTTCCCATAGCTATGATACAGTTTTTTGGGTGTGTTTTGATTTCTTGTTGAAATTTACCATGAATTGATGGTTGCCACTCCCTTGCCGATTTGGATTTGTAATGAATCTTTTTTTCAGGAATTATCTTTCGTCTGTTTTAATTCACGAGATTTTTCTGACTTGGGATCATGATGATTTAGCGCTGCGGGCTAAAGTGAGTCATTTTTCACTATTTTCAATTAATACATGTTTTGCCCTTTCTCCTGTATTTTTCACTATTATCGGCTGTATATTTTATTTTCAGTTATCTACTTATTTATTTTTCTCAGTTTTACAACCACGTGGGTTATTTCTATAGGCTACTCGAATCTTGGTGATCCTCATGTGCAAACATGAGTTCGACTCTCGTTACCAGAAACAGGAGGACAAACTTTACATTGCTCAGTTGTACTTTCCCCTGATAGAACAGGTACGTATGAACGGGAACATAATTTTATGGCTTGGTGATTCTAATCTACCGTGAGTATGAATTTTCTTTTAAATATTTGACAAATAACTGGGTGAAAGCTTGTTAAGTTTTCTAATTTATTTCGTCAGATATGTTTACCTCACTAACGGTTGCTGGATTCCAATTTTCCAGATACTAGACGAGATGCCGGTCTTTTACAACTTGAATACAGTTGAAAAACGTGAGGTCTTGATTGTCTTTTTGCAAATTGCACGCAACCTGGATGATGCCACTCTTGTCAAGGCATGGCAGCAGAACATACCCCGAACGAGATTGTTTTTCAAACTCCTGGAAGAGTGTCTTACTCTCTTTGAGGTTAGTGCTATTTTCTCAAAGATTGATTGACTAAGTTTTTTAATCATCTCTGCTGAAATCTCAACCAATGCCACTCCGTTTCCAGCACCGGAAGACTGCTGACAGCATGCTCGTCGGCTGCAGTTCTCGTAGTCCGGATGTAGAGGCATTGGCCTCTCCCAAGTACTCTGACATGCTTTCCCCTGCGATTAATGCTTATCTATCCGAAGCTTCTCGCCAGGAAGTTCGGGTAGGATTTCTCAGTGTTTCATAATCTATTCCCCATCTTCTTCGTGCCACAGGATTCTTCAGTTTGACCATTTTTCCTTTTTCTAGCCTCAAGGAACGCCGGAGAATGGGTATTTGTGGCACAGGATAAGCCCTCATCTCGGCTCCCCTACGCCTCCTTACTCATTAAGAGAGGCTCTCGCTCAGGCCCAATCGTCTCGAATCGGTGTCTCCACTCGAGCGTTGAGGGAATCTCTTCACCCAATTCTCCGACAAAAACTGGAGCTCTGGGAAGAGAACCTCAGCTCAGCCGTAAGCCTACAGGTTCTGGAGATGACTGAGAAATTCTCAACGGCCGCGGGATCACGCTCCATTGCTACCGACTACGGCAAGCTTGACTGCATAACCTCTATATTCATGAGCTTCTTCTCCCGTTGTCAGTCACTGGCTTTCTGGAAGGCTCTGTTCCCTGTGCTGGATAGCATCTTCCGCTTCCACGGGGCCACTCTAATGGCGAGAGAGAATGATCGATTTCTGAAGCAAGTTGCCTTTCATCTGCTCCGACTCGCTGTCTTCCGCAATGAATCTATTCGTCGACGGGCTGTTCTCGGGCTCCAGATCCTTCTCCGGAACTCCTTGCGTTATTTTGGCCACATGATGCGGCTGAGAGTGATGCTGACAATCACACTGTCGGAGCTGATGTCGGACATTCAAGTGACCCAGATGAGATCTGATGGGAGCTTGGAGGAGAGCGGAGAAGCCCGACGACTGAGACAGTCCTTGGAGGAAATGGCAGACGAAGGTGGTAGCTTTGGCTTGTTGAAGTCATGTGGAGTCCCGCAGGATGTACTTGATGCTGTTGCTGAAGACTCGACAGAGAACCGCTGGTCCTGGGCTGCAGCCAAGGGGCTCTCCGAGAACCTTGTCCAGGCCCTTGATGCAGGACTTGAACACACACTCTTGGTTCTATTTTTATCCTGTTTTTGGCAAGATTTTTTACCAAAGTTTGTGTTTTTTGATGAATGCGAGAGATGATTGGTTTGCAATTGCAGGCGACGCAGACCACTGCAGATCGTTATGCTACTGCAGAGAGTTTTCACCTGCTGGCTGTGGCGTATGCTCCTGTGCCGGATCTCCACATCATGTGGCTGCTTCATCTGTGTGATGCACACCAGGAGGTGCAGTCATGGGCGGAAGCTGCTCAGTGCGCTGTTGCCGTTGCTGGAGTAATCATGCAGGTGTCTGGCTACCAACTTTTGGCGGGTTCAAACCCAAGTTCCCTTTCCTTCAAAATTTTGATCTTTAATTTGCTTCATTTTATTGTTTAATTTTACTGGCCAGAAAGGATTTAATCGTTTACTTGCTTTCCAAGAACACATTTCATCGTTATTTTCTTTACACCACATGATTTGATCTTTAACTTGGCTTACCTGCAAACATTTTATCCTTCATTCTTTACAAGAAAGAATAAGTTATTTAGTTTGCGTTCCTAGAAACGATATGATGAATAATTTGCATTCCTTGAATAATAAAGACCATCTTAAGAGAATGTCTTTAAATTGCTCTCTTTGGGCACATTGTCAAGAAAATTTTGATGTCTAATTTTTTATCCTAATGCTTTCTTTTGCAGAAAACATATGGTGTTTAGTTTGCATGTCATGGAAACTATTTGATTTTAATTTCTTTGAGAAAAATAATTAGTATCTGCCAAAAAATTAAATATCACTTCTTTTTTTGTGTAATTTTCTTTCTGTGAAAGGATTTCTTCTTTAAGTTTTGCTCCATGAAGAGAGTTTCACTTCTTCCATCGTTAATGTTCACTGGGACAGGCGCTGGTCGGAAGGAACGACGCTGTGTGGACGGCAGAGCATGTGGTAGCACTGCGGAGGATATGCCCGGCAGTGGGCGACTCTGCAACGCCTGAGGCGTCGGCAGCAGAGGTGGAAGGTTATGGTGCTTCCAAGCTGACGGTTGACTCCGCAGTTAAGTACCTGCAACTGGGTCACAAACTCTTCTCGCAGGCAGAGCTGCATCACTTCTGTGCTGCCATTCTTGAACTCATCATCCCCGTCTACAAGTCCCGCCGGAGCTTTGCCCAGCTAGCCAAGTGCCACACTTCGCTAACGACAGTCTACGAGGCAATCCTTGAGCAGGAGGCGAGCCCAATCCCCTTTGTGGATGCCACCTACTACCGTGTTGGGTTCTATGGCGAAGCATTTGGTAAGTTGAACCTGCAGGAGTACGTCTACAGGGAGGCAAGGGAGGTGCGGCTGGGGGACATCATGGAGAAGCTCAGCCACATTTACGAGGCAAAGATGGGTTCGGCAGGGCAGACATTACACATCATCCCCGACTCACGCCAGGTGAAAGCAGAGGAGTTGCAGGCAGGTGTGTGCTACCTGCAGATAACAGCTGTGGATCCGGTGATGGAGGGTGAGGATCTGGGCAGCAGGAGGGAACGGGGCTTTGCCGCGGCAGGAGGCGGTGGTGGTCAGGCACGGGTGTTGGAGCGGTTCCTCTTCGACACACCGTTCACCAAGAATGGGAAGACGCAGGGGGGGCTGGAGGACCAGTGGCGGCGGCGGACGGTGTTGAGAACAGAGGGGTCATTCCCAGCACTGGTGAATCGGCTGCGGGTGACAGAGTCAGAGTCGCTTGAGTTCTCGCCTGTAGAGAATGCTATTGGGATGATTGAGACCCGCACCGCCGCTCTACGAGGGGAGCTCGAGGAGCCACGTAGCTCAGAGGCTGACCAGCTTCCCAGGCTCCAGAGCCTTCAGCGCATTCTCCAAGGCAGCGTTGCTGTCCAGGTTCTTCATCATCACTGTTATTATTTACCGCCATTGCCATCATCATCATCTTCTATCTGTGGTCATCTTCATCATAGTCACGGTTGTAATTGTCATCATCATCCTCTTCTTTGTCGTCTGTCATCATCTTCATTATCTTCATGTTCGTCATTGTCATCGTCATAATCTTCTTCCGCTTTAATCACCATTATTTTCATCATCATTGTCATTATCATCTTCTTCTTCTTTCACTGTCATCATCGTCCATCATCAGCATCATTATCTTCTTCGCCTTTAATGATTGTCATCATCATCGCCCAACATCATCTTATTCTACTTAAAGCATAAAATTGTTTTGTGCGGTGTTGTTTCCAGGTGAACAGTGGGGTGCTCAGTGTATGTACGGCATTTCTATCCGGGGAGCCGGCAACGAGGCTTCGGTCTCAAGAGCTGCAGCAGCTCATCGCAGCGCTGCTGGAGTTCATGGCAGTGTGCAAGCGCGCGCTGCGGGTCCATTTCAGGTTGATCGGGGAAGAAGATCAGGACTTTCACACCCAGCTTGTCAACGGGTTCCAGTCTCTGACAGCCGAGCTTTCCCACTACATTCCTGCCATTCTCTCCGAGCTCTGACCCCCGGCGCTCTCAAGCCTCTTCCTTATCGGAGGGCCTCCCGCCTTCTCTGTTTCAGTGTCTTATTTTGTACTCCTGGACAACGATAGCATTTTTTCCTGTACATGTTTCCTCCACTCTCTTAACCATGGCCATCTCTAACTTCCTGCATGTAATTTGTTGACTTTAATGTTAAACGGTGCAGTTTTTCTGGGAAGGGACAATCATCAAGTTTGTTGGGATATCAAGTTCTATCAGATTGACTTTAATTTGTTGACTTTAATTTTATTGTCCTCTGCAGACCCAATCATCAACATCATATGTGGACTTTTGTTGGGATATCAAGTTCTATCTGTACATGTAATATGTGAAGCCTTCCTCTGGGGTTTGGTGATGAACCTGGATTGGTTGGTTTGAGGCTTAGCTTGGTTTGTAACAATTAGAGAACAGCTAATAAGAAGATCGAAATAGCCAAGTCTATCTTTTGAAATTGCTGGACCTTCAACATCACAAATATGTTGACTGCAAAAATGCTGATAAAAAAACGAATGTGTAGTGGCCTTATTCTTCATGATAAAATCAGTATGCTGTAAAAGTTTACTTAACCTAGAAGGCCTATCTAAATTTGGATCAATTTGTGGTAGGACCAACTCAACCTTTCAGTACCTGCAGAACCAGAGTTTCCTCATCAGAGGGCTTATTCTTCATGGTCCTACTGGAGATAAAAATGAGCTATTATAATAATCTGACATATACAACTCATATTATTAATGCCATTTAGTTCCCAGTTATCAAACACCACTCTTTTATGTGGCTTACAATAATATTTATATTTCTTAAATTTATCTAATTTTTCTAAACTCCATATTAACACCAGTATTTTTATTTTTGTTTTTTCAATGAAATCCTAAAGGCCGAGTTTGTTTCACCAATAGAGGGCTAAGCATTGGAGCTGCCTTAAGGAGAGGTCAAACAAGAGCAATAGTATAACATATATAGGCGTTTGATGAGCTAAGATAAAATATCGGTTGGAGAACGTAAAGAAATACCAAATATCAGTTGTAAAAGATGTACAGTATAAAAAAAGTCACTAGAGGACCACTAAGTTCCTCAAATTTTATTTTATACATGTCTATGATTATGATCAAACTGAATTGATGCCTTATTCTTGATGAATCTTGATAAAGAATTTGTGCCTAATTCCATTTTCAATTGAAATAATCCTGTCTTATAGATTTTGTGAATACTTTGGTAAAAATATAATTTTCTTTTACTTCACAAAATGAATAATTTTCACCCTTATTGATATTCTTTAAAGAAGCAATGCTTCATTTTATCGTGCTTGGTTTGACAGTGCATCATGGAAAAGCAATGCACTTTTGTAAAAAAATATAGCAATAATATTTTGTGCTATCTCCAAGCCCGAAGTTTAAGGGCAAAATACTTGATGCCCATTAGATGATACATCCACTGAGACTTTGGATGTCCCACTTTTGCTATTACTTTCTTATTTCAACTAAGAAAAGGCTGGGGTGTAGAAGTGACCAAAGTAAACTCTTTATTCTTTAGATATCATATGGCCATGTCAATGGTGCCTTATAAAGTGTAAAATTATTTTATAGGATGTGAGATTACCGAAGATAATTGTGAAATATACAAAATTTAAATACAGTACTTTTATCCAACTGTATAAAGTCAAGTTTAATTTGGTAGAGAAAATTTTCCGAGAGTTATGTTTTGTGGCCATCATTGTTTTAGTCAAAATATATTAAAATGAGTTAGGATGGAGATTTAAAATGGAAAAAAAACCTTCAATGATCATAAGCATAATTGAATCTATAATCATTTCAGAGCCTAGATGGAGTCTTCGTGAGTGATACAAATACTCAGCCTCTAGATGTATCAATGTGGTCCTCACCACATTGAGTCTCATCATCTACTGGATGAGTCCCACCACTGCTCCTTGATGATGTTCTTGCAGTTCTAGTTTTACTGGGAGGGGGGGTCTAAGGAGAGAAAGAGGAGGTACAATCAAAGAAATACTGGCATGGGTATACTTTATTGGTGAGTTCTTTCCTTCTTTACTTAAAGGGTCATTTTTTCACAAAAAAACCCTAGTACTTTGCATGTGACAATCTAAGCCTATTTGCTTGTCCAGTTAATGAACTAATAAGCGCAGTAAATTAGTTATTATTAATTAATATTAGATTGATAACATACTTAATAAATTCATACTGGATACCATAATTGATAAACTATATCCAATAGATATTAATTAATATCGTAGTGATTTAACCACGTTGATAAGTTGAATCGCAAACACATGAGGTGTTAAGCTGTACCAGATGCTCTTGAAGATTCAAGGGGTTCATCAACCCTTCCATAGAACCTTTCTATCGTCATTTATAATGTATGTATAATTCCTCAAATGTGTGACACTTCTAAAACATTCAAGGGTATGGATCGCCTTTTAAATTCTGATCACTCATCCAAGTCACAACTAATGCATTGGGAAATTGATGGAAACATCTTTCTCTGGTATTTCCACTACCTTGACCAAGGATTTCATCACATTTTCTTTCTTAAGCTATCTCCTCTTATACTGAGGACGATGGATGGACTCAGACTTAGAGTTAAAATTAGGTTATCAGTGATTTCTAGTTCAATCAATGAAAATTTACAAATGGATAATCACATAATAATTCTAGTTAGTGGATGAGTACAGTTTGTATCCACAGGGAACATATTTTTAGGGATTTGAAAAATCTAGATAGTGAAGGAATATTTATGGTGTTGGAGGTAGTGATGCGATGAAGATGGTGAGTGGTCCAAATATTTAATCAGTATGTGGCGGTTAAAAATAAGATAAGTAGGCTGACATGAATGGGATGATGTACCAGATTTGTGATAATGATGAGGGATGATGATAGATTTGAATGCAAGTGATGAAATGATAAAGATCTAACTAGTGGTTGACATGAAGAATAATCAATATAAGTCAAGTTTCTAACCTTGGATGCCTATTTTCCAACATGATGAAGAGAATTATTTGATGAAGCTCGGCCTCTAAAATTCTCTTTTGAAACCAAGAAACCTTGATAGATCTGAAAAAACCTTACTCTCTTTCAAGAAACCTCAATAAGTTCAAAGATGATTTTTACAAAGATTAGGGGTTCATTAATAGAGCAATTATATGGATGGATAGAGGAGAAAAAGACCAAGCTTTCCCCAAAATTTCAGCTCAATCAGACTTCTAGATTGTTCGATATCAAGCCCTGAAGCTAGAAAATTCTTGGCCATAGATTTAAATCAAATATTTCTCTCCTAATCCTCATCACCGCCACCATGGCACTTTTTGAGTTTTTTGTCTTTAGCTCCGTATTAAATGCAATGATTGGCCTGGTTTATCTTGCATCATTCTCTATCAATGGCTATGTTTTCCCCACATGTCCCTAAAGGAAGAAGACGAGAAAACAGTAATGCTTAATAATAAATAAAATTTGTGTAATGTGGTGGCATATCAGCGTGTTACATCCACACGATGCATTTTCCCACCATAAAAATGGGTGCCACATCACTCGCGCATGCCACTTGTGTGCACATATTTGCTTGTATATGACACATTTTTGGGGATGTCATGTTTGACTTTTAAAGCTAAATGAAATTCATATTTTATTATATGCTTTAAATGTCACTTTCAATGTAAAAAAACTCCTTTTTTATATTAGTCCACGTCACCACTGCGATTAAAAAAAGATAACCATGAATCAATAATTGGCCGTTATGGCATTGCAATTTGTGATGTCATAATGGTACTTTTTTGCAATGATTAAATACCTAACCATTAGGGGAAATGGTGATATGTCATCTTTCAACGATTCAGATAATGATATGTGGCATGTAATCAAATTTTTCCTACTTACTACTTTATATTTTTATCGGGTATCATGCTTATACAAAACATCTGTCATGATTTTCTTGGATATTATTTCCTTCCTCTAGTTCATGCTTTCAATGTATTACATATCTGTTTGAATATCATTATCATGTGATCTACTTATGCCTTTGGTAATAAATTATATATACATATATGTTGTAATTCAAAATTATATAGAATAATTTTAGAATTTTTTGTAAAAACATTTTTTATTAAAATTCCATTTTTAATTTATTTCTAGTTTTGATATGCCTTGACCTTAGAAAATATGGAAATATATATATATATATATATATATATATATATATATATTATATGAAAAGTAGTAACTATATTCAAATATTCAAAAAAGTATTCAGGAAACCATGCAAATGGGTAATTCATTGGATCTTGAAGAATCTTCATTCCTCTTTTTATGTAGACTTATATCAGTACCTTAAAATAAAATTTATGATTATAATTCAAACTATGCCGATATATTTTATTAGAAACTTTAACTTTTAGTGAAATTTAAGAAAAAAACATTTTTAATTACAATACACTTGATATAATGTTATGCTATAAATTATATATTTGTTGCATATATCTTTATTTAAATTGATTTTATCTGAAATCACCTTAATATTTTATTTTCTGTCTAACTCTAAGGTTTAAATTTTCCCATACATGAATGATTTTCAATGCACATTGACCACTGTTTTGGCATATATAATATTCTCTTTATATAATTGAGATTCTCCATATGTTTACCTGAAATTCTGAAAAATTGTCCTTACAGAAATTCAGGGAAATGCTTAAAAAAATTGGAATAAAATTAATAAGTACATATAATCTTCATAATTATATCTCCATGAATATGTCAACAAATAAAACCATGATTTATGACCTTGAAGTTTTTAAACTTGATATACCTTTTCATTGGTTTTGATTTCAAGTACTATGAGTTTAATGAATCAGTCAAACGATGTTGCCAATGCTCTTTGAGCAGTTAATACATATTGCAGTAGGTTATATGTTTTTATGAGTAAAATTTAATGATAAAAATAGAACTATAGAAACTGTCATGAAATGAATCACATTTATTTTAAAAAGTTTCCTCTTAAAATTTTTTGAGGTCAAATTCAAAAATATATAAAGTTTCTAGTTTCATATTATCATATTTTTGCATTCAACATAATTGATGTTATGATATCGATGAACCAGAATTTGGGTAAAATAAGTCATTTTAAGTCTCTGATTTATGCAACAATATTTATCAAATCTTCCATAGAATAGGGTTAGTAAGGGTCGAATCCACAAAAATCAGGTAATGAGAGAGTAAATTGCATTTCAAATCTATTTTAAAATAATTATTTCAGGTGATTTAGACTTTTATGGATTTTAAAGTATTTTCTAAAGAAAATCAATGGAATAAATAAAAACTAGTCAAAACCATTTTAAATAAATTAAATACATACTTATTTTTTTAGATGAGTTCTGATAATTAAATGCAATTTTTTAAGGAATTATTGGGGGATTTTTAGGGCAAGAAATAAGATTTGATGTTAAAGAAAACATTCAGCCACAATTTGTGGGCGGCGACACTCCGCTAGGTGGGTAGTAGACTGAAAATAAGGTAACTTTTGTTACAGGAGAAATTTTTCAGTGCTGTTTGATGCGTTGGAAAGCTTAAAGTCTAGATATTTACCTAGAGAAAAAAGTGAGAAAATTCAAATCAATATTCAGGAGATCACACAAACCTTGTTGTAACTTTCCCTGAGGGCCAAGTGGTGCTCTTTCTCCAAGAATCTTGACCACCCCTAAACTCTCTCCCACACCCTCGTAGAAAAATGATGGATCAAAGAAATCTGATACACTAGGACTCGAACAACAAGTTGGGAGAAGAAATCCAAGATGAGTTATAAAGAGAGGGGAGAAGAAAATAAATAGAAGTGCCTAACTCTCCCAGCCATTGGATTTAATTCCAAGGGTTTGGAGGGCAAGGATTTTTTGATTTCCAGCCTAGACCCACGTTCCCTCTGTCCCAAATTTGAAAAAAGCCTTTCAAATTCAAAATTTTGGTTAGTTCCACAATTCTTGCCTTTAGTTGATCGGGTCCTTAGGTAAAATTGAATGGGCTTCTAGAGTGGGCTTCACGTGTATTTGACCTCTTCTTATTATTTATTAGATGGCTTGGTTTATACTTTCCTCCCATTTTTATCTCAAATTTACTATTGTATTTACCTAAGTCCTATTTTTTCAAATAAAACTCCAAGAAGATGTGAGAATTCCCTTGACTCCGAGGAGTCAAGTGGGGTTAGTCTAAAAAATTAATAAAATATATAAACATAGAGCTTAGGAAAATAAATCATAAATTTATCATTGTATCCTTAAAGGGTGAATAATGGTAGTGAAAATCTGAAAATATGTTATAAAAAGAAGTATGAAACATAGTCTTATTGATCTAATTTGATGTACTCATAGATAGAGATTATACGTTGGGCCATAAATCAGAGGAAGAACCCTATATGGGAGTTGCGTTACATTTTTGAAAATATTGGTAAGGACTATGAGAAAATAAATATTATTTGGCAACTAATACTTACCTACGGAACCATACAATATATCATGAATGACATTAGAAGTTTTTAAAAAGGTTTTGGCTTTTTTATGGCTAAAGTGAAACCTTGGGGGTCTGTCCCTAGTCTCCTCTCTCAAGCATGTTTAATATATTCTAATTAGTGAAGAATGCATATGCTGTGAGTGGCTTCTAATATGTAGAGCCATATGACATAAAAGAGTAAGCTTGTGGGTGCCCTTGAGGTGATATGGGAAAGGAAAATGAAGAAACGTGAGTATAGCCAAGAAAGATGCAAAGCAACAGACTATGGCTGTGGTGAGCTGGTTACTGCCCCAGTACTGGACATCACGTACCTATAATTTGGCTCTGGCAAGAAAATTTAGCCACTCACAAACTGTGAGTGGATAATGTCTAACTACCTGAGGCTGGACAGACTTGGTGTCAGTGCCCATTTTGAGATGGAGGAGTTTGAGATGCAACGGTATTGATAACATCCAATAGCTATCAATTCTTATGCATGATTATGACTTATTTGAATAATTTTAGAAAAATTATAAATTATTTCTGATTAAATATTTAAATTACATTTCGAGTCCTATTTTTTTGGAATTTATTGGTTCGTGTGACTAACCCCACTTGATTATCCTGAATTAGGTGGATTATTGTTAATATAACTCAACTCATTTTATGGAAATATAGGATTTAGATAAATAAAATATTGAAATCTGGATGGAAATGGGAGATAAGGAAACGTCTAAGCTGTGACTCGAATTTGAAAAGGAGGAGAAAATTCCTGATTTCCTGGATCACACCCTTTCTAAGCCAAGTTTCTGGGAGCTACGATCCAAGCTCAACGTCTTCTCCGTCGTCGATGAGCTTGCGGGGGGGTGAAGACGAGTGCAAGATCCCTGCAGCATCAACCTCGACTAATAGGATTTAAGAACTAGTTTGTAAAATGAGAATATGTATTTATACTCGTTAAAGAGAAATAGATTGATAGGATTAAATATAGTTGTTAGGATTAAATATAGATAGGATTAAATTCAGTGGTTAGGATTAAAGACAGATAGGAAAAACAAACCGTTAGACAAACTAACGGTTATGCTTTATTTAAAATAGACAGTTACAGATCGAGATCTGCAACTGTCTATCACTATCCGTTATAGAAATATCTATAAATACCAACCCATTTGTAAAGATTTTTAATAAGAAGAATCAACTATTTTTATATCCTTGTTCTTGCCTCTACTTCTTCTATCTTCTCTGAGCGAATCTTTACTGGAGGGAGAGAGAGAGAGAGAGAGAGAGAGAGAGAGAGAGAGAGAGAGAGAGAGAGAGAGAGAGAGAGAGAGAGAGAGAGAGAGAGAGAGAGAGAGAGAGAGAGAGAGAGAGACCAAGGGAGAGCGAAAGAGAGAGAGAGAGAGCGAGAGAAAGAGCGAGAGAGCGAGAGAGAGCGAGAGAGAGAGAGAGACCGAGAGAGAGCGAAAGAGAGAGAGAGAGAGATAGAGCGAGAGAGAGAGAGAGAGCGAGAGAAAGAGCGAGAGAGCGAGAGAGAGAGAGAGACCGAGAGAGAGCGAAAGAGAGAGAGAGAGAGAGAGAGCGAGAGAGAGAGAGAGAGCGAGAGAAAGAGCGAGAGAGCGAGAGAGAGAGAGAGAGAGAGAGAGAGAGAGAGAGAGAGAGAGAGAGAGAGAGAGAGAGAGAGAGAGAGAGAGAGAGAGAGAGAGAGAGAGAGAGAGAGAGAGAGAGAGAGAGAGAGAGAGCGAGAGAGACAGAGAAAGAGAGAGAGAGAGAGAGAGAGAGAGAGAGAGAGCGAGAGAGAGAGAGAGAGAGAGAGAGAGAGAGAGAGAGCGAGAGAGAGAGAGAGAGAGAGAGAGAGAGAGAGAGAGAGAGAGAGAGAGAGAGAGAGAGAGAGAGAGAGAGAGAGAGAGAGAGAGAGAGAGAGAGAGACCGAGAGAGAGAGGAGTGTTTACACAGACTCACGGAGCGGTAAGTACGGCCCACATTTCCTATGTCCCAGTCTCAAATTGACATACCTCCGTGCATCAAGAAAGCAGCTCATCTTCCGTCAAAACAACGTCTCTGCTGCCGTCATCCGGTCAGTCAAACGTCAGCGGACAGTCAACGAACAACGAAACCTCGCGTTCCCGTCTCGTCCCCGCTTCAATCGTTATCCGTCCGCGCCGCGCGCCGACAAAGCAACATCACTTGAATTAAAGTAACATCTTTTCTTTTAATTGTTTCAAAGTGCAATTTTTAATAAAAAAATGATACCGTTTCCAGGAATGGAAAACTTTTTTTAAAAGATATTTTTATTTTTATTCCTCCAATCAAGGCCGTGCCACGTCGGTCTCGAGCAGTTGCATGGAGAGGGGGTGTTCTTTGTAGCTGCCCGTCCGAAGCTTCTAGAAATAGCCGAGCCTGAGCGACACATCTAAAATTCCGCCATCTTCTGGAGCGTTCGGCTCGGCGTCCGTCTGACCGCGTGATCCGCTTGTTAACATCTCTGCCTTCTGCCATAGAAGAAGCTGCAGTGAGGTTTTGCTATTTTCAATCCGAAGAAGATTAGCCGAAATTAGCCCTCACCTCCTGCTTCAGCTTCTTGTTTTCCTCCATCAGACGCTTCGCCTGCATGTGTAAGCGAGATCGTTTGTCCTTGAGATCTTCATCTCTTTTGGAATCAGTTCAAGTTTCTCGAATTGGAATGAACGAAATGTTTTTGTATTTACTTCTAGTTTACGGAATTGAATAATTTAAATGTTGAGGAAATTGATGAAGTTTCTTAAATTAGTCGTCGGGAAATGTTTTGGTGTTACTTCAAGTTATTGATTTGAAATAATCGATGAAGATTCTTAAACTTGTCATAGGAAAGTATTTTGTAATTACTTCAAGTTTATCGAATTGAAATAAATGATGAAGGTTCTTGTATCTGTCGTCGGAAAATATCTTGATCTTTACTTCAAGTTAATCGTGCTGATGGATTAAATGAAATGTTGAGGAGTTTGAGACCTTCGCCTGGAGTTTCGCAATCTGTTCCTTTAGAATCTTTTCCTAAGAAAAGAGGAACAAAGTCAGGCGAGCGGGATGATCAATCAGGTCGACATCTTTCTCTCCATTACCCGGCGGAGTCCTGATTGAAGTATCCCTTCTATGCTTTCCAGCTCCGGCGATGTCAGTTCTTCGGGGACCACACCTCTTAAGTTGCTGAGCTCGCAGATAGATTAGTAATAGAATCAGACTACAAAGATTGAAACAAAGGTTGATTTGTGGATTGAGATCTTGAATGCGGATAAAGATTAAGGGGGCCGATGGGGTACATAATATAAATATGTAGAGCTGGACATAGAAATTAAGGTCTATAGATTGAGGCAGACATGGAGAAAAACAAACCTTATCAGATTTCTCTCGCCAGGAATCGCCGATTCGAACCTTGTCTGTAGGAATGGTGCTTCAGGCTTTTAAGTACGAATTTATAAAAAGAATGATCGGCACATATGAATGAATTTCCACATGGCATTCAGATGTCAGACTTTATCTGAATATTAACAATGCTCGGGGCATTAAATCAACAGCTACAATGCCACAATCAATGAAACAGAAGTGCCTTACCGCATCAATAACTGCGTCAGAAAGTTTTTCCACATTCTTTGGATGCTCATTATATTTAGCAAATATATCTTTCACGCTGCAGCGTTGAGAAAATAGCATATTAAAACGTGTCAGGGAACCGAATAATAGTTCAATGTTTGATTGTACAATATGATGTTTCAAGATAGTGTCATAACAGAAATCCGATTGCCATAACTGGAAGCCCGCATCAAGAAAGCAACCTAACCAAAGATTTCGCTTTATTTACTTTCATTTGCTACAATTTACTTTTTAATTGAGACATTTTTGGACCTGTGATAACCATCAGCGTGGTCTTGTTTTTTATATAGATGGAACTGTTGATTCTTCACAGATTCTGGAGGTTTATAACTGCCAAAATGGTTTAAAGTTTTTAGCCAGAAATTGTGAGGTTTATCCTTTTGACAGTAATCTTGTTTATGATAGGATCCTCTGCAAGACCTGTCAGTGAATACTAAAGAGAAAAGCAACGACTCCTCCCACTCACTCGACAAGACAAGGAAAAAGGAATATATAAAAACCAAATAATAGACAGACGTGGGGAAGACGGGTACGCTCTTCTATCGTATTCGTCGCTTCTTAGATCAGCATTTCTGCAGCTGAAAATTTTTAATGTTTCCATTTTTTTCTCTTCTTAATTCTGTTTTATCCTCAAGGATCCAAACAAGTAAGAGATCCTTTGGTAACTCTATCAGTTATATCAGGAACATGGAGATTCAAAGGATGAACATCTGAGAGCAGAAAGTCTACCTCAAAGAGTGGTGATCATTCCGATGCTACTCTGGCATGAATATAGCAGATACTTGAGGATCTTTGAATAAAGATGGGTATTCTCAATGTAATGGGTACAACCAGAATCTCTGTGATAACTTTTACGAGAGGCATTGATGATGCAAGATAATCAAAATTTCAGGATATACCCGATCATCCTGTTTTTATGGGAGACAAATCAGATAGCTGGATCAGGCTTGACAAACTCCATTTCTTGTTATACTGGATGATTGAATGGATTAGATTTTACATGATCGATCATCAGATGAAGATGCTCCAGATTTTTCTGGACATTGAACCCAGGACTCTGTTTCTTGATTGTTCTGATCTCATTCGATCTTAGGGAGTGTGAATTCCTTTCTAGCAATGATTGAACTTGAAGCAAGCGGTGTCCACATTAGACTATCAAAGTGAGTTCAAACAGAAATCTGTTCATTCCCTGGATGCTCCAACATGGTGTGCTCACAACATCTTCCATCAACAAGCTATGTCAAATTCAACAATTACACCATTATCGTTGCAGCAAGGAATTGAACCTTTTGATAGTGCACCTAAATAACGAGCTCTCAGAGGAAGTCCATGGGGTTATTGAGACTCATTTAAGATGAATAGCAAGTTTTGAGGGGTGAATGTATGTTGATAATGGTGTTTTTTTATTCAGCTGTGGGAGTACCTCTGACAGGAACTTTGAATAGCTATGGTATACATTTGAGAAAAAAATTGCTATTTTGGTTGACACTAGAGCGAGCCATAATATTCAATTGGCAATATTACGAATGAATCGCCAATGATGGGAAGTGGTATTTTGAATCAATTTACGGGCATGCGCAAGGAAGTGGAGATCCACGTGCAGGCGCCTTGGATGTTACATGTGGACACAATGAAGATGAAGAAGGTGTGGAGCGATCCAGCAGAAATTAGTGTTTAATATTTTTTGAAGGGGACTAAAGCCACAACATACAAAGTGCAAGCGGAGCGGTAGATTTTCCATTCTTTGGTTATGTAACACAGGCTGGGCCATGAGAACCTCTGCTAGGCAGCGTGTGGAATGGCCGAGAGCGGACGGACCTTTTTGGATATAAAGGTCGCTTTTCTTCAGAATCTTAGACTGCATTTACTTCGTAACCCGCTCGTAAACTCGCCCCTTCCCACAATAACGGTTCTGCTGTCTTGCGGAGCGTTGAAGCCTGCTTCTTCTCCGGAGTTTTCTGTGGCCCACTAGGTTTCTGTGGCTGACCCTAGATAGTCCATTGGCTGAATTGTAGAGTTCTATTGGGCTGAATCAGGAGGTTCTGTAAGTCGGCCAATTATGGCTTCATTGTAGATAAAAATGCTTTGTATTAGGACACAGAGACGGTGAATCAACAACAATGGTGTGGCGATGGCGTGATGTTGCCTGTGGCACAACATTTTTTTGTGTGGTAAAGTAAAGACATGGCAAAGGCGCAGTGAATTCATAAATACTGTGATGCAAACATGGAGAATGTTTCAAGCCTTCTCCATTTGAGTCTACAACTGCCATATGGGTTATTTCCCTTTAGTCTGTATGGCTTGTCAAAGATGAGCATTTTTTTTGTGTTGCTACAAATGATAACCGTAGGTTTCGCTCCCTTAGTGGAATCTTTAAGGTCATGTTGTAGTTGTGGTGGTCATGATAATAGAGTGGCGGAGGTGGTTTGAATAGCAACCAAGGTTGGGGTTGGATTTGTAAATGACCTACAAGTAAATTACATAATCTGCATCTCCTTAAATGTGCGTAAATACAATTGTGTGATATACATGTGTGGTGTTTATAATGAAGTCCAATTATATATGTAATTATTAACTGGTGTGATTTATGTCACGGTTATGTAAGGGGTCCTTGGACTTAAGGTGTCAAGGATATCTTTTGGTATGGCAATTCTGTTTTACAATTGACTTAAAAGTCACTTGTATAAGAGAAATCTCATTGAAATTGTAATAAAACTTAGGGCCAAGAAAGGGTATATATGGCAGAAAGACTTCTCTGATGATTTTTTCCATGCGTCAGAACCAATAAAATGATCAATTAGTGATAGATGCAGTACACCTGACCATCATATAGGATGGATCATCTAATGACTGTTTAATTAGGCCTAAATATAAGTGAGGATGTCTAATAAGGGGGCAGTAATACTTATAAGTTTCTGACATAAAAGGTGACTCCCAAAGAACACGTTGTGATGAAAACAGTTGGCCAAGGTATTAAAAATGTGAGTACAGGATTTCTCTAATCAAAGTTGACCAATGAAACCCTAATCAATCATGCACGTTGAGACTAATGAATAAGATAATTTTTGTCAAAACCCTTGTACCTTTTGAGGCATGCAATGCATCTTAATAATCTACCTATTGTTACAATAAATTGAGCCAATATAAATTAATCCAAATGATGGACATAGTTTATTAAATTATTCATAAAGAGTTATTGAGCTCATACCACAAGTTATATTAGATGCTAGATTATATACTCAAAGTATAAAATTTTTCAAAGAATGTCCATGGTAGTCTTTCTTCAGATTCCTCCTCTGTTTCCTTCTTTTAGGCACCCTCCCATCCCATTGCAACATAAAATATGGAGACCATCAACTCCATGCAATTGTGTGGATATGCCAGTAGGTCCAACACATGTAGCTTAAGATGATCCGTACAATATGTAGTTTGAGAAACTAGAAGAATCTAGTTTCTGTTCCACACAATATGATCTTCACTTTGGTTTATAGGTACGGTTCAATTAGATTTTTTCTGCTATGCAAATCATTTTCAGATTGATGGTGGCTATGAATTCCAATAACTGGGGATAGAGAAGACAATGAAGACATTATCACAAATATCTATTTCATGCATATGAAGCTGAATCTAGTGTTTCATCTAGTGTCCATTCCTTCCTTCTAAGATTCCCATTAGAGACTTGGATTTTCCAATTATAATCTGCTATCCATGACTCCGGTCCCGCTCGTAAACTTGTGCCTTCATTGACTTTGTAAAATTCAGATGAACCTTCATTGACTTCGTAACATTCAGATTACCCTTCATTGACTTTGTAACATACAGATGAACCTTCATTGACTTCGTAACATCCAGATTAATCTTCATTGACTCCATAACCCACTCATTTGCCCCTTACGTTCTGAAATAAATGGACAACAGATAAGTTGCCCATCAAGGTGCAAGTTTACGAACAGAAGCAAAAGCAGGAGTAAAGAACTGATTGCGAAAAGTTGCAGATCTCATCTTAGAATTGTGAGATGCAGTTACTTCATAACTTGATCCACACCACCTACAAAGAATAGTTGAACTCTTGGAGGAAGGGTGGTAATGAGTCTGATATTTTGGGGGCGACAAGCGTCGTATTGTTCTGTGGTTGGACACAAACGGGAGAGATCATGAGCCCCGATTAGATCACATTTCCAAAGGCCCAAAAATGGCTTCCAATTTGTGGTTCATAATTCCCATATGTGAATGATTCTGATTTACTCGATTGCTAATGATTCAGAGATGGGAATCTTTCTTTTTCAACATTTCATGAGTCATACAGTTCAGCTTTGATACCCTTCAGTTTGTACACCTGTCACACCCTTCTTCCCATGAATCTTGTACACCTTTGGCATCCTTGATCTTCGTCTTTGATACCAATTCATAGTATCTTCAGAACAGTCATACCGTCATGCACCTTGGAATATTGGTAAATGAAATCCATAATAGTGAGGCTCATTGAGGCTCCCATGTACATTATGGGATTAGTCATTCCATGAATTTGAGGTGTCATTCAAATTAAATTCGTATCTTAAATAGGTTTCTAGGGAAGGAGGTACCCGCTTGATAATAAACGCTAAGAAATAGGTATGTAAGGAAATTTATGGGAAGAACCCTATTGAATAAATAATATGTATACTCAAGAGACATGATCAGAGGCACAAGAATCTCAAATCCGAGAGATTATTTTAGGATAGGACTAAAATACTTAAGGTTTGTGATGGTGGAATCCACATCCATTCTTAGCTCTAGAATGAGATACATTTCAAGATATGGGTTCGGTTTCTCAATCCAAATTCAGGTTTATATAACATGACTGGGATGGCAAAAATAAAAAAGGTCGATCTGAATTAAGTTAACCTTGGCTAATAATTTTATCCCTCACTAACGTTGGATAACCTGTCTTGTGATTTACAACAGGTTTTTTTGTATGATTTTGATTCATACTGTAGGAACACCATAAGTTTTCCTTGCTTCTGGACCTCATGCCTACCACATGTACCTTTTGGATCTGGTCTTGGTACCCTTGAGTTTGGCGAGTTCTCGTAGAACATCAGCTTTTACATCTTGGAAGTTGGGTTGAACAAGAAGTGTTCTAATTGTACTCAAGTATCATAATCCTAGACTTTTAAATACACTACCAATCTCATTATTAACCTTTACACCCAATCCCTTGTCTATAGAGTTGACAATTCATGGATATTAGTTAATCTTCTCCCATAACTCTCGTACATTTAAATTCTTTATCTCTATCACAATATCTATCTCTATCCCCATGGACCTCAAGTCCATCTCATAATGCTATACTTATTCGTACAAACTGACCCTATGGAAGGCAAAATAATCAAATCACCTATGGAACTCTCACTAGGGTTTTGAAGCAGCCCATTGGCATTACTGAAAGTTCAATTTTAATCTAACAGGCCATCTTACTTTGTTGAGGACTGAAATTTCCTGAATCTTACCTAAGAAATTCTCTTAATATCTATTAAGATCTTATATCAGGTGTTCTAAAGGTTAAAAATATAAATTGTGTCATTCTAAATACCATCCCTACACCGCTTTCTGTCAAGCTTGGCTAGGGCCTGATGTGAGATCATCTATGTAATATCGAACTCTTAGAAATCTCTTTCATCATTTATGATCATCCATCCCTTGCCTCCACCAATCATGTCAACAGGTAACCTCATGTACTCTCACTTTTCCTAGTGCTTCTGCTAATTATCTGACATTCTTCTGATGTCAATCTAAGACTCCATATTTTCATTGAGGAATCCATATGTATTTTTCTTTACTTATGATTTACCTCTTTCCCTGAATGCCCATTCTGAATTGATAATCTATCATAGATTGAGATTCCATCCACTCACCAAGGATAAAGCTTTCCCTATTCAAGCCAAGTAAAAGTGGCATTCAATTTGATCTTCCTCCAGTTTAACTTAACTTTTCATAGGGTAAAGTAATAGCCTAGAAGTTTCTTCAAAAAAATAATGGTCCAGAATGTGCAAAGAGTCTGAATAAAATGTGATGTCACTACTAAAGAAGTGTGCCCCTTTACTATGATTTACAGGAGGTTCTTGTCGACGGAACAATATTATCCTGAGGACATAGTTATGCTATGTGTATCTTAAAACAAATGACAAGAAGGCTCAAATCAATAGTCTAGCTTTTATTATCAAATTAAAACTAAAATTATGAGCCTCACAGACATATCCAAGATTTCAAAAGGCAAATCCAGAGATAAGACTTCAAATTCAAGTTTTTATAATAAAGAATGACTTATTTTCAATCAATTTTATTTTTCTTTGCTGATAAATAGTATACAATTTAAGCTGAAAAATATTTTCTCATGTTCTTATTCATATTCAAATAAATTGGAAAACTGATTTCATGATCAAGTACAATGGTTGTGACGTCATAATATTCATTCTTTTGTGAAATGAGATAAGCATATAATAGAGCTTTTTTAATGTTTCATTAATTATTTGTCCATGCTATGCCAATATTTTATCATTCAGGATATCGCGCCAAATAAACCTAAATATTAAGAGAGTGCAAAAAGATATTCTACATAAAAATAGCTTTTCATGACTGGACACTAATTAACCCATAAATAAGCAAAATCCCATGCCCTTTGAAAAAATACTTTCTAAATCATTGAATATGATTAGGATCCAGTAGAGATATTTATTCTTCCATCTTTCAATGTTATCTGTGTTTGATTAGCAAATATGTTAAGTATAATTAGAGCAGACTGAGTTTATTGAATAAAGGACTGAGCAGATTATGAATACAAATATTAAGTGTATCCACCTTATTCAAAATTGCATTTGTGAGAGAAAACAATAGAACCTCAAGGTATGTAAATGTTTCAAAGGGTGAAGAATTGGCTGTAGAGATCTAAGTTAAATGTTTTTAACAAGCTAAAGATTATTAAACCAACATAAAATTTTCAGGATATATTTTGCTTAATTATGAGATAATAAATACATTTATGGCTAGTCAGAATATTTTGGCTAGATGCTGAAAAATGGGGACATTGGTTGGAAAAAATCAAGTCGAAAACCCTATTAAATAGGTTATAAGCTTAAAATTTAAAATCTTTTATCAATAAAAGACTGTCATTTATGTGAGATTATTCTTAGGCCATAAGTCCTATTAAATAGGTTATCAACTTCATGTATTATGATCTCATCATAATTCACTAATTTATTACATGTCTTTATAATTTTATTATATCGATAAAAAATATATTATAATTAATAGTGTATCAGATAATGTTAAACCAAATACAAAATGTGCGATTGAATCACAAACTATGAATATTTCCCTCAGAATTCGTACTAGGGAGCAAGCCAAACTTTCTTATTCCTCTCTCTTACTCAAAAAAGTCGCACTGAATTGATGCAACACTTTTTATCCACAACAGAGCCTACAAAGTCATCATTGTTTACAGATGTATCATTACTTTTTCCGAACTAAATCTCATATCTTGGTGTTCCCCTGAAGTATCTTATAACATGCTCCACAGCTTTATGATAAGTCTTATCAGGATCATACATGAATTTACTCCGCTAGCTCGATGCATAGTTAATGTCTCGGTGATATGAATGAGATACACATATTTTTTAGTCAGTCTTTGATAGAAGTAGTGACCCATAGGGAGGATGTCGGCATCTTCTCCCAACTTTATATTGGGATCAATGAGTATACTCATCAATCTGCACGTCAATTTCTAAACAGATCTACTGTGTACTAATCTCTTATATTTGATTAGGTGAATTCCTATGTTACCAATAGGGCTTAATACTTCTGCAGATACTATGGAGCCTAGATGCCAAAGGACTCTCCTCAGGTACAACTAACTCCACAATTGGATACCAGCAGAAAGATATTTGAATGCTAGTTCTTCTAGCAGAATTATTTCCATGCTCTTAGCACAAATAATCTTCCACTCTAGTGCTTTGTCATATTGAAAACAGCCTCCATCATTTCAAGTGAACAACCAATAAAAGTCACTCGTTTGAGGTGAGAGCAAAAGTACCCTACTTGGTACAAGCAAGAAATTCCGAAGGACACCCATGCATCCAATTTGACATTTCTGATGCCAATCACAATAAGAACACCACAACAAGCATGAGTAACCTTCCTCTTTCCATCACTTACTACATAGCATTATAACTAATGATTGTGACGAGTCATATGACCAGTGGCTCTTGTGTTGAGGACCCATGAAACAAGAAGGGTACAACTATTAGAAAAAGTGATGAGAAGAATGGTACGCTCTCGAGAATCTCTTACATATGAAAGAGAATGTTTCTCCCTCATTAAGGTCTTCTATAGAGCTCTATCTGCTGTTGGGAAGTGGGAACATCTATTTGAATGGGTACTCTAGTAGTCTACTGGGCCATTTCCACATACCTCTTTTATCGCTCCCCGTCTACGGGGTACCCAAGGGTTTAAAACATGTATCACTCTGCAATGAGCACAATATAGAATGTCATTTTTACCTTTCCTGATGATCGACCTTTTTTCCTCCTTCCACGAGGCATTTCGTTCGTGCGCAGCTGATGGGGGTGATGTGGATGACTTAACTACCCATGCTTTGGAGTTGCATGTCATCCAAGGAATGTATACTTGATATGGCCTATTCTTCCATAGGCATATGAATAATCCCATGAAAATCTGGTACTCGCTCCCTAGGTGGAATCTGCTTCGTCACGTCTTTATATACTGGGTTCAACCCGATAACAAATTTGATCATGTACTGCTTTCCATTTATAGGCCAATATGTGTATATTTCCCTCCACGGGGCTTTGAACTTACACACATATCATTATAGATAAGTTCCTCTGAGCCAATAACCCCATATATAGGCCAGGTGTTGCACTCATGGGAATAACTCTGAGCATAATCACATAATTCCTTCAAAGTGTCCATATGGAGATATTTATCATACAAATCAGGAGCCAAGATGCCGAACATGCAAATATGAATGAAGGCTTCTTCAGATTCCCGTGCTCCAAATTCAGGATCATTAGTCCCCAACCCTAGACTAGCTTTTAGTGACTCAAAAAATATTGATTCCATTGATAGAAGTTCGTGAAAATAAATTTGATTTCTCATTCATATAGTCTTCTCTTGGTGTCTTGCCCCGCGGACGATACCAATAATTTTCCTGCTCTCCTGTTGGTATGAAGAGTACCCTGCCCTCAGTCTTGAGGGGACTCAAAACTCACACTCACAAAGAATAACGGTCGAACGACTAGTGGGCAGAATTGCAACTGCACATCCAAGTGATGATGGCCAAACACTTGGTAGGAAGACTCATGCAACGACAGCAGGAACAGCAGGAACAGCAGGAACGTAGCAGATCAACATGTGCAGTAAGATCCTTCTCCTTGACCTAATTGCTCTTGGATGAGCTTTGATACCATTTTAGCTTAAGAAGCTGCTCTTGAGACCTTCTAGGGTTTGAAAAGAAAAAAACACCCTCACTTATCTCAAATTAGTGTCTGGTATAAATACCAGTTATCAGGGTGGGCCCATTATGGGTAACTCATCATGAGCCCAGAATAAGACACATAAAAAGAGGAAATAAAGTTGAACTGGAATGGGCCAGGTTACTATTTGCCCAATACCTGGTTACAAAGACAAAGAGGGTAAAATGTAAAAGCCTCTGTCTACCAAGAACATCTATGTCTGAAAGTTAAACATTAAATACAGCCAAAGTTCTTCAACAGGAAGCTCAAAAAATATTCCGAGGGCAAAACTGAATCTCAAATGAAGACCGTCTTATTGGATACTTATCATGAATGGGAGCAGGATAATATTTCATGAAAAGTAATACATGCGAAAGAGGCGCAACGTTGGGGGGGGGGGTCGTCGAGTGCAAGAAACAAGAAGAGGGTTACCTTCTCAACCATTAACATTATACATTCCTACATAGAACAGAGAATCACGGACCAAAAAGAAATCAAGAAAGAGAAAGAAGGGCTACCTGGTGCTTGACAATTCGTAGAGCTTGCAGGACTCGGAAAATACAACGAGCCCGAAGGAAGCATCACATAGAACAGCCAGCTCGTGGGCCTTCTTGAAAAGCCCCCTACGCCGCTTCGAGAACGTCACCTGCCTCGCCGTGGTGTTTTCAATTCTTCTTATCTTAATTTTCTCCCTCGCCATCCTCTCACTCGCATTGGCTGTCGAGCTGCCAATCATCGCGCGGACGAATCAAAACGCGAAAGGCAAGAGTTTCACCAAAAAATAAGAAAAGACAAGCTTTCAACCGCAAGACTGTGCCCACGAGAAAGAAGAGCGAACAATAGCGGTGAAGAAAAGAGTAATAGAAGCATGAAGAGAGGGCGGGGGGGGCAGACTCACCACGCAGACAAGCAGAGTTTTCTCCCGCAAGCGAGAAAACGAACCAGATATACGTACTGGGCAGAAGCGAATAACGAGGCAGCGTTCTACAACGGCTGACTCTTCTTTCTGTTTGTGGCGTTGAGAAAAATCCGAGAGCACGGCCTTCTCGTCGGGCCGGGACTTATCCTTGCCGCCACGCCGTGATAAAAATAAAAAGACCCAAGTAAATATGCCAAGTTTGCCGACTCGTACATGGCGTCTTGACCCGCCCACCGGAGAGAATACGCGAGAGAGTATATGACCGCACGTTGTTTAACAGCGAAGAGTAGTAGCGGACCGGGACGATGTGAAAACCTAAAGATAGTTCCTTTGCAGGGGGGTCTTTTTGACCGAAAAAGAGGTAGGATTTCCAAATTTGGGGGGGCGGCTGACGATCGCTCTAAACTAGAATCGAGGTCCCACGCGTCGCGTTTTCTACTTTCCACTTGGCATTGGACCAGACAGACTATGGCCGTTTTTTGGAGCACGGGATGGGACGGGATTGAACGCCCATCGTCGACCCGTTGCGTCATTCCCTAACTGTGAAGAACGGAAAGGGTCAGGTAACGGATTACGGGTGACGCAGTATGAATGACGGAGTAGAGGAAGTATAGAGAGACAAAGAGAGAGAACGAGAGAGACAGAGAGGGGAGAGAGAGACAAAGAGAGCGAGCGAGGGGACAGAGAAGAGAGAGACAAAGAGAGCGAGCGAGGGAACAGAGAGAAGAGAGAGACAGAGACAGAGAGCGCGAGCGAGAAGACAGAGAGATGAGAGAGAGAGCTTAGGCCTTAGAGAATAGAGAGCGAGGGAGCGAGCGAGAGAGAGGGAAATAAAGAGCGAGGGAGCGAGCGAGCGAGAGAGAGAGGGAAATAAATAGCGAGGAGAGGAGAGAGAGAGTAGAGAGGGAGAGCGCAAGAGAGAGTGAGAGAGAGCGCGACGGAGAGATAGACAGAGAGAGAGAGGGCGCGACAGAGAGACAGAGAGAGCGCGACGGAGAGATAGACAGAGAGAGAGAGGGCGCGACGGAGAGACAGAGAGAGCGCGACGGAGAGATAGACAGAGAGAGAGAGGGCGCGACGGAGAGACAGAGAGAGCTCGACGGAAAGAGAGAGAAGAGAGAGAACAAGGGAGCAAGCGAGAGAGGAAAATAAAGAGCGAGGAGAGAGAGAGAGCTCGACGGGGAGCGAGAGTAGAGAGAGAGCTTAGAGAAGAGAGAGAACGAGGGAGCGAGCGAGAGGAGAGAGGGACTGAGAGAGAGCTCAACGGGGAGCGAGAGTAGAGAGAGAGCTTAGAGAAGAGAGAGAACGAGGGAGCGAGCGAGAGGAGAGAGGGACTGAGAGAGAGCTCAACGGGGAGCGAGAGTAGAGAGAGAGCTTAGAGAAGAGAGAGAACGAGGGAGCGAGCGAGAGGAGAGAGGGACTGAGAGAGAGCTGAACGGGGAGCGAGAGTAGAGAGAGAGATTATAGAGGAGAGAGAACGAGGGAGCGGGGGAGAGGAGAGAGGGAATGAGAGAGAGCTGTAACGGGGAGCGAGAGTAGAGAGAGAGATTATAGAAGAGAGAGAACGAGGGAGCGAGCGAGAGGAGAGAGGGACTGAGAGAGAGCTGAACGGGAGCGAGAGTAGAGAGAGAGATTATAGAAGAGAGAGAACGAGGGAGCGAGCGATAGAGAATAAAATAAAGAGCGAGAGGACAGAGACAGAGAAAGAAAGAGAGCGAGAGAAAGAGTAGAGAGGGAGAGCGCAAGAGAGAGTGAGAGAGAGCACGACGAAGAGAGAGACAGAGAGAGCTTAGAGAAGAGAGAGAGAGCAAGGGAGAGCGAGAGAGAGGGTGTTGGGCGCAAACACTAGCATAAGTGTATTTGGATGTGAACAACTGCAGAAGATGTCTACGATGATGCCAAGACGATACGAAGAGAAATACAGAGGCGTAGTCGATATACGACGGTCAAGAGAGTATCAACTCCAGGAGAGAGAGAGAGAGAGAGAGAGAGAGAGAGAGAGAAAATGAAGGAGATACTTTTAGTTCAAATGAACTTTCAAGAAACTCAACTTAACTCAAAGGGAGAAAAAGTACATCAAGAGTTGTGTTGGGAATGAAGAAAACAAGAGATATGGGGAG
Source organism: Wolffia australiana (assembly GCF_029677425.1). Lineage (NCBI taxonomy): Eukaryota > Viridiplantae > Streptophyta > Magnoliopsida > Alismatales > Araceae > Wolffia > Wolffia australiana. The sequence continues at coordinate 15,238,973 of NC_135835.1, read as the reverse complement.
GCTTTTATAGGCGCAACCCATGGCCTAAATGCCCTGTAAAAAACTAGGCACGATCCTAGAAAGTAGGCAGATTTTATTTTCAAGGATGTGCTAAGTCATCGTGTACTTGCTAGGATGTACCAAGTCAACACCCATGATTCTAACAGTAAGGATGGGGGGTTTGACATTTTCAACAATCTCCACCTTGGCAAACTACCCAGGCCATGCACATGTCACTCCATCATCTTCCAAGTGCTCCACCTTCATCTAGGTACCTCCAATGTGAAGTATGTGCAAACGCCGGTGAAACTTCCCCATCGTGAACACCTTTGTCAACATGTATGCGGCATTCTAATCCGTGAGCACCTTTCAAAGAGAAATCTCTCTCGAATTCAACAACTCTCGGATCATGTTATATCTGTACTTTGAACGTGAATGGTACACCTGATTTTTCGCCAAGCATATAACACTCTGTCTGTCGCACAATAAAGTATTCCTAGCTCCTTCATCAATCCCTTCAACCACAAGGCCTCCTTTGCTACTTCACTAGATGCCATGTACTCCGCCTCGGTTGTAGATAACGTGAGAGTAGATTGCAATGTTGACTTCTAGCTCATAGGTCCTCTAGTGACCGTAAACACATATCGTGTTGTAGATCTCTCATTATCTAAATCACCTGCAAAATCAGAGTCAACAAAATCCATTGTCGATAGAGAATTCTCCTTATCAAAGAGAATCACAATGCTCACTAAGCCCTTTATATATCAGAGAATCCACTTCATTGCATTACAATGCTCCTTCCCAGGGTGCTCATAAATCTGCTCACCACTCCAACTACATTGAGCAATGTCTGGCCTCGTACAGACCATGGCATACATAAGAGAGCCAACATCACTAGCATAATAAATTTGCTTCATCTAAGCTAAGTCATCTTTAGTCTTTGTGCATAGAGCTTTAGATAGCTTGAAATGATGTGCAAGAGTAGTGGCCACTTTAGCATTGGACATGCCAAAGAGATCAACAATCTTCTCAATGTAGCTCCTCTGATTCAACCATAAGCGACCTCTCTCCCAGTCCCAATGGATCTCCATACCAAGAATCTTCCTCTCATCTCCAAGATCCTTCATGTCAAATTCCTTTCCCAATAGTGACTTCAGTCCTGAAACCTCATGTAATTTTTTCGACGCAATGAGCATGTCATCCACATAGAGCATCAAAATAATACATGACCCATCTACACACCTCTTCATGTAAACACAACAATCAAACTCACACCTAATGTAGCCAATTCACATCATGTAAGAGTTGAACTTCTTGTACCAATGCCTCAGAGATTGATTTAATCCATAGAGGAACTTTCTCAATTTGCAGACATTATGTTCAGCTTCAGGCACAATGAAACCCTCTAGCTGCTGCATGTAAATAGTCTCCTCTAAATCTCCATGAAGAAATGTCGTCTTCACATCCAACTGCTCCAGCTCTATATCCTCATGAGCAATAATAGCCAACGCCAAGCGAATTGATGTATGCTTTACTACCAGTGAGATATCTCATTGAAATTGACTCCTTCCTTTCAAGCAAGCCCCTTTGCAACAAGTCTTGCTTTGTACTATGTTTGGCCCACACTCGATAGTGGAGGCTTCTTCTTGAAGATCCACTTGCATCCAATAGCACGCGTCCCTATGGACAATTCCACTAAATCCCATGTGTGGTTCTTGTCCAAGGATGTTCTCTCCTTCGACATTGCCTTCAGCCACTTCTCCTTCTCAGGACAATGGATCACCTCTTTGAATGATGTTGGTTCATTGTCTCCTGTAAATAAAGCAAAAGCAACAAAGTCTTCTAGATGAGCAGGAAGTCTTGTAACCCGCCAGCCTCGTCTAGATGCAATGCCCTCTTCCACAAACTCTGGAGTCTCCATACATTCAACCATTGCTAGAATGGACTTTTCATTTCCTCCACCTCCATCCAAGTCTTCTTCTCTATTGTAGTATCATGTAGTTTCTGGGACAACGTCTCAGCAATGGATGCCTTCAAGATATGATTTTCATCAAACACCACGTCCCGGCTGACCATGATCTTCTTACTTCAGGATCCCATAGCCTATAGCCCTTTACTCATCCTCCATAGCCCAAAAGAATGCACCTTTTAGACTTTGGATCAAGCTTCGATCTCTCGTTAAGAGGAATGAGAGTATAACCTGGACATCCAAAAATACGTAGAACGGAATAGTCAACAAGCTTGTTACTCCATACCTCTTCAGCTACCCTCCCATCAAGAACCAAATTGGGCGATCTATTAATCAAATAAATCACTGCATTCACTGCCTCTGCCCAAAACTCCTTGGGCAACTTTGCATTCAACCTCAAGCATCATTCCCTCTCCTCAAAGAATGATTCATGTGTTCAGCTACACCATTCTGCTGAGGAGTCTTCTTCACGGTAAAGTGATGTTGGATCCCATGCTCATCACAAAATTGATGAAAACTATGAGTTCTTGAACTATGTTCCATTATTAGTCCGTAAGACCTTCACTGAAAAGTGACAATGGATCCCATGCTCATCACAAAATGAATCAAACTATGAGTTCTTGAACTCTGTTCTGTTATCAGTCCGCAATACCTTGATCTTCCTCCTAGTTTGATTCTCCACCTTAGCACACCATGTCTTGAACCGAGAAAACACCTCGGACTTGTGCACCAAAAAGTGAACCCAAACCTTCCTGGAGAAACCATCAACAAAGGTTAAGAAATAACGAGCACCTCCTCTCGACATCACATCAACAGGACCCCACACATCAGCATGAATGTATTCGAGGATATTTCTGATAGTGTGCTTTTCTGCCTTGAAGCTCACCCTACACTGCTTGCCCATAACACAATACTTGCAAAATTCTAATTTACAAGATCAAACCGGGGGTAGCAGTCCACGTGCATGAAACATCTGCATGCCCTTTTCACTCATATGGCCTTGCTGCACGTGCCATAATAGGGTGTCATCAGTTGACGGCTCATGGGGTGTTGCTATAGCAGCTCCACCTACAATAGTGCTACCCTCAAGTCAGTAAATGTTGGCTCCCTGTTGACTATGCTTCATAATGATAATAGAACCTTTACAAACCTTAAGTACCCTGTTCTCGGCTCGATAAGAACATCCATTCGCCTCCAGCACACCAAGAAAAATCAAGTTCTCACGCAAGGCTAGTACACGCCGCACGTTCCCCAAACATCCAAATGTCAACAAACATCCGAATCTTCACGCTCCCGATGCCAACAACCTCGCATGGAGCATTATTTCCTATAGAAACAGTCCCCGCCAAACTTCTATAGGAGGCAAACCAGTCAGCATGTGGGCACATATGATAAGAGCAACTGGAATCAAGGATCCACGCATCCCCCAACTCCGCAGCTGCAACTAGGGCAGAATAGACTTCACCATCATCACTATCATCTACCTCAGCGACATTGGCCGAACTCGTCTCTCCACCTGCTACCTTACCACCATTCAGCTTTGAACAATTACACCTTAAGTGCCCTTTGGCATGACACTTATGGCATTCCTGGTTTTTTAACTAGTTGGCCCTTTATTTGGACCGTCCCTTCTTCCTCTCCCCAGCCTTTCTTCTCTCCTTTGTACAACCTCATTCTTGACTGCCTTGCACGAACAAACCTTGACTCTGATCAGCATCATATGCAGACCGTCTCTGGTCAATTTCCATCAATGTTAAAATTGCCTTATCGAGACTCGGCATGTTCGTCCCATGCAGCATAGTCGTCACAAGGTTCTCATACTTGTTAGCAAACAAATCAACAATATGATCTTCTTGCTCTCCTCAGACAAGTTATCATCAAACTTCTGGAATTCAAATTAATGGCTTTGGAAATGATCAATATGAGCATGCAATTTGGTACCTTCGGCCATCTGGAGTCCAAATAGCTTTGCTTTCAAAAAAACTTTGCTCATAGATGTCTTCCCCGCATATCGTCAAACCAATGTCTTCCACATCTGGGCATGATCTTCAAGATCGAAAACATGATACCTTGCACCATCTGACAAACATTGATGAATAGTGCTGGAGGCCTTCATTTGCATCCGTCTCCAATTGACATCCTTGACACCTTCAGGTTTCAAATCATCCAAAGCCTCAATAACATCCTTTTCGATCAATATGTCCTTTACTTTTTGTTGCCACAGACTGAAGTTGACCGAGCTGCTCAATTTCTCAACGTCGTGCTGAGAAATTATGGAAGTTGCCCTTAAACACGTAACTCTGTACCACTTGGGCGCAAACACTCGCGGAAGCATAGTTGGACATGAACAACTGCAGAAGATGTCGACGATGATCTCAAGAAAATATGAGGAGAAATACAGAGGCATAGTTGACAGCCTCGTCACGTCCCCACGCCGTCACTGTCAAGAGAGCACCAACTCCAGGAGAGAGAGAGAGAGAGAGAGAGAGAGAAGGAAGGAGAAACTTCTAGTTCAAATGAACTTTCAAGAAACTCAACTTAACTCAAAGGGAGAAAAGAGTACATTAAGGGTTGTGTTGGGGATGAAGAAAACAAGAGAAATGGGGAGGCTTTTATAGGCACAACCCATGGCCTAAATGCCCCATAAAAACTAGGCACGATCCTAGAAAGTAGGCACGATCCTATTCTCAAGGATGTACTAAGTCCTCCTACTTTCTAGGATGTATCAAGTAAACACCCAGGATTCTAATTGTCTGATGGGGGGTTTGACATTTTCAACAGGGGAGAAAGGGAAATAGAGAGCGAAAGGAGAGAGAGATTGAGAGAAAGAGAGAGAGAGATAGCACACAGAGAGATAGAGAATATAGAGGGGGAGTGCAAGAGAGACAGAGAGAATAGAGAGGGAGAGCACAAGAGAGACAGAGAGAGAGCACAGCGGAGAGAAAGTGAGGGAGACCGCGTGAGAGAGAGAAAAGGAGAGAGAGTGTGAGAGAGGGTTAATGAAGGTTATTTGACTTGTCCTCGTTGACGATAATAGTAGTAATTACCAAAATTAGTTGACATCCTCCTTTGACAAGATTTGTCATTTTCCTCAATCGACGAGAGTTGTAGTTCTTTTGTTGACGTTGTCCACCGCCATTTAGAAAATGGTCATAATCACCTCCATCATCAAGAATTCATGGTTGACGAACTTTGTGCACAGTCAACGTTCCCATCGTTGATAAAAGCTCATGTTTAACACAAGTTGTCCTAATCTGCTAGAATCCTTGATGACAATGATCGTTGTCTGTTGAGACAGCCATCATCAGTTTTAGTCATGATCCTCGTCAACGAGAGTCGCCATCGTCAATGATAGTGGTAGTTGTCGTCAACTACTTTTTTGTCAATGGTGTTAATCATCGACAGCACTTATGTCAACATATGTCGTCACTGCAGTGGCAGTAATGGTCACGGTGAGGCATATTAGTTATAGAGTATATAAGTTAAATTTTTTTTTAATTACATACCATAATTTATATATTAGAACATTATAAATCCAACTTAAAATTTTTCATTTTCCCCACCTTTCCATCCTACCATCATTTGCATCCTTTGTGATATGTCTGGCATTTCCATCATCAATGGTCTGTCATCTTGAAAGTGTGACTAATTACTGGTGATGAAAAAAAATTGTAGTCCTCAATCAACCACTCTAGACGTTGACAGATGACAGATTCGGATGAAATGGGTGATAATTTGCCATCATTGGCATCTGATACAAATATATATGATATAAAATGCCTTGAAGTTTTTTACTGGTACTGAGAATGGTAGTGGATATTGTATTAGCATGAGAGATGGAGTCAAGTATTGAGTAGATATTGAAATCATGTTTCAGATATTAATATCATTTATCGTGTTGTGTCCCCAGGTTGTGATTGATATGATCCATATAGGATTCTTGTAGAAGAAGACAAAATGGAATTTTATTTAACCTGAAAAATAATAATGAAATAATTATATCATGTATTTTCTCGTAATAATTAAATTACTGGAGTAAATTTTGCTACACCTCCCGATTTGTTAGGTATGCTTCAAAGAATGAGATAAAGTCAGAAGGAAATACAATTCTGGCTCACTATATAACAGGGTGCACATCCATCCTATAGACATATCCACATAATCCTCAGCAAGTTAAATCTGCTACATCTCAATGAACTCTGTTAATGATCCACCATTGTCCTTCTAACATTTTGATCACATCTGATGGGAGGCCACCAAAGGAGATAAGAGACAAGAAGGATGGGCACCTGAAGAAATCTTGCTTGAGTGAATCATGTTCATGGATTCCTCCAGTTTACACTTAATCAAATGTTTTATAAAAACTCTAAATGTATATTTGTTTTGTTCTTAAACTTTAAATGTATCTGTAATATTCAAAAGAATATTTCCATGTGATCCTCTAATCCCATGTATTTGGGTAGTTAATAATTATAATGTATGAATGGCCCTTATTTTCAAACCACATTAATTCGCCATGTCACCAAATACATTGATTAATAAACAATCAATTTAATTAAATCAATAGGTTACTTGTAAGGTGACATGCTACATCATGTGCTATGGAAGCTATATAGTATATGAACATTCTAAAGGAACTTTACTGCCATTAGCTACCATGTATATATAGTTCCTCGTCTTCTTGATGCTCCTAGAATGACTCATTCACAAATCGTTCGAGAACACTTCTCTGAAAATTGACAACATTGGAAAGGACTTCAATTGCGCAATCTTCCTTCAGTTTTCCTCTTCTACCAAGAGTGGCCAATCTCATATTGACTAATAATCACCTTCATGAACTCTTTTCGAATTTGAGCTTAGAAAATTTAAAATTCCATGATTAAGAACTTGTAGATAATAGTCATTAATACAACATCCACCACACTGTCTTTGTTGTCTTAGGTCTAAAGAACACTTACACAACCATGGCATGAATCAACCTCATTGATAGTTACGTCTAATATCATTCAAATTCATATGGATCACCCACTATTTAACCTTAAAAGTCTCCACAAAAATTTCTATGTTATGTTTCCACTCATTTCATGAGTGGAACCCAAAATTTCATTATGTCTTAAGTACTCTTTCAATAGGAATTTTTATGACATGTCTAAAACTCTACTACCCTTTGTATTATGATTTTATCATAATTCACTAAGTCATTTCATGCATTCGTGGACTTCATTAGAAGCAGTACACTAGTGCGATGTTTAACAAGATGCAAAATGTGAGATGACCTTTCAGCCACATATATTTATATTATACTGATACAGATATCATGCAAGATAGCATATCCATATGGTTATCATCTCCTATTTAAAATGTGTAAAATCGTAGAGTACTTATCAAACCTTCAAAATAACATCCAAATACAATATCCAACTCTGGAAAAATTGAAATCTCCACTTTATGCACAGGGCTCATATACGCAATATCACAATTTAGGGGTAAACTCACCATTAGTAGATTTATCCCTTATGGTGGTATAATCATTATATTATAAGTAAAGTTTATTAATAATACTTGGAAAATGTGATCATTTATTCCAGATCTTTAAGAAATAATTCTCAATTCTGGTCAAGGAGGTCCTTTAATTTTAAGCTTTGGTCCCTATTGCTGATGTTTTGGAAGATTTTTCGAACATCCTAAACACATTAAATTAGTGTCCAGGGAATATATGATCTTTTATTCCAAGTTTATATTGTAAAACTTCTTCTCCTACCAAATATGATTGATGTGTTGGATTATCTGTGGCAATATCTAATTTGAAGTTTCCATTTCATGGTTCCTTAATGTGCTTTGATTAATTTAGACCAAATATTTGTGTTCGTATGAATATTCCATGTCCTTTTCCATATATTGTATTTTCATGGTTTCTTCAAGGTCTCTTATCCCTAACTCATTTTCTTACTTAGGGAAATATGTATGTTTCAAGGATATAGAATTAAGATTTTTGACCCATATCAAAATTGAACGAAAAGTAGTCATTAGCGTGTGTATTGATTCTAATATTTTCAATGGAACATCATGAAATATAAGTTCTGAATGGTCATATAAATAAATATCAATATGAAACGCTGAGGATATAGTTTTTCCCACTCAAACTTTTAGCTTTTTATTTTTTTGTTATTATGTGATGAAATAGGTTTACCTACCCTAGTCTATCCTGAATTTATGTTGTCATCATTCTTTTGTTCACCTCAGCTAGCGAAAATTCCATTTTATCATTCATCATTTATCATGCATTATAATAGATATTAAACATCTAAAGGTTGGTTTATTGATAATAGATTTATTGATGAAAATAAATCCCAAAATCCTGATAAATTTCCTTGATATTTAATATTTTTATTTATTTTCCTTGATATTGCATTATTATTTCAATTGTCATTTATAAATATATTTTTGGGCTTATCGTATCTGTATATTCGGTGACAAAGCTGGATCATCAATGAAGTGAGAGTGGGCCAACAAGGCAGCATGGATTGGTCAAAAAATGTGAAGAAGGGCACTAGTGTTTGTGGTGGATGGTAGTGGTATTGAAAAATTTTGGCGGAACTAAAAGGATAAGAATCATGAATTGATTGAGTGAACACAGCCCCGGCTGAATCAAGCTGCGAATGAGTTATATCATAGGTATGTGGCAGTTGGTTATAAGGCCACACTTGCTCATGTTGACAAAAACTTGTGAAATATGGGTTGCTTGACTTTAGATAGAACACCAGATTTATTTCCCAACATAAAAAATCCCAGATCATAATTCCATGCATCGCTATAGGCACTGACTCATACATACCTCACAAAAAACATGTGCCATGCCAGAGTTTGTTTTATGTTAATTAAAAATTAATGCGATAAACATATTTATTTTTTATAAGTGATGAAATTGATATCAAATTAAATAGTATGACTTTGAGAGGAATCATAAGGAATTTTAGGTACAACATTGATACATCAGTTGTTCTTATATGCATGTCACTTTTTATCTCAAGCACACATTACACAAAATTCAAATAATATTAAAGATAAAACTATGTGTATTAATAAACTAATTATCTGAAATTTTAAATATTTTCAATTTTTTCACACTTTTCTGTATTTTAAGACCTTCAATATTCTAGATTTATTAAATATTATTTGGTTTTGCATTTTTATAATATAAGAGTATTTTAAAATTTTGAATTTCAATAATTTCATTTTAGTTGTCTTGAAATGTTGTTTTCCAAGTGAAAATGAGCTTAAATATTGATTTCATATAGATAGCATCAAATTAGGAAAATAATTGCACATATTCAACCTACCATTTGAAAAAAAATCTTAGAATATTTTTACTAATAATCTCCATTTGTGGTCTATTTTTCAGTTTGGGGTCATGTGAAGATTTTGGATTACTTAAGAAGACCGTGGTGTTGAGCTCCTCTGTCATATCCAGAGGGGAGATAGTTGAGTAATCAGTCGCCACAAGAGGAGACCCTAATTCAATTTATCCTTATAGTTGGGTAAAAAAAAGACACATCTATTTGAAAATTTATCTTGATGATATGAATCATATTTCGTTTAACTTTAGAATATACAACTAGTGTTTTATTATTTTTATGTTTAATATACAACTAGTGTTGTATTATTATACAACTAATATACAACTAGTGTTAATGTCTGGATGTCATTTTTTATATTTAATGATGTACCAAGTAGTATTGATGACATATTTAATATTGATGTCATGTTTTCATATTTGATATATGACTAGTTTTGTATTATTTTTCTCTGTTCATGTGGAAGTGTACGAGTGTGATTGAGAAACAAAAAATGTCACGGAAAATCCCAGAAATCATGAGGCAGTTTTTGGAGGAGAGAGAAGAATATCAACAACCAAGAGTTTAATCCAACTTCATAGCCTCAAAATCACAAACAAAAAGTCATATCAAGATTAAATTTGGAGGAAAATCTTTTATTTCCTCTTATTTCCATGTACATTGAGTTTTATTAATGGAGTCAAGGAAAACTCGAAAAGTATCTTTTTTTTATTTGGAAAAACATGGTGTCGAGTACGACCTAAGGGCTGTGCTCGTAGACCCATCCAGTTGTGCCCTTGATGCCACCAAAGAGCTTTCGTATATATTAGGTGTGTCCGATGGATGGTGACATCGTGGACTTCTGGGACGTTGCGGGCTCCTAGGGGATCCATCTCTCCCTTATATGGGGGTCAAGATTGGCCCCTTAGGTAGGTCCAGTAAGGGGTCAATTAAGGGGCCCTTATACATGGCCCCCCCTTTCACAACAAAAACAAAGAAGCTAAAGAAATATAAAGACAGGCCACACAGCGCACGACAAACACAACACGACACGACAAATTGACACAACAAAAATGAAAACACAAGCATGGTAAAGTGAAGAATAAAACAAGCACAAGCCTGCGAGAAATTCAAATCAGTTGGTGGCACGATCGTGCCTTTCACCAGGGGTGTTAAACCCGGATGTTTTCAGCGTCGCCTTGGTGTGCCAGTCGGGCTGGACGCGAGCCCGCAGGGGTCGATGATGACGATGCTGATGACTTTGAAGACGTATTCGATGGAGTGGTTTGGCGTGCTCCATCAGCAAGACTCACAAATTACATAAGGTATGGTCAGTTTTCAAAACCTATTATGTCAATCCATTTATTGCTGATGCATAACGAGGATCATTGAAGAATTTCTTCTCCAATATCTCCAACACCTGGACACAGATTTAATTGATATTATTCCTAAAACAATCTCCTCTCATATCGAGGGTGGACTCCACAACTTGACCACTCAATCACTTGTGTACTTATTGATATATCCAATTTAAGATTAATTTGAATCTCATGATTAGGGACTCATCACTTGTTGTAAAAATATAGCCGTCCATGCACAATATGTCTTTGGAGTATCAGGTTTAGAGACCACTAACATAACTGGGATAAGAATCTACCTGATTGATTTTTAGGTAGAAACTAACTGATGCAGGAAGACTAGGACTGACGCGGGTGGGATACACTAACTCAACTAGGGATGGATAAAAGAGACCACAAATCAACACGATCGATTTTCGAACACTTAAATCTGGTAAAAATGTTGATGGTGCAGTTCCTTTCCTCGATCGAGGGCAAGAGGACTGTCTTACAACCACCGCGGTAAAAACAAAGGTCCAAATTCAATACCACGAACGGTCGATCATGAGAAGATTCAAACCTATTCAACTAAGTCTGACGGTGGTGGAAAAACTCGAGCAACACTGGATAAGTAACACCGACACCAAAGAGTGAAGAATGGACCTTTGGCTCAAGAGTAGTGCAAAGAGGCGATGCAGAAAATTGTCAACGCATCGTTGGCGGGATCGAATGACGTGTGCTTTGACAGGGTGTCGCGGATCCAACTGTGCGCGGCGATTGTGGGGCAGGCGGCTGTGAGTGATTGCCAAGCGGCTGAGCGACGGCGCTAATAGTTGCACACAGTGGCAGAGCAGACAGATGGGTGAGGTGGGTGCGGGTGGCCGTGGGTGTGGTGGGCACGGACGGCACTGCGAGCGCTGAGCGTGGGGGATGCTGCGTGCGGGTGGAGGCAACGATGTGCAGCTGATGTGCTGGTTTGCGGCAACAGGCAGAAGATCTTCTCTCGACGGCGACAGCGGCGGCAAGCGACGGTGGCAAGTGACGGCGGCAAGCGGCGGCAAGCGGTGGCGGCGGCGGAGAGGAGACTAGGGTAGCTTTCTCTTAGAAGAAGAAAACATTAATTCCAAAAGAAAATCACCGAGTAATTCAGTACAACATTGGCCTATGTATAGGCCTTGGAGGAAGGAGAAAATTTAAAATAACTGTAAAATTCAAATCTAATTTATAGGACGCTCGGATCCCGGGTCGGAAGTTGATGCTGGCGATGTGTCATGACACGGGACGTGTCCTGCAGTAGTGGTGTCACGTCCGGTGATGGTGTGTGGTCATGTGCGCCACCAATACTAGTCAAGGATTCATATGTAACCTAGTGAGCTCTTTGCCTAAAAAACATCTATTGTCTACTCTTACTATCATATATATAGGATCATAGAGTTATATTCATTATGCATATTTCACTGTATGTCTCGAGTTCTTGAAATACAAATATGTATAACGTATTTTTAAAAATTAGTCATCATTCTATTTTCATCTCATCATAATTCACTTATCCTTTGCATGTATCGAATCCATGTTACATACTGCTATTACAATGCATCCTTATGTTTGGTAAAAAGCTAGACCTAGTGGATAACATGCATAGGACTGGGGTAAAGGAATGGAGTAGTTTTTTTGTTACCCCAAAGGCTACCTCCAAATAATTTGTCATTAATTAATGTAGGTATTTCTTAGCCCAAACTCAATGGTTTGTTATGGTACCACAAGTCCACTAGATTTTTGGGACCAAAGTATGATTAGGTATTGTGAGGTCTTGTAAGTCTCATAACTTTTATAACAACTTGTAGTGGTCCCATAGGGTTTTACACAAGTTGCAAAGACTATGTTCCCGAATAAGAGAATGTTGGTTCCTCCCATTGTATACATGCAAGAATTTCATTGATTGCCAAATTTTAGTGAGAGCCCCTTATTAATGAATATAACATCTGCCAAAGCACCTCATGTTTCTGAGACCTAGTATCCTCCAATATGTTTTGACGCCCTATATGCAAAATTATATCCATATAATTTGAAAAACCTAAAACTTTATGACTGTATCAAGAACTTGAAAGTAGTATTCTCGTATGAGATGTTAGCCTACATCCTTGGAAATGACACTCATGGTACGGAAGCAATGGATGATGCTTATGGTATTTGATTAAGTATCAACACTATAAATCATTCTCTTATGGTTCATGTTACACATCCTCAATGAGAAATGTGAGATAGTGTGAAGAAAAAGAACCTAAGACCATGAGATATCATATGGCATACTCATTTGACAAGTAGAGTAGGACTTCAAGAATATGATAAGAGAGTTTATATGAAGTTCACATGGTTGACTGATATTTAGTGTAAAATAATGTACACAATATGATTTAATGGAATTTTAAGTTTCACAAGCTTAGATAATTGTTCTTTATTAAAGTGAAGAATAGCCTCATCATTTAATTTCATGTTTATAGTTCATTATTAATATTTATATGGACAAGATTCATGTGATGCTATTTAAGTTATTGATCATGCTCACCATTTTTTTCTGGGGACCTTCAGAATTAATTCCATAACTTTAAGAAATCTACAAGGACAAATCAACTAAACATAACTCTACTGCAAAAGGACAAATGAATGCTATCTTTATAAAAAAACTTTCAAGAGGAACTAGGAGTAAGTTAAACCATGGATGTTTTTGATGCCAATAAGAAGACAGAATCTAAGAAAATGTAATGTGAAGTTGAGGTTGGAAAGTACCTCAAAAGGTTTTGATGATCACTGTTAGGACAATACCTCACGATTTTCTTGGTATATGCACTATATTTAGAGTTCCTACGACTAGGCCCTTGATAAACATGTAAGTGAAGTAAACATATCAGTACACCCTTGGAAAATATATGGTGCACTATTACAATCATGTTAAACATGTTGCTTAGAAAATTGGTGACTTCAATTTTCATATGAGATGTGGAATAGAAAGGAAATAAAACTGTAATACAGTTAATTGTTTTTTCTAATAAAAAATGAAGTATGATATGTACAATCTAGATCCTACGATGGTAAATTCAAGTTTTTATCAATATCCCAATATAAAATTTTGAATAATACCTCTAGATTCTAAGATAGTTATGCTCCTTCAGTGAAGACTAGTGATGCATGTTTCTAGGAAGAGGTGGATGATACCACCCTAAATTTGGTATTTCATTCAAGTAATTAGCACAATTTTATGCATTTAAAGAGTTTAATATACGGTTGTTATCATATATTTACATGTTAATTAATTTTTCCAAGTAATTTCTTATTTTTTCCTAATTTTATGTTAATTTATGAATTTTATGGCATTTATTTCAGCTTGGAATAAACCTATTTACATGAAAATGGTAGGTTTTAAAATTAATGTTAATATTAATTAAAGTGGAGATGAATTATTGAATTTTCTAGAATTTTATCATATTTTTTAGGAATTTATTTGAGAAAGAAATGAATTTTTAATAAAAAAGTACATATTTATAAGGGAAATAGGAGTTTTTAAGTAATTTCTTACGTTGGAGGGGTTTTTCTTAAATTTTTGTTGCAATTATGCCCTTAAAACAGCTATCGGTCGCCCATTGTAGGTGTAAAAATCCAATAAAATTATTTCCAGGGTTATTTGAAATTTTCAGAATAATTATATGATTTTTGATGATTTTTAGGAAATATGGCGCAGGGAGATAGCGGAGGAGCATATACATAATTATTTGCGCATGCGAATTTTAGTAGGGACTTAAGCGCAAAACTCCAAGGGGTGAATATCAATGGCCACGTGGCCAAATCTCTCTTCTAACGGCCGAGATGTGTCAGCAAAAAGTCTTCTTTAAGGGCGGTAAGTTCAATGCCCATGCGGCGTATACAAAGAGCACACATGGGAGGTGACGTGGTGCCCTGTGATTGTGTGAAATTTAAAAGGTGCACAGGTATCTGCAAATCGCTATGTATTATGTTTATTTTCATTTTTTTTATTTCAGCCAGGGGATACATGGCACGCCAAGAAAGAACCCACCAAATGCAGTTAAAATTTTGCCAGCCAATCAGGAGTCGATACGTGATTGCGTGTAAGGAAAAAATTAATTAAATAAATGACTTTTGATCCAACGATTATGATTGGTCAAAATTCATTTATTAATAACTTTTGATCCTGAAGTCGGATTAAGGTCAATTTTTTATAATTTGCTCATCTCGACCTCCTCTTTCAATCTCTATGAGTAAAAGTTGGATCATTCAGATTATGCCTACATTGATTACTAAAAATTAATTGCAAATTAGGGGTAAAATGGTAATTTTACCATTAACCTAATTATACAAGCAGAATTTTGAGTTGAGGAAGTCATTCTGGAGGGGGCTTTTTCATAGTTGTAAAACGGAGAGGAGAACCTGCCTTGATGAACCCTATTTGGTAATTTTTATTTCATTTTATTTGAATTTTAAGTGCAATTTGGATGATTTGTTAGTGAACTTTTTTTGGTTATTCTTCTTGATTGTGGTCTACATTTCTAAATCGCTAGGCTTAAGCGTAATTTACAAATCCTTACTAAGATTAAGAGGAGTGAGCATTGAATTGATCTAACTATCCCAATTGCCAAGTAAGGAAAAAAATCATAAAAAGTTTAATTTCTAGGAAGTTTAGATTGTATTTTTTTAATAAAGTAATTAGTGAACTTGGATACCAAATTTCCCCAAAACAACCAAAATTAAATCTCCTTCTGAACCTCTCTACTTGACTCCTTTGATCATTTTTATTGGATCCAAGAAGTAAATCTACGTCTCCTTCTTCTATTCTTCTCATCTCTTCTACCCTCCTTTCTAAGCTCTTCATCTAATTAGGGTGATTTCATATTTATGAATGATTAAATCAACTCTAAGTAAGGTCAAATTATTCAATTAAATCACTAATTGAAGTCCTTACTAGCTTCCCTTGGACAATACCTATACTTATCATTATACATTTTAAGTTAAGGTTTTATAAATTTTATTGTATAAGCTAAAATCAACAACAATAAGGGAACACCAATAAAGTTGCATAATTCACCTATATTTTTGGCTTATAAATGGATCCCAAAAGCCTTCAAATATTCATGGATGAATTACATATCCAACATCATTACAACCTCATTGTACAAGGACTCATATTACACAAAATCTTTAGATACACACAAGCATTCAATACATCTGGAACATTAACTATACAACCTGATCAATATTGATGCAAGTAAATTTCAAGGAACTGTCTCTCAATGGCATTAATTACACCTAATAAGATGTCATTTGTAGTTGGAACTCTAAATATAGGCGTGAAAAGATTGATTCTAAATTCTATCAAAAAGAAGTCTGAGTGTATGAGGCTATCTCAACATTACAATCATCATCAAGTGTCAGTCAACATTTAAATGAAGATATAATGGACAAGTTCAACTTTAAATTCACACTCTTTGGAGAAAGGATATCATTAGAGACAAATAGCTGACTATGGAAATGCATTCTTATCGCTTGCATGATAAAGTCAATCAGATTTTGTTTGCCATACCAGTTCACCATAATTATAAAATATTAAAAATGGACGTCAAGGCTGCCTTAAGCAATGAAAGGGGTATATATGATTCAACATAAACGAGAATATTTCTAAGGATTTGCAATACTAGCTATGGTTCAAGCAAGTTCCCCCAAGTTAAAATTTCAGGATGGACAAAGTATAAAATATTATATATTTATTGAGAATAAATATGATCAATGAGTATACTTTTATAATGATGGGAACATGACCACATTCATAATCTATTATAAAATGATGTTTCAATTATTTAAATGATGTAGAAATGTTATTATTTATAAAGGAATTGATGTCAAAGAAATTATCTATGAAGAATTCATGAGAATCAACCTAAATATTCAAAATATATTGAGATAGATCATGTACATACTGATAGAGAAAAAATGGGGTGTATTAATGTTGTTGTTATTACTTTCACTTCTATCAAATGAAATTTATAAATTTGTAATCTTACTGAAAAATGTAAAGCTAAGATAAGGTCATCTCCTCAGGGATTGGCTCTCAGAGTTGGAATTAACTAGTGAGTTAGGAGGTTGATAACATGATACATGAACATATATTTTCATACATTTTAGATGTTTTTAGTATTATTAATTTATAATTTATCATGTTATTATTTGAATTAACCAAATATTTATGCATTAGCTAGAAATTCCAACTTTTGCACATTATGATTATTTTTCACTAACTTCATTGACTTCTATGAAGTCAGTCCGTTTGATTACTGATGAGTATTTCATAGTCCAAATGTGCAGAAATTTACAGGAATTAGAAGATACAAGTCTTAGGAAATTGGAGGATTTTTGGGAGCTTAGTGATTATCAAAATGGGCTGCAAATGATGAAACAGTGTTGTGGGCTTTTAAAGGAGAGATCAGAGGGGCTTGGGCCATGACCGGACCTACCTATTGGGCCTTCAAACACCTTAAAAAAGAAACAAACTGGAAATTACAAGGCAAAGCTCTCAACCAATGGAGAAAAGAGGCAAAATGGCAAGAAAAGAGAATAGACAATGCCCAAAGGGGTATTTTAGTAATTCTCCCAATGTATAAATAGACTTTTTCTCCCTCATTATCCCTCATTATGGACGTGCTCTAGAAAGTGGCTGGCCATCAGGACAAGGCATTTTTCAGAATCTAGTTTGTTCAACCTGCTTAATATAAGTTTATTGAAGTTTTCTCTTAATCTCGTCTCTTGTTTGCATTGAAAAACGCCTGATCCTGGCAAAATATTAGGATCTATACTTGAGAGGAAGCATTGAGGGCTCAGTAAACTTGCATTGAGGCTTTAGGATCTTAGATTTCTACTTTCTCCATCATTTCCCATCCATTTACCCTTAAAATCCATCACTTTCCCACTCTAGACACTCATTTTCTCTACTTTCTCTCTCTAAAATAGTTTTTCTCTCACTAGACCTTCATCTATATCCCTATTTACTCCCCTAAAAATTTCAAAAAAATCTTATTCATTTGCGCACTCAAATTCTATCTCAAACTCCTTCTACTCTCTCTCTTCATTTTCTCTCTCTATCTCCTCATTTGGGCCCTTTCTCTCTCTAGAATCTGTAATTTATCTCTCTAGACATTCATCCATATCTACAGTTCATCACCTCAAAATTTCATAAAAAATATCCTTCATCTACACTTTCAAATTCCCTCTCAAACTCTCTCTACACTATCTCTTCATTTTCTCTCTCTATCCTCTCATTTCGACATTTTATCTCTCTAAAAACATTTATTTCTCCCTCTAAAATATCTCCCTATCTCTATCTAGATCCTCAAGCATTCCCTACTTTGAATCCCAAAGAAATTGGATTAAAATATCATTTTTATCCTTTCAAAACTCAAATTTCTGACCTCTAGCCGCCATCCAGCGGTGCCGTGCGGTGCCCGTGCAGCAGGGACAGCCCTCTGCCCGCTGGTCTGCACGCAGGCAGCGCACACGACCGCAGGGCACAGGGTAGCTCTGTGCATGACTTAGCCAAATCGACTAAGTCCTGACCATTGGGTTAAGCCCAATAAGACTTAAGCCCATTTGGCTAAGTCTTCACTTTGCCAAATTGGGCTAACCTTAGCGGGCTGACCCACTAAGGCCAGCCCTATACGGGCCACACCAGGCCCGCCGGCCCATCTGGCCTGCCGCCGCCGCCGCCGCTGGAGTAGGTAAATACCATATTTTTAGTATTTAAAAATTATTAAAAAATATTTTAAAAATTAGAAAAAATCAGAAAATTTATTTTCTGGACTTGAAAATTTGGAAAAAACTTAGGAAAACCCCAGAAAATTTATGTAATCAATTTACAGTCATTTTAACACCTAAAAAATTCTTTAAAAAATCTCTAACTCTCATTTTTAATATTTATAGTTGTTTTTGGTGTAAATTTAATTACATAAAACTCTAAAAATATTTATTTCTGATTTATTTTGTTAAGAGAAAATAGAAAAATTAGCGTAAAAATATTATTTTGTGTTTTTCTTTGTATTTTGGCTTCAACTTAAATCATAGGGAATTATGAAAATTACCTAAAATCTATAAAAAGCCAAAATTGTATTGTTTTACTTTTAAAATCATTGTCTTCACCCCAAGCTTGAGAAAAAAAATCTGAAATTAATTTCTGCCTCTCTGTGGATCGACCACTTACTTTCCCTATATTAAGTATAGAGTATTTAAGTGGAAAAACTTCATAAGTATTGTTTTTTAATTCTGAATCAGAACGACGACATAAACTCCTAAATTTGGACTTATTAGAGGTAGAGATAGGGGAGTCTAGAGTAATAATAATAATGAGGAATTTTATGACTATTAATATTTGAATACTGGACAGGAAAATGTGGATGAATTATCTGAAAATGGTAGAAGGAATTAAAGGAGTGAAAATAACTAAGAGATGATTAAAATCAAGGTAGCACTTAGAGAAGATAACAAACACCACTAGGTGTTTGTGTAAATGAGTAGTAGAAATCACTTATTTATGTTGTTACAAAGATCATTTTGTCATTTGAATTTATTTGCCACTCAAAACATATAAAGTGGAGAATTTAGGTAATTTTTATAGAATTTTCAAGAGTCAATTTATGATAAAAACTTCAAAGTAACTGTTTGAAAAGCGTATGTATATGAAGTGTTCTATGAAATGCGTTGCTGAAGGAGTGTAGTGATATAATGATTATCATGCCGAACGACTATGATTTCTTGGTTTTTATATTCTAGGAAATCTATAGAATGAAGGTTTCTGATGGCGCGTTGCATATAACCTTGTATAAATTATTAATTATTTTAAGAATTTTAATTGAATTAAAAATGTTTTTTTAAAAACCAATTAAATCTGTTTTGGCATCAATGCCGGTCAAATGTTCGATGAATTCCAGAAAAGAAGAAAGAGCATATTTATTGTACAAATTTTTTAGTTGCTGTTTTTGTATTCCCTCATTTTCATTAAAGAAAATGTAAGGTATATGAATAAATTTTGTGGCGTACCAGATCTCGGCATCGTATGGGTGGTCACCATCGGCTTCAGACCTCCCAAGATCCACTGCATCATCCTCCAGGTTAGCCACTTAATTCTTCTCTTCATATAACACTCTCTCCAATATCTCTCTTCAGATCACGGCCCTTGTCATCACCGTTGACCAAAAGAATAGAAAGAAAACAAAAAGGAGGAGGGTCTTCCGCTCCCTCTTTTTAAATTTCAATGTTCAGATTTGAATTTGGTGAGAAAGATGTTTTTCAATGTTCAGTTTTCCAGCGGCGATTGGGCAGAGATCTTCCCTCTCGTCGCCAGAATCTAGTCATCGGCGACAGAGATGGCGACCAGAGGTAGAAGAACATGATGACTTCCCTTCGACAATTAGATCTCTGCATTGAAGGGTTCAGCAGCTACGATTAAATTGTAGCCGTGGACCCTCTTAAGTTCTGGTGGTCCATGTCCTATACAGCCAAGTCCAGTCGGCTTTTATCACCATCTGGCCCTTCTTCATTCATCCTCATCAGCTCTCGTCGTTGAGTCATCCTCTAAAATAGAGAGAATAAAATATTTAAAAAATCAGAATCAAACTTGTTCCTTCAATCTTCTTAAAGAAAATCACAGTCAAGATTAAAACATTCTATTTAAGTACAGCCCATTCCGACAAGGGCTTTTGGCTGTCAATGCCAAGCTCGAAATGAACCTTCTCTATGACTTATTCTCACAACGCCCTACAGACCTGGTGAAAACAAGTTTCTTTGCCCCGGCCCGGCCCAAACTTATTTTAAGGCTTCACTTCTTAATCCCATATCAAAAATTTTGAAATTTATCATCATAATATAATTTTTAAAACAATATAACAATTGAATTAAAGGGAAATAGAGAAAGAGCTTCCCGCACGCTTACGCGGCAGCTAGCACTGGTTACCTTTTGACATTGTTTTTGCCATGTTTTGTAGATGTGGAAGAGGCCCCTAGAAATCAGGTTGCGGCTGTGGCCATGGCCATTGAAATCAGGTTGTGGTTGTGGTCATGTTCGTTGCAATCAGGTTGCAGTTGCGGCAATGGCTGTAGCTGTAGGCCTTAGCAATTGGTAGGGGCTGTAGTTGGGATTGTCGGCTAACACATTTTTTCTTTTGATTTTCTCTTCTTTTTTTCTTCTTCTTCTTTTTTTTTGTATTTTTTTTATTATCATTCTTAGATCTTATCCATGGTCATAATTGTGAAAAATTCATAAAAATAGGAAAGTGTCGATAATATGTGAACTGATGCATGAAATGGAATCCATTCATTATGTATAATGAAATAAGTATGTTAATTCCATCATATAGACATCATATAACTTTGAAAATGTCAAATTTCATCCATCCAATTTAATGTCTCACATACAAACGACATATAGAATGTTTGTGATGGAAGACTCCAAGCAGATCTAGCCAAAGAATCCTAGAAGGATGTGAGATCTATTACTATGTAATTTAGAATAATTGTGAAAGGATTACACAAATTATATTTTAAGTTGATCCAGATTATAGAAACCCAACATCTGGATTCATGTTCACACTAAATATTGGTGCTATTTATTTAAAATAAACTGAGTAAACTAAAATAGAGCTAGAAAAAGGGAGCTCAATATATCACTACTAAGCTTATTGGAAGGATGGCCAATCATCATTCAATCCATCCAAGTTTATCATCATCTGGAGCAAAGGACAAATGACTGAGCCAAATGTTTCCATCCATTAGTCATCAGCCATCCTTTATAGATGACAAATTACTGATGACAGAAATGGTCGGGAGCGAGGGACCAAAAGATGATCGATGATTTGATGAATGATAAAACTATGGATAGGTACTTGAAAAATAAAATAAAAGAGGACATTCATAAATAGAGACCGATGAGTATGTATGTCATCTTTGGTGATGATGTCAACCATTGTATATGGGTACAATGGTTATGGATGATATGGATGACAAACATCAAAGATGAGATGACCAACATAGAAGATGTGGTGACCACCGCCAATGATTGGAACAATGTCATCAATAATTGGGACGACCATGAACCATGAGGAGGATGGTTGTGGATGATGGGGATGTTGAGTGTTGACAACAGGGATGGCAGTCATCGACCATGGGGATGATGATAATTGATGATATGGAAAATGAGTGACGATGGGGAAATTGACCATGGTTGACCTACATGATGAGTGTTGACAACAGGGATGATGAGCGCAGATGACGGGGACAATGACCATCGACAGTGGGTATGACAACCACGGATGATGGGAAGGACAATCATGGACAATGGGGATGATGGTTGTGGATAATGGGTTGATCGGATTCAATGGTGGAGAAGATGATCATCAACAATGGACAACCACCACCGACGATGGGTACAATGATCATCAATGAAGGGACAATGGGAGTCAACAACAGGGAAAATTGGTCATTAGAAATGGGGTCTGCCACCATAGATGACTAGAATGATGACCATGGATGGTGTGGAAAATTATCATGGTTGACAAGGATAATGGCTTTGGATGATGAGGACAAATAACCATGAACATTGAGGATGATGATCGTCAATAATGAGAACGATGACCGCTAATCGTAGGGATGATGGCTATTGATGACAAGGATGATGAGCATTGGCATCATGGATGATGGTCATCAACAACACGGTTCATGGCCAACACTGACATGGATGATGATTACTGATGAGAGGGATGAAACCATCAATGATGGGGACAATGAGCATGATGACTAGGATAAATTTTTTCAACAAAATATAAAATACTAAATGGCTATTGATCCAAAATTCATAACTGAAAACAGGGTGGACACTCCAAAAAACTGGAACCATAAGGTCAACTTCAGAATAATGTCTTGCTTTAAGAAAGAACTCATGGAAGCTCAATCTTCAGGCCTTGCTCATAAAACGAAGCAGCAAGAACGAAAAAAACTAGAGTTAGAGAATTTGAAATGAGAGAAGCCATTGACGAAATATGCTAAAAATTGGAATAAAAAAATTACCTTCCTCACATTCTGGTATGAAGAAACATCATTTTCCTCACCATGTGAAATTATGGATCAAATTGAATGGTGCCACCTACATGGTAGCTTGATACTCTCCTCATCTATGAGAAATCTTCTTATTTCACAATGATATGCACCAATAAGAAGAGTCACTATACCCATGTGCTTGTTGACGTAGAGAGATACTCCATCACCCGCTTTTCTTAATGTGGATAAGATTGCACATCGATCTCCATCCAACGTCATGGAGGGTTCTTGTTGATAAGTCCAAATTTGTGGGGTTTTGTCACTGTTTTAATTTAGACTTAACCAAAAAAGTTTTTTATAAATTTCTATTAAAATACTCTATAATAGATATAAGGTAAATGAGGGATCAATATGGAAGGAGGCGAAACTTCAATTTCAGAATTTTATGGAGCTTGGGGATAAACTAAATGAGTTCAAAAGTCAAAATTTATTAGAGGTTTTAATGCATTTATGTAATTTTTAAAATTTTGAGGATATATTTTCAAGAACAAATGCAGAGAAAATCACCCAAAAATTTTAGATTATTTTTCTATTTTTTTTAAATGGAAAGGGGAAATATGGTTATTATTATATATTCGTTTGGGATTAGTCTCACCGGAAAAGAATTACTCAAATTATAAATATGATACTTAGGTTGTTTTTAGGAATTATTTAATGGCAATAACATCTACATGATTAAACTATTTGTAGAGATTTTTTCTCAATTTTTTTTGCAATTTTTGAATGGAAGAAAATACCAATTCAACCTCTCTAGCGATCAAGGATTGCAAGCGTTTGCGGCCACCTGGCGTCGGACCCTTGGGTCTTCTAGCATGGTTCAGACATGTCAAGGCTGCTTTAGACCCAATTCAGGTTGCCTCAATCTATTCCATACTTAGATAAAGGGACATGTGCTTGACATTCAACAGGCCAGCCATGGGTGCCCCGTTTGATGGCCCTTAAAGATAATTACTAAAATACTCCTTTATGATTTTCTATTCTTTGATTTCCATTTTTGCCACATATTTCCAATTAAGAAGGGATTGAGTGCAAAATTGGTGGATAAGACATGTCTCACACTCCTCCAGTTTCTTTCTTGAAACCCTAATACCTCATTTGACTCTCTTAAGTTTATTCACCTAATAAATTAGCTCCAATAAATTCTCAACTTATTGATAACTTTCATTTTTATTTCTCTAAATTTCTGGGCACATGGGACTGGAAAATATGCATAAACTCGCAATTATAAGTGGCATAGGACTTATGGCTTAATTTAGGTAATTACATAATACATTTGATATTAATAAGTATAAATGTATATAAAATGTATGGAAATAACACTTTATTTATCATGTTATCACTCATCATTGATGAACTAGAACTTTATGTGTTTTAATTGTATCATTGTTGTGATTCGAGTGTCATGTAATACATTTATATTCCTCACTTAGTACAGTCTGTAAGCAATGGTAGATCCTCATGGAGCCTTGGTAATGAGACTATGTGGTTTCTAAGTGATGGGAGATAAATATTTATGATTATATGAAGGTGCAGGATGGTAGAGAATATGGAGATAGAACTGTTATAGAATTAGGTATAAGAGGTGGTATTTTAGGGGTTTTTGAAGTGAGTTGGGCCATAGAAGCTAGGAATATTAAGAGAAAAAATGGGAAAAGAGATATGAGAGTGATTGTTAGATTTTTTTAATGAGATGATTAAATGAAACTAAACTAACAAAACAACATCTAATGTAAGACGGAAGATATTATAACTCTCAAAAGGGTCTGAATCCTAACACAAACCCCATTGTCAAATGTCCTCCCTAGACTGGGTGATGATAGACTTACTACAATTGCATTCCTCACTTGAATCTTGCTTCCGTGACACTCCCAGGCATCAAAAAATGGTGGAAATGTTCTTTGCACTTATCCTTTTTCTCCTGGTAGCCTCCTGCTAAGGGGAAGCAAAAAGCCTCAAGGAGAGAGAAAGTTCATGTTCTTAAAGAGGCTACTTAGGGTTAGAGAGCCATTTTGGTCAAAGCCCCAAAATTTGTAAAAAATAGTACCAAATGAAACATAACTTCATGGGGAAGCTTCAATTAAAATTTTAGCACAATTATAGATGTGGATAAAAGTTATTGATGTTTCGATTTGGAGCATTTTGGGGTGCTCAACCATCTTTTCGTTAAATAATCCACCTGATGTGACATGTGTCGTCCTCTGATCTGGCTTAATAGTGTCCTCTATTTTTAACTAAAGGTTAAAACTCTATTATAAATTTTATAATGCAATGTACTTTCGAGACTTTGTGGCACAGTCTATTATCTAATGGATACTCCAGTGTACCTTCAATATTTTGCAGTACACACTCCATTATTGATTGGATAATGCCATGCACGTCCAATTTTGTGTGTTTAACTCTATTATCCATTGGATCATGCCATCTAACATTGTTTCATGTAATTTTTTGTTAAAAAAAATATGAAAAATTCCTGAAGACCCCTGAAAATTTGGATCCACATATCTCTCTTATTCCACGTCCTTTTTACTCCAAACCTTTCTCCATTAGATCAAGAATTCATTCCTCTGTATTCCTGAACCTTAAAATATATAAAATCATGAAGCAAACTAGGGGTTTAATTAGATTGAAACCAACCTATAATGGATTAGGCTCTGACCTTGGCTCCTCTCTACCGATAGGAAATTGACAGATTTGACTTCCTAGATGCATGGATCACCATAAATAGATATCAATGATCCTTAAAATATTTGCAAACCTGATTTGATACTGCACTGAAGTGGATGGCATGTCCAGCCCTCCTAATCCTCATCATTATTGTTGCATCCACACCATGATCTTTTTCTATTCCCTCACATCCAAGTACTCATCTAAAATGTGAGAAATGAACCATTTGACTATAGAGAAGTTAAATAGGGTTAGTATCCAAAAAATAAATATACAAAATGATGAATTTATGTAAATGTAGTATTTCATCTTAAGGTAATCATAATTGCATGATTTCATGATGAATTATCTAAAATAAAATTTTGATCCTATGTCGATAACAGATGGGAGAGGAAGAGAGGAGAAGGTTCCCCCGGGGTAAAAAGAGAAGAAATGGGAATGGTCGGGGTAGGGTGGATGTCGGCTCCGCAGTGAAGATGGCGCGTCGACCTACGAACCATGAGAGAGATAGTGAGTGAAAACCTGGAGAGGGAGGTAGGGAAGGAGAATGGAAGCCTTACTATCTGAATGCCTAGCTCCCCTTGTCACATGAGAGGTCCTTAAGTAGGCTTAGACGCGGGCTGGGCCGGTGCTTGCAAGATGGGCCCGGCCCGTGGCTTCCTCCGAGCATAGACCCTTGCAGGAGCATATCAATACTCCCCCTTATCTCGAGCAGCTTGTCCTCAAGCTGGAAGGAGGGAAATTGATCCCAGATGATGGACGCAAGCTCCCATGTTGCTTCGGATGATGAAAGGCCCACCCAATGAGTGAGGACTTGGCACCCCGTCAAGGAAGGGCGTAAGGCAGTGATCTTGAAGGGCACCACGTGCCAAGTATGGTCTTCAGTGAGTAGGGGGGAAGTGGCTTAGGAGGCACGTTGCTGGGCATGATGTGCTTGATTTGGGACACATGGAAGACGGGGTGAATGTGTGTGTCCTCTGGAAGGGTGAGGTGATAAGCCACCAGACCGATGCGCTTGAAGATGGGGTAAGGCCCAAAGTAGCGCAGCAAGAGCTTCTCGAAGGGCCGTTTGGCCAAGGACTACAAGTGGTAGGGTGAAGCGTGAGGTAGACCATCTCACCAATCTGATATTCCACAGGGTGGTAGCATTGGTCAGCTTGGGCCTTCATGGTGGCCTTGGCACTGTCCAAATGTTGTCGCAAGAGATCCAAGTGGGTGTCTCGGTCGTGAAGGAGATGGTCTACTTCATCAAGCGGAGAGGGTGACGACCCGTAGTGAAGGAGGGTGGGCAGCGGCCTGCCATAAACCACTTCGAACAGGGACATTTTGATGGTCGAGTAATGCGATGTGTTGTAGTTGAACTCGGCCCAATGTAGCCAAGTACTCCATCGGCGAGGTTGGTCGCTTGCAAAACAGCGGAGGTAAGTTGCGAGGCTCCTGTTGACCACTTTCGTCTGCCCATCCATTTCCGGGTGGTAAGCGGAGCTGTGGTGGAGTTGGGTACCTTGGAGGGTAACTCCCGCCAAAACCCACTCATGAAGATGCTACCCTGATCGGAGACGATGGACGTCGAAGTCCCGTGCAGTTTAATGACCTCCTTGGTGAACTTGTCTACCACCTCCTTGGCCGAGAATGGATGACAAAGACCGAGGAACTGGGCGTATTTGCCGAGGCAGTCCACCACTACCAAGATCGTGTCGAGGCCATTGGACTTGGGCAGGTGATAAGCCTAAAAATGATGTGTAAATACATCATTGTTTGGGCTTTTACACTTGTGCAATAAAATTTAATAATACCCTTAATCACTAAATATAGTGTATAGAGCAAGCAAGGGGTTGAACCACAGGGAGGCAACAAGCAAGAATTTTTATCCAATTTTAAATATATTAATTCAAGAATGAAATAATTTTGTAATTAGTAAACCTGAATTATATTAATTATGTTTTTAATTAATCAAAATTAAGTAAAAGCTTAATTTTGATTTTAAATATCTTCAGTCAAAACACTCAAGATAGGATAATTTTAATTATCAGATCAGATTACTTCAGATTACTATTTTCCCAATTATTATAATATTTTAAAAGATTTTTTATGAATTAAAATTGGGAATTAATAATCGAGAAGGGGGTTTTGAAATTGGACTTCAAGATAGACGAATTTTTGGATGAAATTTTATATTTAGGTTTTTTATATATTGAATTAAATTTCCAAACAAATAATTTTGAAATCTAGAGAGAGAAAATAGACGAATTAACCTAGAGAGAGAAAGTGAAGAATTTGGGGAAAAAGTGAAATCCGACCCTAATTGAAAAAACTAAAAACGCAGAAATGCTCCAAATCTATTTAAACTAAAGATTAAAAATCAGATCTCGAATCAGAATGGAATTGTAATGCTAATTTCATTCAAAACAGCTTATAGGGCATGTACATTGCGTTTTAGAATCTCTCAAGAAGAAGTTCAAAATACAAATCAGAAATTTACAACTTTGAATGTATAATCAAGCTCAATCGACTTCCAAAGCAACCCTTGTGTCCTTCCTGGCCAAATCCTTGGGGAGAGCTTCAAAAAGTGAATTTCAGACTTCTATTTAAATATCCAACTGTATGGATCGTAGAGGGGTAAAAGACAAACATACCCTCAAAAATTCAGCTCAATCGGACATCTAGATCTCAAGATATTGCCATTTTACTCGCGTTTAATCTCAACCATTGGATCTTTTATCTCTCTTCAAAATATTTCGTAAAATGGTGTTTTATGATTGGTTGGCGCATTTTTTTCTCGTTTTCCCCCTTCTTGGATCGCGTTCTGACACGTTGCTGTGCGCGTCTACAGCGTGCAATCATTGGAGAATGATTGTTGTGTTTAAACGGCTAGAAAAGCGCCACGTTACCTTGTATTTTTTTTTAAAAAGAAAAAGACAAAACAGCTTGCGTTAGAATTAATGACACGAATCGATTTCCGCGTGCATTTAATGCACGTGGCAAATTGATTGCGGGCGTATATTAAATACGCGTTCTTTTTATTAAAGTTCGTGCATCAGTAGTCGAGTGCAATCAATGCACGCAGATACTTGACTGTACGAGGATTCCTTTTGAATAAATGTGCAAAAAGAATCACTATAAAAAACTTTCTCTTGTTCTCGCCTACCGCGCCACGCATATATGATTCGCTCATTATGGCATCACAATGCACGATGTCATAATGAGCCTACCATTGATAAATTCGGCGCTTCCAATCATTCGCCCAAATTTTCGGGTGAATGACGTGGACGCCACCTATTTACTAAAAATGTGTATTTAAATATTAAATAAATTAATAAATATCAATTCTTTTAATTCTAAATTCATTTATTGACTAAATAATGGTCAGAAAATTATAAAAAACATGGAAAATTCCAGAAAAATTAGGAAAGCCCTTACCAACCTTTAGCCAAGTATTTAAGGCCCTGTAAAAAATATTTATTCAATGAAATGAGGTTAAATACCATGTAAAAAATAATAAAAAATTAGAAACAATAATAAAATCAAAGTGTAAGTCATTTATCTTTATTTATATATGATAACATGCAAATATGGCCATTAAAACACATAAATATAATGTAATATTCATCAATTAAACATGATACTTTTCAAGTTATCAGCAGGCCTTCCACAAAGTCCATAGAGATGTCTTCCCAAATACACAAGGGGGTGGGTAGAGGTTGGAGGAGCCCCGCCGGAGTGAGATGGGAACCTTGTTCTGCTGGCAGACGTGGCAGCCGTTCACAAATTATTTGATGTCATGCTTCATACCCAGCCAAAAGAACTATTGAATGATGTGTTTGTACGTCTTGAGGAATCTGCCATGGACCCCCGTGGGCGTGGAGTGGAATTCCCATAGGATGGCCGAAATGAAGGTTGAGGTCTTGGGAAGTACCACCGTGCCACCGTAAAGCAACGTTTCATTGGAGATGGTAAAACGTTGCTTTACGGTGGCGTTGATGATGGTCGCTAGCTCGGGGTCTTCCAAAACCTCATGACGTATCACTGGTAAGTTACCCCAATGAGACCACGATATGGCCCCAAAAGCGAGGTGGTCGTGGGTGGGGATGCGGGACAAAGCATCTGCGACTACGTTGGAGCGACCGGCCTTGTACTAGATGGAGAAACTGTACCCCAAAACCTTGGAGAGCCGTTTGTTGTAGTTGCCTTGAACTTCGCGTTGCTCTAACAAATGCTTGAGGCTTTGTTGATCCATGGGTATGACGAATGGTTGGAAGAGCAAATAGTGGTACCATTTGCGAACGGCTAGGACAATAGCCATAAGCTGTCGTTTATATGCCGAGCTAGTACGGGCACTGGCCGGAAGAGCTTGACTGAAATAAGCGACATGCCAGTTGTGCTACATTAACACAGGGCCCACTCCAGTATTCGACGCATCTGTTTCCAGCACAAATTCAGACACAAAGTCCGGTAGAATAAGGATTGGGGCAGTGGAGAGAGCATGCTTGAGCTGGTTGAAGGCAGCTTGAGTGCCAGCCAACCACTCGAACATGCCCTTCTTGAGAAGGCATGTTAGGGGACATGCAATAGTGGCAAAACCCATGACGAATCATCGGTAATATCCCCCCAAGCCCAGGAACCCGTGGAGGTCCCTTAAGGTGAGGGGGGTCGGCCAATCTTGGACTGTGCGTACCTTGCTTGCATCCGTGGCCACACTCTCCAAAGAGACCCAATGACTTAAATACTCAAGCCGGGTTTGGAGGAAGAAGCACTTTTTGGCGTTGTTGTAGAGGGTATGGTCGTCCAAAAGTTGAATGACTTGTACAAGGTGTTCCATGTGTTCGTCTCAGATGCGGTCATAGTGCAACAAATGTGTCTTGAATACCATCTAGTCGATGTCACCATCATGCATTCGGATCTGATGATAACCAGATTTTAGGTCCACCTTGGAGAAGTACGACATGCCATGTAGTTTCTGGAGCAGTTCATCGACCAACAGAGCTGGAAGTCGGTTGGGGACTGTTATTGTGTTCAAAGCTCGATAGTCGATGCAAAAATGCCATTGGTTATCCATCTTGCCGACCAAAAATGTCAGGCTTGAGTATGGACTGCGTGAGGGCCAGATAAGGCCCCCATCGGGTTGCTCTCGGACCAACCGCTCTAGCTCATTTTTTTGACAATGAGAGTAACGGTAAGGATGAGAATTGAGTGGGCCCATACCTGACAGCACAGTGATTCGATGGTCCAACGTGCGCTGGGGAGGTAGGCCCCCTGGATGGTGGAACACCTGAGGAAAACATTGCGCTAAGAAGGCATGGGCGTCCGTCGAGGCGGATGATGTTAGCAGGGAGCTAGATGGAGAGATGTACATGACGTTCAACGTGTCGGGCGCTTGGGTGGGCTGATGTCGAGCCTCAAGAGAACTGCACTTGGTGGGGTCCCCTTCCAAGGTATGCCATACACCATCGACCTGAAATTTCAAAAGGAAAAAGTTCCAATGCGCTTGGGTCCACCCAAGCATGCATAACAAGGGATATCCCAGAATGACGTCAGTGCTGAGGTTGAAGACAGGTAGAACAGTAACGACAACAGTGTAGCATTGGAGGTCAATGGGAACCATTGCCGCTTGGACGTTCCCTTGTGTGACGGTGTTATTTCTATACCGAATCTGATAGGATGGCCCACTACTGAACGGGAGCCCCAAATGGCGTGCGAGGCGGCAGCAAATGAAGTTAGACATCGTCCCGATGTCAATGAGGACTCCCATGGCGCGTCCCCTTATTGCCCCCTGTATCTGAAGAGCATGTAGGGACGTGATTCCGAGGGCCGCCAAGGACTCCAGGCACACCACATTGAGTTGGGCATCCTCGATGGGGACTTCCTCCTTGTAGTCTGAGTCCTCCAGCTGTAGGGGAGCTTCTTGGTGAAGGTGAAGATGTGGATGCGGAGGTACTTGTGGCAATGATGACTCGGGGTGAAAGCTCGTTACATAGGAAGCACATGCCCTGAGCGCGATGGCAAAGGAACTCCTCCTCCGTAAGGTTCAGGTGGCGAGCTAGAGGAGGTCTTTCTCGCCTCCATTTGGCCCCCTTGGTGCAGCAGCTAGTGGACGGGGCGGCACAGGCTTGTGAGCCCTATAGGGTCATGCCACTCGAAGAGCATAGATTCCACTTCGAAGGCACAATCAATCAATTCTTCTGTGGTGCAGGGTCAGAGCCACTTCACTTCGGCACGGAGGGTGGGACGAAGGGTGGGACGGAGGGCGGCATGGAGAGCAAACATGGTGGTGTCATCCACGAGGGCCAATAAGTAACCTTGCAGCTCCATGAAAGACGCCACCAGCTCATCCACTAGCCAGTCTGCTGGAGGCGGACTAGACGTCGATACGTCACATGGGGGTGGAGCCCAAAACTATAGTTGAGCTGTCGTTTGAAGTCCCCCAATCTTGGAAGCTAGTGCGGTCATCGATGTAGCAAAACCAAGTTGCCGCCTTGCCGTCCAAGTATGATGATGTGATATCTAGGTGCTCATCGTCCGCGGGCACGGAGCGGAAGTATTGCTTGAGACCAAGCAGCCAACAATACAGGTCTCCCTTAGAGAACACGGGAGGTACCATCACACGGGGTCGAGGCTGACCCTTATCACGGTGGCCCTTAAAGAATCTCGAGAGATCCCGCTGAAATTGGTGGGGCAAGGGGTGCCAATACGCGTCCAAGGTTGTGTCAAACTCACCCTCTGTGCCCCCCCACCCAAGGTCTACTAGCTCATCATGCCAAGGAAGTAAATGTGGTAAACAACGAGGTGCAATCGCGGCTTGATGTCCCCCTTCATCGGTGCCAAAGCCCTAGAGGGCGTGGCCATTGGGCCATAGGTCTCCGTACTGGCCAAGGTGCCCCGTCTTGGTGGGGCCCCATTGGACCCACTTGGGCTTCGTGTTGACCCTCCCCGACCCATGCAAAAGGGTCTCGTTTGGGCCCAAGGCAGGTCGAGTTGGGTTGGCACGACCTGCCTAGGTAAAACTCGAGCCCGCCCCAAGGGTAATGGGCCCCCCCAAAATGGGCCCGACCTCCCACAAATGGGGAATGGGCCCATCTCCCTGGCCCGAGAAGTTTGGCCAGGGTCGCAGGGCCCTTTCCCCCTTGTCGGCATGGGGAAGGCAGATCGGCCCTACGGGCCGACTATGGAGGTGGCAGGGGCAGAGCCTTGTTCTAGCGGGCCATCGGCTCATCCATGGCCAGCGAAGCTGGTGGCTGCGTGGCCGTAGGTCGCCTGCCCGCCCCCCAGCGCCATCAACAAATCCATGATTGTGGAGGGGAAGCAACGACTACAAGGTGGCGGTAGCAGGCTATTGTCCTCGTCAGAGAAGGAGTCTAACACAACCAAGTCTGACGTGCCCAGGGGCAGCTGTTCCACGCCCTTGTTGGTCGCTGCTGTGCAAGTGCCCTCGTCTCCCCGCAGGGCCTACGGCAGCCATGGCTGCCAACACTGTGTGGATTGTTGCTGGTGAGCCACAATGAGCAGCTGCAACTGAGCGGTGATGGGCGCTAGGACGTCAGCGAGGGCCTTCGCCCATGGTTCATTGCTGTA
The DNA here is from genome assembly GCF_029677425.1 of Wolffia australiana. Lineage (NCBI taxonomy): Eukaryota > Viridiplantae > Streptophyta > Magnoliopsida > Alismatales > Araceae > Wolffia > Wolffia australiana. The sequence continues at coordinate 15,205,980 of NC_135835.1, read as the reverse complement.
GGCTGGGGATCCCTCCTCCAACGTGGGCTCCATGACGATGGTTGTGATACCAGTTGATATGATCCTACTCTGGAACGTATCCTAGAACTCTTGTATCTCAATGATCAATAGAAATTGTTCAAGACCCAATGTCGATAACAGATGGAAGAGGAAGAGAGGAGTAGGTTCCTAGGGTAGAAAGAGAAGAAATGGGAATGGTTAGGGTAGGGCGGCTGTCGGCACCACGATGAAGATGGCGCGTCAACCTACAAACCACAAGAGAGAGTGAGTAAAATCCCAGAGAGGGAGGTAGGGAAGGAGAATGGAAGCCTTACTTTCTAAATGCCTACCTTCCCCGGTTACAGGAGAGGTCCTTTAGTAGGCTTAGATGCGGGTTGGGCCAGTGCCTACGTGCGTGATTGGCCTTGCCCGTGGCTTCCTCCGAGCATAGACCTGTTGCTGGAGCATATCATAACCCCACTTGATTCCCTTGAATCGGGATTTCCTTGAAGCTTTAGTTATAATAGGACTTAGGTAATTGGAATATTAATTATGGAGAAGAGAGGGACCTAAATTACAATCAAGCCCATTATGGAGCAAGCCCAATCTTGATCCCAAAAGGAGCTTAAGCCCAGTCAAAGGAGATATCTATTTTTAAGGAGAAATTCAAGTACGTTTTTTATGTTTCTTTCCGATACAAGGGGTCATAAAATTGACTGGCCAAATTACCAATTCTTGGCTACATATTCTAGGTCTATCACATTGGGAACCTAGGATTCTTATTTATATCCCTTTTCTCCCACATTTTTAACTATCCCTGAATTTATGTCCCTAACTTTATTTTGTCAGCCTTGAGCACAGCAGTGTTTTTTGGATTCACTCAGTTTGAGTGTTAGGTTGAGTGAATAAGGGAATAACATCCCAGGTTTGGAGGAAACTGAAGAAGAATCCATATTTGTCCCAAAAGGGAGTGACACCAGAGGTTTGTGCATTCTCGGAGGTTGCTGCCTTCCACACTCAATTTTTCTAGCTTGATTATTCCAAGTCTTTCTAATGCCGTAAACGATGCTAAAAAAATTTTCCTACAGCTCAAGTTATTGTATTCTCGGAGATCCACCAAATGTCAAGTCCACGGTGCTCTTGTGGGAAACCCTAGCGTCCACTACCAAAACAAATACTGTAAGATATTTGTAGTTATTCTTTTATTTCTTAATATTACAAGATTCAAATAAAGTTTATCTTTGAAGTTATTCTAACCATTATTTAGGTTTTCCTTCATTTCATTTGCTAAAAAACAAGAAAACTATTGATTCTCTTAGAGTTAGTTTTTGTTTTTATCTAAAAAACTATACATATATAATCATATGGATAAATATTCTAATCAATTTCTAGCTCTCTGTGATTAGAACCTTACTGAAATCAATACTTAGTAAGGAAAAGAATATAAATTTATTTTTTAATCCAAGAATTAATGACAACTGATTACTATTTTTCTAGATTATCTCTAGGCAGTCATACCCAAGTTTGTTAGTATCAGATATTGCAAGATTCTTACATATCTAGTTGAAGCTATCCTTTTTTTTAGTTGAAGCGGAGACAGCTTTTACAACTACACATACTCAGGACACTACCTCCCCAAGGGAGATCATGCTACGCAGTATGATGAGTCTATGGAATATATGTATTCATTAAAAACCTAGTTCTCTCTATCCATTTTAATCACACAAATGATAGTAAGAACCGCTTGCACAAGCATATTCAAGACATGGACCACACATGCCATATGTTGACCAATATTGAATATAAGATTCACATGATGTGGTCTAATCGCCAAGCAGCGCATCATCATTAGATTGTTCACAGTGTTATCAATGGTGATAGTAGCAACATACATGTTTGTATTTGTTGAGATATTCATACTTTCTTGTTCATTAGTATTCATAATAATATTTTATTTCACCTCCAACTAAAGTTTGAAATGTTCTATGACTTGTCCAATGAATTGTCTCATCGTCTCCCCATTGTGCACATCTTCAAGATGTCGTAGGCCAATGACCTGCTCTTGAAGCCATCTAGCATCATTCCAATGGGTAGTTATACCCCAAATGGCACAGACATTCTCCATTTTCAAGTGTCAACTATGAGGGACATGCAGGGCTAATGATTAAACCTAATAGAAAATTTAGTCTTTAACTGACTGGACACTTTCTTACCAGTCTCTTAAATTCCCTTCCACCTGCCTCTTGAATCATCATGTCCACCAAAATCCCTTTAATTCATCAAACGGCCATGCTAGAAAATTTTAAAATTAAGTCATATAATCTCTTCCCATCATCTAGTGTGGCACAAGTATAGTACTTTGAAAATTGATGTCCAACAGACCATTGTGGACTCACTATGCTTTTGAGATCATCATGTAGCTTATGATGAACTACATGTAGTTATCGCCCAAATGAATTTGTGCTCCTATCTTTACATTATTGAAAGTAAACTTTGTTCTGAAATTTTATGGCACCACATATTTTACATGTACTTTGAGTTGATGATAAGTCCCAAATTTAGAAATTTTATATTGTTGTTTTGATATAGACTTAAACAAACATTTTTATGAGAATTTTCCACTTTGATACTCTATAATTAATAGAGGGCAAGTAAGGGGTCAATCAACAGAGTTGCAGAAATTTAATTTCAGAATTATTCTCAAGCTTGGAATGAAGGAAGCGAGTTTAAAAGTGAGATTTATAATTTCTTGATTTTTATGGATATTTAATCAATTTATATAAATTCCTATGATCTAAATTGAACCAGAAATACAAAAAAAAACACTAAAATTTTCATACTTCCAATTAACACTAGAAATAGGACATAAGTTTTTTTTGAATTTTCTTGAATTTAATTAACAACAAAAAACACTAGACATTAAAAATGAGAGTTAAATACTTTTTTGGAATTTTTGTAGATGTTAAAATTATTGAATATTGATTATATCAATTTTACGAATTTTTTGATTTTTTTGGAAATTTTTAATATATAAAACAAGAAAAATACCTTTTCCGTCTATCGCCGGCGGCGGCGGCGGCGAACCGGATGAGCCGGTGATCCATGAGCGGCCCGTATAGGGCTGGCCTTAGTGGGTCAGCCCACTAAGGTTCAGCCCAATTCAGCTTAGTCAAGACTTAGCCCAATGGGCTAAGCCCTATTGGGCTTGACCCAATATGGTTAGGACTTAGTCAATTTGACTAAATCCTCCACTCTCCACTTTTTTTGCCCTAAATGATGGAATTCAAACACGATTTTTTTTTGAAATTTGAAATGAATAATGAAGGATGATCTAGAGAGATACTGGAATTGATTTTAGAGAGAGAAAGAAAATTTTTAGAAAGAGGAAATAACTAAAATGAAGAGATAGAGAGAGAAAATAAAGAGAGAGTGAAGAATACTTTTTATGAAGGTGAAAATGAAGTTTCAGATGGAATTTGAAGGTGAAAAGGATGGATACTTTTTATGAAATTTCTATAGGATGAACTAGGAATATGTATGAAGATCTAGAGAGAGAATGAAACAATTCTAGAGAGAAAAAGTAGGGAAATTGAATATTTAGAGTGAGAAATGATGAGTTTTAAGGGTAAATGGATGGATGATGATGTGAAAATAGAAACCTAGGTTTCTAAAACCTCAATGTAAGCCTGGAGATCCCTAAATGCTTCCTCTCAAGTCTAGATCCTTATATTTTGCCAGGATCAGACGTTTTTCAATGCAAACAAGAGATGAGATTGAACGAAAACTTTAACAAACTTACATTAAGCAAGTTGAACAACCTGGATCCTGAAATATGCCTTGTCCTTCTGGCCAGACACTTGCTAGAGCACACCCAGAATGAGGGGAAATGAGGGAGATAAGATTATTTATGGATGTGATCCGTGGAAACGTACCTTGTTTCAATGTTTTTGTTGATGCCATTCGATTCGTTCAAGTCTTCCGTTCCAAATCGTTTTCATTTATTCATCCATGTCAAGGCCTCTAGAACCCAACAGACACCACAATTCATCAAGATTCAGGAAGTTAATGAGAATGTGATCAACAAGAAATTATTCATTGAGCTCTCACTTAGCTCTCAATGAGGGGAAATGAGGGAGATAACCTGGATCCTGAAATATGCCTTGTCCTTCTGGCCAGACACTTGCTAGAGGACACCCAAAGATGAGATTGCATTCACGGATCGCATCCAGCTCGACTTGTCTAAGTAGGATATATATGTAATTATATATTGTGTAAGAAAAACAGATTCAACATTCATTCATACAAAGCATATACATTTTATTCATGTGGGATGCTTTTACTAAAGTCTGAGTATTTGTGCAACGCTATGAAAATTTTGATAAGATCATAATATAATAACTATGGATATCTAAATACATATCCTGAACATTCCTACACAGAAGATATTCAATTTAGACATAAAAATCCAGATAGAGTACAACTATCTTTGCTTGCCCTTATATTGAGTATGGTTGATGAATCTCTTGTACCTTCTAGAGAAAGTGATATTACTCTCCACCTCATGTGTTGGTGACTCATGAAATGGATATAGGTAATTAATTAGGATATTCATTACAGAGTTATTGGATTGATGGATTCATTAACTAGACTTGTACATGGGACTTGAGGGTCACATGCATAAGGTTTATTAAATGTTGGAAGATATACTGAAGTGATAAGATTTTATTTAAAATATCCAAGCAGAACTGAATGAAACATAAAAAAATATGACCATTCCAGTCTTTTTATTTGGTCTCTCCCCCTCCATGTCTCCTTTGCCCTTCTACCCTTGAATTTGACTGAAAATGTGAGAAGAATACGATGAGATATGACATGTTGAGGACCACATGTATATGTTTTGGGCCCAGAAATGTATGGCTTATGCTGACTCATCCAAAGAACCGAAAATGATGGTGGATTCGATTATACACAAGATGATATGATCATTGCGTTTTGACTTAGACATAAAGACTGATATGATTTTGTTTCAATTTTTATATGTGAATCTCAACAACATTAACTCCAATTAATCAATAAATATCTTAGAAAAATGATTTTCAAGACACTCGTACATCGTTCTAGAGGTGAAGGAGCCATTTTGAATGGTCCGCAGAAAAAAGATGCCTTGGACTGCATGTTGGAGAAAAACTATGTGATCGTAGAACAAAAATAGCATCAGGTCTGCCAATTTTTCCCGAATTCCACATGTCTATAGATAAGCTTCTGATATAATATTACATTCAACATGTGTCACAGAAATAACAATTTCATTATTTATCAAGGTATTCCATCATCGTCTTGGATAAAATATTTCCACTATCAGTCAAAGCCACCTCTTCCCCATTGGTTTTATTCAATGATTATTAGTAGGTTTCATTCAAAATTTTAAAATATTAAATGATCGCCTCTTGTAAAAGCAAAAAAAATCAATTAGTTCCAGTTGAAAATCAATCAGCGAGAAGCTCTCCAAGTACAGAGCCTAGGCTTTGAGATAACATGCATTTAAAATTTTTGAATTTTTAGATTTGCAAGTTATGTTGTACCAATTTCACCAGGAGACTATGAAGCACTACTTGATGATAGTTGACAACTTATACCTCATGGTTCTTACAAGGATAACTGAGGGCATATGGAGGTAAGATTTATTTATAATAGCGTGCCTCCCAAAACCTTGTCAATGAGAGCTCTTAGGACAAAAAAGGCTTCAATATTTCAAGGCTTTCACTGGTTTTTTTCCAAGAAGCACTCAGCCAAAAAAATCAATTGGGCATAAAATTTAGGTATACTTACATATGTCTGAAGCTCTTAATGACACCCTGATGATGTGGCAACGAGATGAATGCAATTACTTGTGTCAAAGGACTTCATTTCCATGCTCTTAGAAACATTTTGATGTTTAATATCAAATTAAAAGAAAACATTGTAATAATGGGTTTGTATTATGAGAAAAACATTTGTGTGCGAACATGAATCAATAGATGTATTTTTGTTTGTTTTTTTAAATATCTAAAGTCTCTCAATATATTCTTAAACTCTTTCTAATGATATACAAAACAGCTTGTATTAAGGCCTCACAACTCACCAATATATAATTGTGGGCAGGTTGTATCTGTTGTATATTGTATTAAAAATTTTCAACCACAATGTAGTTGGCATTTCATCAGTAAATGGTTTCTCAATTAAATAAATGGTTTTTCTCATTAAAAATACAACACCTTTTACTAAATTGAGATTGGAATTATTTATTGATAATCATTCTGATAAACTGATAATCACTTTGTATATTGTAAGTAGGAATATCTGGATAAATCTATAATTACCCTTACTAGTTGAGGAGCTATCTGTCTTTTGTAAACTTATTTATGACATGCTACATTTGGTCATCTTTTTTCTGAATTTATATGTTTTAAAATATGCTACAAATTGGGTTTGTGGGTTTTTGGTTTTGGTTTTGTGAGATCAGCTAAATGATATTTAATTTGATTTTTCAGTTTCTTACACTTAACCGATAAGAAACTAAAAGATACATACATTTAACTCACAACCAGCTATTTTGAATATTTTATTCAGTAAAAAATTAAAATATGCCTATGTTTAACTCGTGAACTTAATAAAAATTGATTGATTATCTTTTCAATGTTATGATTGAAAACAGATGGGTTAGACTTTTTGGATTTCATATTATAGTTTTTTGAGACTTTATTCATATTAGTAAATTTTATATTGAGTTTTAAAATACTGACTGATGGAAACAAGGATAGTAAACTTGAAAAAAGAAAACTTCTTATCATGAATAGATAAATCGGAACGAGCTAATTTGACTTTTGAGATTAAATAAGACACAATTGAGATAATATTTTTTATATTTCATAAAATATAAATAATTCAAATAATAAAAAGAATAAGTGAAAGAATAATGAAGGAGAAGAAAAGATAATCATGACCCAGCCCATCAATCCAATATTCAAGTTGCACACATCCATATTTGGTAGTTTGAACGATATGGACTGCTAATAAAAGTGAGAATCATTGGTTTTAATGACTACATGAACTTGTTCATGGATGAACCATGGATATCAATTCTAAGACAACCACCAAATATCTAATACACATGTTATACTAAAGTAAGATCACATCATTCTAGTGCAAAGTATCAGGATATGACAGAGATATCTTATAATCATAAATTTCTTTGACACGGTATTTTAAATTTTAAATTTAATGTATGCATAAGTTTATATTCATTTAAAAATCCTAAGTGTAGGCTATTTAACCCGAATATAATATACTAATTTTTTCAATGAAGTTCTGATTTTCCAAAGTATCTTGGTATTTTTTCCATATTTTTCAAAATTAAATTATTTTTTAACTCGGAATAATAATTTTGCATTTATCTAAATACTTTTAGCAGTTTATTATGTGTTTAGAGTTGTATTCTATTTTTTCCCCTGATCATCTGGTATTTGGAATTTTCTGACATTAATTTATAATTTATTTTGTGACATTAAGTTATTTTATTTTTCCTCATCCAAAAATGTCATGCCACTTTCGCAATTTTCTACAGTTATCGAGGAGAGAAAATAAGCATGTGATAAGGATTATAATTCAAATAGTATGCCTAGTGCTACTGGGGTTTCTGCGTGAAATTTTTGGGGTTACTACATCTCCCTTCCCTCTAGTCATCCATAACCTTTGGGCTTTAAATAGACACATCCATCTATTTAAAAAATTAACCTTGTATTTTTTTCCAATTATGATTAGTAGATTAATTAGCTCATCAATATCTCATTTTGATCAAGACTTGAGAATAGAAAGCTCCGCTTGGCCCATTGGTCAAATGATGACAACTTTAGTGTGATGTTCATCATTTTTAGACTGACATATTCACCCTTTTCTTATAGTATCATCATTGAGTATAGCCTTGGTCTTCACCATCACCAATGCCACCTCTAACACCCCCACTCGTTTGTTGATAATTGCTTTCATCTTCATGACCCATGAATGATGGTGAACCCAAACCACTCCCCTGCTTCTTCGTCCTTCGACACATGTATGACACCATCTTCCTCATGATTAGTGGTGGTACTTATTTCATATGCATTTACCCATTCATACCACAGTGATCAACATTCACCCAGCACTTAAAAATGTGGCTAAGATATTTTATTATATTTAATTGTTAGTGTTGTCATTCCTTGCTTCAGGTATCCCCAGTTTTCTCCTATGATATTTCCAAAATTTCCTCTCCAAATATGATAGTTTAATTCAGTATAAATAACTATCATTGACTGTATTCCCATTGATAGATGATTCTATATTTAAGAGCTTTAATTTTTTTATTTATAGTGTTGAAAGTTCACTGACAGAGAATCCAAGAACAATCCAGCGAGCAAAAATTCAAATTTGAATCAATATTGTAGACCAATTTGAGTAAATTTCATATTGGGTTCAGTAGATGGTATTTCAAAGAGTAAAAGTTAATATGTTTTTAATGAATTAAAATTTTGTATTAAATTCCTATTTAATAATTTCAAAAATATTGCATTAGCTAATTTCAAGTTTAGTTTTTCTGCTGACTCAATGCCTGCATATGGAAATTTTAAGAAGAGATAATTTACAAGGTAATTAAAATTTTCATGAATTACATAATATTAATATTTGATAAAATCAAAAAAAATGACAACATCAGATTTTATCAGTCTTCTGAAATTAGTAAAAGCTTGATATGTGGTAGAAATTGGAGAGATGTTATTCCACTAAAGAATCATTTAAGTTACTTTTTCAATAAGATTCCATATTAAAGAAATACCTTGCGCTCAATCACAATGCAAAAAATAAATACATATTAGAGAAAATCAAACCATAAAATACGTATAAAATAAATACATATTATCCTACAATATAACAAAGAACAGAAAATCAAACCATAAAATTTGTTCCTGGTTGTGCATCATCTAGGGACAGTTAAATAAAGAGTATAAGATCTTACTTGAGAGCAGATCTTTAGAAATAAAAGATCATGAGGTGCAATAGACTGTCGGAGAATAAGAACATTTTAAGAAACAATGAGAACAGGTTGTGATAGAAAAAAAACAGTTTGTGAGGGAACAAAAACAGATTGCTATGAAGAAAGTAATGTGTAAGAAACAAGAACAGTTTGAGATAGATCAAGAAAATATTGTGGGAGACATAAGAATAGTTAGAGATATATCAAGAAAATTTTGTGAGAGAAGTAAGAATACTTCAAGAGAGACCAAGAAAATTTTTTCAAGAAACGCAAACAATTCGAGAGATATCAAGAACAGATTGTGGACTCCAGCAACTCACAAAAGAGAAAACATAGATCATGAACTCCAGAAGGTCGTGAGCCCCTATAGGCCATGAACCATAAAAATGTGGATCATCAACCTCACAAGATCATGAGCAAGAATATGCAGTAGCACCCTTTCCTGAGGCGTGCCCAAACAAAGAAAAAATGCCAGGAAGCAATAGAGAGAAAAAGAAGTTACAAAACACAGTATGAACATACTGATAGGTTCTTACACAAAAAAGATATGCCATTTAAAAATATATAATTATTTAATTTTTTTGATATGGGTGTTATCAGATATTAGGAACTTCTCATTAAAAATAATGATTCATTTTAATTATTTTTACTTTTTAAATAACCATTTCAATTATAAGATTCTAATGTTTTAAAATCCTTTAAAACTTGTTATTAACTTTCTCAAATTTAATCATTTTCTTCATTCTACCCTGAAAAATCAACTGAGATACAATTTTATTTTTTTCAAAATGAGATAATTCATGTAGTCAAAATACTCAAAATAATAGAAATAATCAACTAAATAATATCATAAAAAATAATAAGTAATATCCACAACACTAATCGTTTTTTTAATGTAATTGGATAAGATTTCTTAAATTACACAAATATCTCTCATTTCCACTATTATATAAATGTATAAATAGTTCTCACCGTGCTGTAAAAATAAAATAATAGAATCTTATACCAATTCATTTGAATCTAAAAAAAATCAAAGAATATATGTTTCTCATGTTAACTTCTAAATTTGAGTTTGTGTTTCCCTATGGACCATATTTTGGTCTTCCTTTTAGAGACCCTTTATTATTTATAGAGTATGTTAAAGCATATTTTTCTGATTTATAAAATTGCGGCTAGTACAAGACTATGGCTATAAAATAAGATGCATTATTATAGTTATAGAAGTAATCATATCCATTTGTCATTTTTATAAGGCCAAAATTAGACAACTAGGTTTTTAATAGAAAATGAATATTGAAAATCTCTGAAGGGAACTTGTGGATTATATAGGAAAGCAGATCCTTTAATAAAATTTCATTGATTTTGGCTCACAAATTTGTTCCATCCATTTGCTCTCCAACATTGTTTTTGTTTCTTGATAGAGAAGAAGGAAATTTTCATAAAACTTTCCTCCCGCTGACATTGTCTTTTTTTATCGGTAAAGACATTCTTCTATAACCATCTTGCCCAAAATCAAGAAACATCTAACAACAGAACAGGCTAGCTGAAGATATGTCGGAAAGCACATGTAGGAAAGCATTTTTACGTTTCTTATTTTTGAAATTGCACATGTTTCAATATGATTTTTTGAAGAGAAATGGATATCAACAAAATATAAATTCCTCATATTATTCTCAGGCTGAGTTGGGAGTCAACCTGGTTCATAGATGTGCCAACATGTGTACTTGAACAGTTGACTAAACGTGTAGTTAAATCACAAACTGCTTGAAATAACTGATCAATTTTATAAATTGGGTTCAACTGCACTTCGATCATCCCACCTCTTATAGGATTTATATTTCTTACATGGAGGTTGAGGGCACCATAATATGCATCAATTTTTGAAAAAGTTTATAAGATTTTGAAGGATTCATTCAAATATTAATGCATAAAATTTTATATCTACTTACGGCATTGATCATCTCTTGTTCCTTATCTCTCAATCCTGCATAAATTATTTGGGAAATTTCCCGTTCTCGTATACCATGGTCCAGAAATTTTCTAGGGCATTCCATCTTTTTTCTAGCACTTCACATGAAGATTACAAAGAGGAAAAGTTTTCCAAATAAGAGTGAAATCTTTTAAATGTGGTTCTTCCAGAGATAAACCATTAAAATTCAGAAGGGATAGAATCATATGATGATACATTTGAAATTTCAATCCTTAATCAATAGGAGTATTATTTTTTGTCAGAGGTTCATACCATAAGGAAAATGAATATTCATTTAATCTTTGCCTTTAGTTTAATGCCCTTGTTCTATAATTTATCGTGTTATCTTCTGCATGATCATCAGTATCTCTATCATTATAACTGTTTCCCCTATCCTCTTTATTTCTCAAATCATAATGTCTAAGTGGTTGTCTAACATTCATTAAAAATGTATATAGTCAATGAAAATTCAATAAAGAGATAGGAGCACAAATAAATTTGAACAAAAAATTCCTACCGCTGAAGCTTTTCAAAAATTTCATGTACTGTTTGCACTCTTAGAAGAATTTAGTGGAATATAGGAAAATCACAAAATCAGGATAAATATAATCCCTTATGCCTAACCCAGCAAAGTCGCCAACTGATAGACTCAAAAGTTGAGTTTATATTATGTCGCTGAATCAACTTAAGGCAAGAGTACTCAACATAGGTCCTTATGTTTTGACTGGGCCATGGTGACTTTCTGTTGTTGAAAAGCCACTCCTCTTCTATGATGATCTTCTCTAAGCACTCAGGGAACCATGGGACATTTGATGTATCTTTAAAACCTCACTATATTTTAATCATCCTATCATAGGAGGAAGGCATTACAAATAAGTTCATACAAAGCTCAATGGCCCATCTCATAGATCCAACCATACAGATGGACAGAAGATAGGATGATGAAGGTTGCCTTAAAATTTCAGCTCAATCAATCCTCTGGGTTGTCAAGTATCAAGCCATGAAATTGGACAGATGTTGACTATTGATTTAAGGTGATATTTCTCTCTCCTCATCATCATCAATGCTAGCATGTCTCCTCATGGGTTATTCCTTAACCTCTCCAAAACTCCATCAAATGGCTCAGATTTTTACACATCATTCTCAATCAACCGTTCACATTATGCCACATGTCCTTACGTACAAAAAAAATAAAACATAATAATAAATACCATCTTTTTGATGGGGAAACATGATAATACTCTCCATTTCCACACACTTTTATCATGCACCAATAAGATTAATATATGTATGTACCATGTATACATGTGTGCTACGTGTATAAGTGATGGTGTTACCCCTGTGACACATAGTCAGCGCCCTCATTTTCTACCTTTAATTGCTTAAAATAAATAGTTTGACATCCATCCAAGAGACGTAATTAATTGCAAATAAATTCTGTCCTTTTCCATTGAACCACATCATCCCTGTAAGTAAAAAAATTAGAATGCTTTGGTGATAATAGGTCACTATTGTGATGCCTCAACTGCACATTTTTGCAGTGGTTTGTGGCACCAATCATAAATGAAATAACTTGTGGTCGCCGTTTGATGGATCAAAAGGTGACGCATGCCGCCGTAGATGATTAAACCCGAAATTCACTTTATAAATTCAAAATAATTAAATATAAGTGAAAAAATTAATTAAATGTATTTTCTGAGTGGATCAAGATCATGTTAAAAGAATACAAATTATGATTTTAGATAGCATGTATGAGATTCCCCAACCGGTGAGGATAACTAGTGGAATGAGTTGGGTGTTGAAAAATCAAAAGGTTGAAATTTTATGAATAAGTACTGAAGATATTGATTGAAGTAGCGTAGGAACACTTTCACCCCACATGATGGATAACCAATCATGTTTACGAGTCTAATCTCATCATTAAATTGCATTCTAAGTGAGGTGCGGATATACAGATGTTCATGTCCAAGGCATAGAATCACCTCTCTTTGAATCACTTTAAACCATTTTATTTTCCTTTGTGACCTATTTTTTCCTATTCACCTTACAGTCTTGCACTATAACCTTTAGGTCATGCTAATTCTCTGCATAGAAACCCATCTCATTTTTTTTGTTACTAAGAATATGCTTTACTCCCAAGTCTCTCTCTTATTTTGAAGATGTTATGACAATGATATATTTTTCTTTTTTGTTCCTTTTTCCTATTCTATTGAGGATCATCTTTGGCACTCTTTTTATCTTTCCACATTCTCCTTCATTCTTAGGAGTAAGTTATCTATGTAATCTTTTCACCTTTCCACCATCAGCTATAACCAGTTTTTGCCCTTATTTTCTTATCCATGCATCCTTTCTCTATATTCTTCTACCCTAGAGTAGATAGGAAACTGATCATCCACATTGTTTCACATTTTTTCTCTCGTGTTTAGATAGTAGGAGAAGAATAAATATCCCCTACTCTCACCAAGTAGGAAGACAGCAGAGATGTCTAGTTATGAGTAGTGACAATTGACATGGAGTGAACTTGTTGACGAGGCGGCCTATTTTTCCCCTGAGAGCAATGATATCATAGAGTTCACTTATATTTTAAATGCATGTATCTGAATTTTTGTCAAATTTATTCATTCTTGGATTTTTATTGATAATTTAAAACACTCTTTTCTCCTAGTTTTGTATACTAAGTGATGCAGGACGACGTTCGAGACGAAGTCCGGCCGGCTCCGAGGGTTCGTACTCGGTGCCGGGTAGACGGTACACGACGAATGCCGGGAGTCGTCGGGCACGGTATCCTATCGGGGCGAGCTAGAATGACGATGTCGGGTAGGAGTATAGCACGTGCAGCTGCCGACGAGCAACGGGTAGCCAATGACCGGGGTCGACGGGGTCGCCCAGAGATGGGAGGGGACCTTCCGACCCTCGTCCGGTGGGACGAGGTTGCTAGGCCGCCGAGCGGGAACTGCCTGCCGGAGGTTGCCTGCACGCGACGGGCGAGCCGACTCGTACCGGAACCAGGTGTGACACTCGGTATAACATGTGTTTTCACTCGTCCTGTCTCGCTCACCTACGTCTAACCCGAGCGCGGTAGAGGCAATCAAAAGCGTACTGAAAGAAATAAGAGACGAGGGAGGAGCGGCGTACCTCGTCGTCGTCAAACCTCGTCCGGACGAGTTACGGCGAGTTCTGGGCGATGCAGGCCGAGGGGCGTCCGGAAACCTCGCGGATACGACGGTGTTGCTGTGCGGATTCTTGCGGCGGCGAGATCGATGGCGGCTGGCGCAACGCGCTGTGGGGCAAGGCACGGCACGCGAGGGCGCACGAGCGGTCCAGAGGGGGAGGGGGAACAACCGTGCGGATGCAGGCTATTCGTTCCGACGGCAACCGTGCGGCGACGGGCGGTCGGCAGCAGTCCACGAGGTCGCAACTCGCAGAGTCCACCGCTCGGGCTCGTGTGGAATTACCCGGACCAGCGGGGTGCAGGACCAGGAGTGCAGTACAGACCATAGCGGGGAGCAGGGGCACGGCGCGGAGCAAGGCTCGTACAGTGCTGGGGGAAGGGAGACGTCGCCGCGACTGGCGAGCAGCCAGGAGCAACGCTCGCCCGCGAGCTTAGTTCCGTCGCACGCGCGCAAGTGGATTCCGCCCGAAGGTGGGCGGGAGTAGGGCGTACGGCGCAACCTCAGCCCACCACGGACGCAGCAGGGCGTCGGGACAAGGGGTGGTGCACCCAAGTCGTCCACCTGCGTGGAGGACGGCAGCGGCGCGCCCGTCGGCGCTAGACACCAGGACAGAGTTGGGAAATAGCGTGGCGCGGGCGCGACCGACTGGCGGCGGGGCGCTCGCGCGGTGCAACTCCGCAGGGGCGCGGTGCAACTCCGCAGGGGCGCGATGCAGTTACGGCAAGACGACTCAGGAGGAGTCTACGAACAAGTGACGGGAGCAGGGGGCACTGCGAATGAACGGCGTCCGGCGAGGACGTGACCCGCAAGCGGAGGCACTGCGAGCTTAGCGGCGCGGTCACGGGCGCGGCGCGGGAAAGCCGTGTAGGCGCGCGCGGGCGTCGGTCGACGCGCGCGCGGCGCGGGGGCGCGCCCGGCAGGAGCCGGGGTGATGGCGACCTCCTTCCGCGGTTCCCGTCAGCCTGGGCCCTCCTTCCCGTCGACCTTTCTTCCCGTCGACCTTCCTGGGCCCTCATTCTCCGATAATCCAATGAGGGGAATAATTTTCCTTTCAAAAAAACAACCGTCCTCTTTAGGGCAACCCCGCTTCCCTTATATAGGGGGAGAAGTGGGTTGGCCCATTAAGCACAAAATAACCATAAAATGAGAAAACTAAAGCACTAAACCTAGGACTTCTAGGAGACGAAAACGACTCGGAGTCAAGGGGCAATAGCAGGGGGAGGGGAGATCCTTATAGGATGAACCTCCCTCCTTACACGCGACCTTATGGTTAAGCAAAACAACGAACGACGATGACTCAAAGCAAAACAGCGAGTAAAACAAATACGTAAAGAAAATGATACGATGTCCCTTACCCAGAGTACTTGAATCTGGGTGTGCGTACCGATGCCTTGGCTTGCCGGGCGGGCTGAACGCGGACGGCCGGCGCTGTCGAAGGCAGCGATGACGTCTCCGGGGACGTATCTGGAGCTGGAGCAGGTGCTGTTGGGGACGGTGGTGACGACTCCGACGGCGTGTCTGGGGCTGCGCCATCACTAAGGACAATTGAAATTTCAAGTAGAACTTAGAGACATTGCAAAGTTACTAGCAACAATATGAGTTGGGGGCATTTGATGCATCAAATTAATAGCGATAATTTTTACGATTATGCAATATTTAATTTTTTATACTTACATATCATAAAAATATACAATTACTAATTTACAATTGAATCCAAATTTATTAATTTATTTTTTTTGAGACAACCCTGAATTGATTCTCTTGAATCAAGTCAATTTTGCTTAGTACTTTCTCGGAGATTTATTAAAATGCATGATTAAGGTAAATAAAATATTTAAATTATAGATTAAAGTGGAAGATAATCAGAAGACTAAACTATTAAAATTAGGATCAAAATAAGATGCCCGATATTGAAGAAGGGGGAGAAAAGGCCCAATTTAATCCTTTGAGTGACCATATTAAAAGGAGGCATGATTTCTGGAACTAACTCCATATATTAAAATTTGGAAACTGCATTCCTATCTGAGGATAAGGGAAAATGTATATCAAGTCTGGATTCCTATACTTTTTTAGGTTGGCATATTTAAATATAAATACTCCACATCCGTTGAGTTGAAGAAGAAGAAGAAGAAGACGATGAAAAAAGAACACCATATTGGACCTTGGCTATGTGACATAAAAGTTTTGCTTTATTTTTTGCATTTCATGTTTCTCTTTTAATTTTTGCTCATCCTGTAGGATTCCCTAAATTCAAATATTTCTAATGCATCAAATCACGCAAAAAAAAAATTCATGTAACAAATGTGACAACCTTTTTGTACAACCCTTAAATGCATCCCAAGTTTACCACACTCAGGTTACCGTGTCAACAATGGCCACTCACTTTGCACAGTGACACCCAACATCTGTCTGCAATGCACAGGTTAGGTTAAATAAATGTTTTCTAATTCAATTCTTACTTTAATTATCCCCAAACAATCCTTAAAATATGACAGCTCTCATAGAATTTATTGAAAATAGGAGTTATTTTCCTAAAATTAGTTGAGTTTTCGTTTTTGATTGAAATTATTTGATAAAAATAAAACATACCAAAAATATAAAAGTACTTCTAAAAACGTAAAAATATTGTTAACTAAAAAATGACTTCTTGAATACATACGCTATATGAAGTCGACACTAAATATGTGCATAGTAAGGAAAGTATTATAAAATGTGTTTCATAAAATAGAACCCCACAATCGCATTTTAACCCTAAATTATTTTAATCGAGTTCATTTGATACAATGATTTTCAAATTAACAAAATGAGTTAATGAAAATGACATATGTTTGGGTAATCAGGTATTGCAAAAATATTACTTTTTACTTACAAGAGTAATGCCTTAAAATATATTTCGGTTATACAGTAGAGAAGGCAAAAAATGTAAAACTGGATAAATTGTATTTCAGAAATCATGGAAAAATAAATTCCAACATTAAATTTTTTGAATTTGGTATAACTTAAATCTTGTTTATGTCAAAATGGATATATTATTTATGTTTTATTTATTTTAGGATATATCGAAGATTCCACCTAGTTGATATAAAACAAGAGGTGTACCCGCCATCGAGAAAAATCTACATCTTTGTGGAACTTAAAGATCTCAAGATGATGAAACTAGATTAATATGATCTGTCAGAGATTCAAACAATTAATTTTGGAGATATTTTAGTATATAGGTCAATATTTTTCAAGGGATGAAAGTTTAAAAAAGATGTTAAATAATCTATTTTTTCTGGAAACAAATATTTGAATATCCATTACAGATTTCATGGAATGACCACGTGGTTCATTAAGTGAGTATAAAGAGAAATATAAGGGTGTAATCAGAAAATTTCCTAATCATAAATTTATTAACTAGTTGCTAATGAAAATATTGATTCAATAAATGATAAGTATAGAAAGATGATGCAACTATAAGTATATAAATGTTTAAATAAAATATAATGAAGCATATAAGTTTTATGTCGTATTCTTTAGTCTAATATGTATACATAGACTGAATGAAAATTTCAAGTATAAAATTAGGCACTTTGTCATAGAAACATGGTATTTTAATTGAATTTATAAATAATTTTCAAAACTATGTTATAAATATGAAATAATATAATTTATATCTAATTTTCATGCTTAGAAAATGCTACCCACTCCTTTATGTATACATTCTGGAGATAATTTCGAAAGTGTTCAATAGTTAATGATTATGAAAATATATCACAAAGCCCTTTATTGCATGAATTTTAGGCGGAATTATTTAAATTATGTTTGAAAATGTGACCAAATTCATTCCAACCATAGCCATACTTTCCTCAAAATTTAGGTTTGTATATAAATTGTATCCTAAAAATTGGGTTTGTAACCAGTACCTGTGGATATGGCCTCACTCTCATTACACATATATTTGAGTGAAAATATATTTTAACAAATTTATTTTATTTAGGCAAATTAAAATTACAATGACAGTAAAAATACACAAGCAATTTGCCCTCATCAAGGGCTAAAAAGTTTTTTTTTATTTTTTATTGTTTCACTCCCTCTTCTCACATCTTTGACTTATTTTTTCCATCCGATGAGACTCCTTCAGACTCCGATAGAATTGGCTCTGATACCATAGTAGAAAACAAGAGTAGTATGAATGATCAGACGACACTAAGAGAATAAGGAAAGACAATGGTAATAGTTTTTCTATCTCTTTCAGAACATGTTTGTGCAGAACCTCTGACTTCACAAAATTTTATGTTGAAACATCAAAACTTTCTGGCTTCATACGTGAATCTGAATCTTCCTACCTTTTGTAACTGATACCAGCTACAAGCCTATGATATCACCCAATATGCTGATAGTTCACTAGGAATCACAAATGATAATGATATCTGATCCCTAAGATAATCTAAGAAATTCACAAAGTCATCATAATTTAATGGTAGTTAACATTCCTCAGTCCTTTTTCATTATCTAAGTTGATTAAATTAATAAAATTTAAATTAAATTTATTTTATGTTAAAATGAACTCTTAAATATTCATTAGGTACTATGTTAAACATAAGGAAGGAAACTTGAGCAAACATTTTGAGTTTTTTTTTAAGATTTATGCGATTTATCTGAATTTATAAATATAAATATCATGAAACCATTTTACATAAATATTAATATATACTTATCAAGCCATAAGATTATAGGTTAATTAAATTCACAATACTGGAAATATGACTCAATTTTAAATGATTAGATGAGATTACTTGCACTGGAATCACTACACTATCTACTTTATTAGGATAAATATCCAAAATCTTATTAACAAAGGACATAAAAGAGACCTTGTGCAATATGCAATGGAGGAGTTTTTCCAATCAGACCTTGTGCTCATGTATGCGCTTCAACAATGGAACAAGGTAGGTATCATTGAGTGCTGAGATGATTTGAAGGTGGTGGAAATGCTCCTAAAAGATATTGAGTTCCCTCAACATGAATGAGAGAGAATCATTGGTAAAAAATAGTACATTTAATGTGAATTTTGACTTCCGTACCATGGGATCATACCGCATAAATGTTGACAGAGTTCTTTAAATGTTAGATAAGTGGTTTAGAAGACTGAGTTTTAATACTTAAGATGACTGTTTTTTTCTTAGCACAAATTACTTGTTTTATTATATTTTGTAATTCATGTTTTTCTTTTCCTCTTGTTTTCCTCATTTTTTAGATCAATAGTTTAATGAGAATCAGAGACTAAATATTTTATTTTGATAATATTTCTGGCAGCGCCCCTTAAATAATTTTCCTCTTTTAATAAACTAACATTGAGTTGAAGGTATCTATTAATTCATTCCTCTATTTATTTTTTTAAACTCAGATAGCTCCAATCTTATACCTTTATTGTCTTTCAAAAATTGACCGACAGTATATTTCTTAATTCTTATTTAATATCAAAATTATTTTTATCGTAAACATTTAAATTTTACCTGAATTTATAGAATTAAATATTCTATTAATCCCATAGTTATTTATCAAATTCATTCTCTCAAACCAAATTCTGAATCATAATTATTTCTGTCTCAATTTGTGGTATTTTACTTATTCCTTTCAAATTTCCATTCTAGAAAATTTCTATTTTCAAAGTCCCATTGCATTCAAATGCATATTCAAATAAAATAAGTAAATATTCTCAACCTATTAAATTTATTCTCTCAAAACAAATTGTGAATCTTGATTATTTCTCTCTCAATTTGCGGTATTTTACTTATTCCTTTCAAATTTCCATTATAAAAAATTCCTATTTTCAAAGTCCCATTGCACTCAAATGCATACTCCAATAAAATAAGTATATCTTCTCAACCTATCAAATTCATTCTCTCAAACCCAACTGTGAAAGCTTGGCTATTTCTCTCTCCATTTATGGTACTTCGCTTATTCCTTTAAATTTTCCATTCTAGAAAATTTCTATTTTCAAAGTCCCATTGTATTCAAATGAGTATTCAAATAAAATAAATCTATCTTCACGACCTATTGATGGCGCGTCACCACCGGACGTCATCGAGCCAGCAGCAGAGGAGCAGCAGGACTTCCCCGACCCAACACCCGAGGAGCCGGCACTACCCAGCTCGCCACCGAGACGAGTCCAGCCACCACGGCGAGCCGCCGCAGCAACACGGGATTCCGCATTCCGTTACTCGGCATGACGCGGACGCCGACCACCGGAGCACACCGACACCTTCGGTTACCTTATTCTATAGCTTTTCGGTTTTATCGTGTTGTCGTGTAGCGGGGAAGGCTCCACATGAGGAACTCTTTCACCCCCCCCTCGTTATGTTGGGCCTGACAAGCCCATTTTCATTATTTCCTTTCCTTACTTTGTTTGTTTTGCTGTTTTTGGACTTAAGGAAGGGCCTATCTTCACCCATATATAAGGGGAAGAGGTGGGCACTTCCCCTTACTTTGACCTAAATTTGAAGATTGGTATTTTGAGAAGAAGGGTCAGGTCGTGGAGAAGAATAGAAGAAAGAAGAAGAAGAGGGGAGGAAGAGGAGAAGGGGGAGAGGAAGGAGGAAGGGCAGCCGCCGCCGCCCGCCACGCCGCCGCCGCCGCCGCGCCGCCCGCCCGCGTGCCGCGCCGCCGCGCGCTGCCGCGCCGCGCCGCCCGCCGCCCCGCCGCCGTGCCGCGCCGCGCGCCGCCGCTGCCGCAGCCCGCCGCCGCGCTGCCGCGCCGCGCCGCGCGCGCCGCTGCGCGCCGCCGCGCGCGGCCGCCGCGCCGCGCCGCGCCGGTCGCGTGCCGCCTCGCGAGCTCGCCGCCGCGCGCGCCCATCGCGCGCGCCGCCGCCGCGCGCCGCCCCGTGCCGACCGTGGCCGCCGCGCGCCCACCGCCGCGCCGACCGCGGCCCGCCGCCGCGCCGCCGCGCGCCCGCCGACGCGCGCCCGCCGACGCGCGCCCGCCGCCGCACCGACCGCGCCCGGTCGCGTGCCGGCCTCGCGTGCCCGCCGCTGCGCCATCGCCATCGCGCGCCGCCGCCGCGCCCGCCCGTGCCGACCGTGGCCCGCCGCCGCGCACCGCCGCCGCCGCCGCGCGCGCGCGCTGCCGTCCGCGCGCCGCTGCGCGCTGCGCTCACCGCCGCGCGGCCGCCGCCGCACTGACGCGCCCGGTCGCGTGCCGGCCTCGCGAGCCGCCGCGCGCGCCATCGCCGCGCGCCCGCTGCGCGCCCACCGCTGCGCCCACCGCTGCAAGCGCCATCGCCGCGCGCGCCGCTGCGCGCCACCGCCAGGCGCCGCCGCGCCGCTTGCCGCCGCGCGCCCACCGCCGCGCCGTCGCTGCTGCTACGCGCCGCGCTGCGCGCCGCGCCGCCGCGCCGCGCCGACGCCGCGCCGCCGCGCGGCCGCGCGCCACGCGCCGACCGCACGTCCACCACCGTCGACCACATCTCCCCGCGTCGCTCCGCGCTGACTGCGCACGACCGCCCCTCCGCACCAGTCAACCTCCGGCGCACCCGACTACTCCCTCCTCCGGAATTCAGTTGGTGCGAAAATCCTGTCGCCAGCGCGACGAAGGTACTCTGCTTTACCTAGCCTCTTTACGTCATTTATTTCCGTCAGTATTCTTTCGTATTGCCTCCACCGCGCTCGGGTTAGATAGGTGAGTGGGACAGATTGAGAGAACGACGAAACAAAGACGAGCGTCTTACCTGTCCGATGCAGTGGGACGCCCGACGCGTGTGAGCATTCCAGTGGGAGTTGCCCCATTCGACGGCGTGCGCGCCCTCGACCCACCTCGGACGACTTGGAGGGCTGGACCGACCCAGCTTGGCGACCCCGTCCCCGCTCCGGGTTGGCTCTCGTAGCTTGTCGGCGCATTGCACGTACCGTTGTAGAATCATCGTCCTCGTCATCGTCATACATATATTTCTGTTCTCCGCATATCCATCGGTTGACGTCGTGGACGTAATCCGATCAGTTAGCGATACGACACCGAGTTCCTTCCTTCGGTGGCGGTCGGACGCCGTTGAGACGGCGTCGGCATCAAATTGGTATCAGAGCCAGGCTGTGGTCGCCCACAAGACGCCTCCGACCGCATCGCATCGCATCGCATCGCATCTAGTGCATCGCATCCATCGATTTTACGTGCATCCATATCGGTACCCAGGGAATGGCCGTAGAGACGCGATCCGCACGGATGGCGCAACGCGGAGGTTCTACCTCCCCGCGACGAGTCGAACCGTCGCGAGACGAGAGAGGCAACGAGATTGACCTCTCGGGACCTCAACCGGCCTCGCCGGTTGCGGAACCTACCTTACCCCATATCGAGGACACGCCGGTCCCACCCGACGTCACGGGTGCTCCAGGCACATCGAAATCACCGGCATCGCCCGGTGGTTCACGCCGATCCCAGCACTCCCCACGCGGCACACCGCGCGTCCTCGACGACTCCCGGTCGAGTGACTACGAAGACCGGGATACTACGAGGCGACGACCACGCGGGAAATCTCCCGTCGTCGAATACTCCCCTAGAGCGACCCCTGCACGGGGTAGAGGACGAGGACGACGAAGCGCCACTCGCCAGTACCCGCCAAGAGAAGAACCTCCGGAAGACCAAGGAGCTCAACGTCGTGCATCGGCAGCCAGGACGGAGCGCTTGGAGCGGATGCTCGCCGACACCCGAGTGTCCGAGCACGGAGTTGAGGCGGGGCCGGTTGCACGAGGCCCCCCTCGCCCCCCTTACGGGGCTGGTAGACCCGAATACCGTGGTCACCCCGACCCGGACCTTGCTGATGATTACGAGGCCCCTGAACGCCCGTTTTACGGCGTACCACCACCGTACGCCAGCCAGGAGCCCATACGCGACCCACAGGATGTCCGCGCTTGGGACATGCATCGCCCGCGGATGACTACACTGCGCCACGACGGGTCCCTTATGCTCGACCTGATCTCCCTATACGCCAGTACGAGCGACCGAGCCGTGACTATCCGGCCCGCCGGTTCGACCCGTTCCTCCCGTGGTCCGCGGTTCGACGAGCCACCGGCACGACGCGAGGTCTACCTACGGCCGCCGCCCCCGCCATATTACGGGGTTGACGGTGCATGCCCACCACCACATCACCCGGTGCCTTGGGACCGAGCACCGCGGATGGTCGCTCTACCACGGACGACGCGACACGACCCATTCCCGCCCCGTCGCCCCATGGACCCGCGACGAGGAAACTACCCCGTACCCGAGCGGCACTATGATGACGACGAGCGTCGGCGTGAGGAGCATCGTGCACGCATCCAGAGGAGCGTGCGCGCCGACGCATTCGCTCACGAGGGCTCGAGGAAGCCCAAGGAGTTCATTGACTGGGAATCAAAATGAACTCGTATTTCAGGTGGTACAGGATGGATGGCGACCTTTGCGCCGAGCACGCAGAGACACGGCTTGACGGACAAGCCAAGATCTTCGGGAGAATGAGCAATTCTCGAACGAGCAGGACAGCCCATTATGTCATGGGCAGAAACGGCGCGGAAGCTAAGCAACAAGTACGTTCCTCGTCAGTACCAGATGACACTCTTTCTCTCGTGGCTCGACCTTAAGCAAGGTCGACTCCCGGTGTCGGAGTACATCGAGGCTTTCGAGGACTGCCGGATGCGTTGCCGTTCGTGGAGGACCCCGCCATCATCGCCGGCCTCTTTGCCCACGGCCTTCGCCCGCCTTGCGCAGCAGCAAGGTCCTTGACTGCCAACCGGCAGAGGTCGATGAGGCATACCACCTAGTGGAGCACATGGATCCACCTGTCGAAGACACCCCGGCGCCCAACGCGCACACCACGCCGCGAGTTCCTACGGTTCGGCTTGCACCCGCTCGTTCCACCCTACCCGCGACCACTCGGGTCGCACCGGTCACCGGGGGCCAAGGAACGACCCCAACCACCTCAGTGGGGTCTACCCCGCAAGCCCGGGCCTCGACCGGCGATGCCCCGGCCCGTAGCGCTGCACCAAGTCAAGCACACATCACGTGCTACAAATGCCAAGGACGAGGGCACCGGGCACACCAATGCCCATCTACACTTTTGATTGATGTCGGGGAAACCGAACAGGATTATTGCGATGGAGCCGACGCACCGTGAGGACCACTATCACGGAACGAGGAATGCGCCTGAGTACGAGGAGCCCGATGGACAGATAGGGTTCATCCAGATCATCGAGGCGCGAGGAGCCCCACCCGTGACAGGCCGTCGTCCGTCCGGCCGTTAGCCAACATCGCTGCCGACACCCCGCAGCAGAGAGATAGGATATCACCGCGGGTTGACAACTCCGCTAGACTGCCACGGGCCGCTCAACAGCCGACACCGTTCGATGATGCGGCCATCCGTACGTCGATCTTCTACACGTACATCAAGATCAACGGCAAGGCATGTAAGGTGATCGTGGATAGCGGTAGTTGCATCAACGCGATCTCAAATACTATGGTCAGCGCTTAGGTTGACTTCGATAGAGCACCCCACGCCGTCGACGTTTCATGGATCGACGCTTCATCACTATCTGTGAAGCGTCGGTGCGCGGCCCCCGAAGGTGAACACATACGCCGAGGACGTGCTACGTGATGTACTACCCATGAAGGTGGGTAGCATCATCCTCGGTCGGCGTGGTTATATGATCACGACGTCACCTTAGCAGGCGGCGTGAACACCTGCTCCTTTATGCACCGGGCGACGAGTTACGTGGCACCCGTACACCACGGCCGGCCAGCAAGCCGCCGCGACCCGACCAGAGGGTTAGTGATAGTCCGAGGACCCTTATTCACTCGCGACCTTGGCCGCGAGGGTGACGATACACCTATGTGTCTGCGTCACCCTGACGCCCTGCTGACAGTGCAGTGACCTCGCACCCCAGAGGTTGAGGCTCTCATCGGAGTTCGAGATATCTTCCGGAAGAGCTACCAAGCGGATTACCCCGATGAGGAACATACAGCATGCCATCGACTTGGTGCCCGCGCGCCGCTCCGAACCTACCGCATTACCGCATGGAGCCGCTGGCACGAGGAGTTGCTACGGCAAGTGAGGGAGCTTTTGGGGAAGGGCCTCATCCAGAGAGCATGAGCCCTGCGCTGCACTCCGCCTCCTAGCGCCGAAGAAGGATGGCACGTGGCGCATGTGTTGCGATAGCCGTGCCATCAACAAGATAACGGTCAAGTACCGTTTTCCCATTCCGCGTGTGCAGGATCTATTCGACATGATGGCGGGATCCACTATCTTCTCCAAGATAGACTTGAGGAGTGGGTACCATCAAGTGCGGATCCGTCCCGGCGACGAATGGAAGACCGCCTTTAAGATAAAGGACGGTTTATATGAGTGGAGGGTTATGCCTTTCGGCCTCTCCAATGCGCCCAGTACCTTCCAACGTCTCATGAACGAGGTACTGCGCGCCTTCATAGGGAAGTTCGTGGTCGTCTACTTCGACGACATCCTCGTCTATAGCAGATCCAGAGACGAGCATGCAGACCACCTTCGGCAGGTCTGCACCATCCTACGGCAGGAGCAGCTCTACGCCCACCCCAAGAAGTGTAGCTTCCTAGCGTCCGAGGTTGCCTTCTTAGGGTTCATCGTGTCCGCCCAGGGCGTAGCCGCCGACCCGGAGAAGGTCCGGGCCATCACGTCGTGGCCGACCCCGGCAAACATGCACGACGTTAGGAGTTTCATAGGACTGGCGACTTTCTATAGACGATTCATACGGAACTTCAGTTCCGTTACAGCCATCACCGATCGCCTCGGAGGAGTCGTCGCCTGACACCGTGGCAGAGAGCTTTCCAGCAGATAAAGCTCATGATGACACAGCGCCGTACTACGGCTTCCGACTTTGGGAAAGTGTTCGAGGTTACATGCGATGCCTCAGTATCGGCATCGGAGGCGTCCTCACCAGGAGGGCCACCGTGGAGTTCTTCACAGAAGCTGAACGATGCCAGGCTTCGATACTCCACGCACGACAAGGAGTTCTACGCGGTCATCCAAGCCTTACGGCATTGGAGACACTACCTCCTATCATCGGAGTTCGTGCTCGGATCACGAGGCGCTCAAGTACCTGCACTCGCAGCAGAAACTGAGCGATCGGCACGCCAGGTGGGTCGAGTACCTACAGGACTACACCTTCGTCATCAAGCACAAGAAGGGCAAGGACAACGTCAGAGCCGACGCCTCACCGGAGAACTCACGTGCTCAACGCCATGAAGGTGACAGTCTTGGGGTTCGAGACCATCCGAGATGGGTACGATAACTGCCCTGATTTCGCCCCATCAACGCCGAAGTCCGACGAGGACCATCCCACGATTACAAGGACTATGTCTCATCGACGGATACCTGTTCTTTAAGAACAGATTGTGCGTACCTCGCACATCACTACGCGGACTTCCTCACTTGGGAATGTCACGCCGAGGCCTTAGCGGTCATTTTGGCCGCGACAAGACGATCGCCGCCATGGAAGGCCAATTCTACTGGCCTTCCTAAAGCGCGATGTTGGCAACATAGTTGCCAGTGCCGTATGTGCCTTGGCCAAGCAAGTCAAGAAGAGCGCCGGACTTTATACCCCATTGCCGACGCCGAGGCGCCCTCGACGACGTGAGCATGGACTTCGTCTTGGGACTGCGCACCGCGAGGCACCACGACTCCGTCATGGTAGTCGTGGATAGGTTTTCGAAGATGGCCCACTGCGTTCTCGCGCGAAGACGCTCGACGCCGTGAAGGTCGCCAGATCTTCTTCCGAGATCGCGCCTCCATGGCTCGCCATCCTCGATCGTGTCCGATCGTGACGTGCGCTTCACGAGTTACTTCGAGGACCTGTGGAGCCTCTTGGGCACGGCTCAAGTTCTCGATCGCCTACCATCCGCAGACCGACGGTCGACGGAGGTGGTCAATCGTAGCTTGGGCAACCTACTACGTTCCTCGTGAGGTGAACACCTCGCGTCTTGGGATCTTGTCATACCACGCGCTGAGTTCGCATACAACTCCTCGGTGAACAGAACCACCGGGTTGAGCCCTTTGAGATCGCCACGGCCAGGCACCCCGTCGACCCCTAGACCTAGCTCCCATAGATCCTCATGTTAGGGTTTCCGAGGACGCACTTGCATTTGCCCAGCATGTCTCTGCATTACATCATCGCATTCATGATAGGATCACGCAGCAAAATGCATTGTACAAGCAAGCCGACTTGCATCGCCGACCCTGCAGCATTTGACGTGGGAGACCTAGTGATGGTCAGACTCAGGCCGGAGAGATACTCTCCGGACGCAACGGCTGCATGCTCGCAGCGCCGCCCGTTCGGATCCTCCGTAGAGTGGGCGACAACGCGCACGTCGTCGAAATTCCTCCTACGTGGGAATAGGCTCTACATTCAATGTGGCGGACCTAGCTCAAGATCGGGCCCCTTCTTCCCCACCCCCAACCTCTCTAGACCCCTTCAACGTGAGTGAGTTTGCCGACACCACTCCCAATTGTTTCACTCGATAGGCACGAGGCAATCGATTGTATCGCAGGAGGTAATTGACCATGCAGGTGGGGAAGCATCGAGAGATTCCTAGTACGTTGGCGGGCCACACTGCGCGGGACGACACGTGGGTTCTGTAGCAGAGCTCCGACGCTCCGTCCGACCTACTTCCACCGTCGCCGATCCTCCACCCCGACTCGCCGAGTCGAGTCCTTCCCACCCCGAGGATTGATGGCGCGTCACCACCGGACGTCATCGAGCCAGCAGCAGAGGAGCAGCAGGACTTCGACCCAACACCCGAGGAGCGGCACTACCCAGCTCGCCACCGAGACGAGTCCAGCCACCACGGCGAGCCGCCGAGCAACACGGATTCCGCATTCCGTTTCGGCATGACGCGACGCCGACCACCGAGCACACCGACACCTCGGTTACCTTATTCTATAGCTTTCGGTTTTATCGTGTTGTCGTGGTAGCGGGAAGGCTCCACATGAGGAACTCTTTCACCCCCTCGTTATGTTGGGCCCGACAAGCCCATTTTCATTATTTCCTTTCCTTACTTTGTTTGTTTTGCTGTTTTTGGACTTAAGGAAGGGCCTATCTTCACCCATATATAAGGGAAGAGGTGGGCACTTCCCTTACTTTGACCTAAATTTGAAGATTGGTATTTTGAGAAGAAGGGTCAGGTCGTGGAGAAGAATAGAAGAAAGAAGAAGAAGAGGAGGAAGAGGAGAAGGGGAGAGGAAGGAGGAAGGGCAGCCGCACCGCGCCGCCGCCGCCAAGACGCCGCGCGCTGCCGCCATGCGCCCGCCGCGCGCTGCGCCGTCGCGCCGCCGCCCGCCGCCGCGCCGCCGGCGCCGCCCGTGCCGCGCCGCTCGCGCGCGCCGCCCGCCGCGCGCGCTGCCGCCCGCTGCCGCCGCTGCCGCGCGCCGCGCCGCCGCTGCCGCCGCCAGCCCGCGCCGCGCGTGCCGCTCGCGCCGCTCGCCGCCCGCGCTATCGCCGCGCCGCCGCCGCCCGCCCGTGCCGACCGTGGCCCGCCGCGCACTCCGCCGCGCCCGCCGCCGCGCTGCCGCCCGCTGCGCGCCGCTGCCGCCACGCCAGGCCGCCGCCGCACTGACCGCGCCGTCGCGTGCCGGCTCGCGCGGCTCGCCGCCGCGCCATCGCCGCGCGCTGCCGCGCCCACCGCCGCGCCACCGCCAGCGCCGCTGCGCGCGCCATCGCCGCGCCGCGCCGCTGCGCCACCGCGCCGCGCCGCCGCGCCGCCGCTGCGCCACCGCCGCGCGCGCTGCCGCTGCCTCGCGCCGCGCCGCTGCGCCGCTGCGCACGCCGCCGACGCCGCGCCAGATCGATCGCGTGCTCGCCGCCGCCGACCGCACGCCCACCACCGCCGACCACATCTCTCGCTGCCGCTCCGCTGATCGCGACGACCGCCCCTCCGCAGTCAACCTCCGGCGCACCCGACTACTCCTCCTCCGAATTCAGTTGGTGCGAAAATCCTGTCGCCGCGCGCGGCGAAGGTACTCTGCTTTACCTAGCCTCTTTACGTCATTTATTTCGCCAGTATTCTTTCGTATTGCCTCCACCGCGCTCGGGTTAGATAGGTGAGTGGGACAGATTGAGAGAACGAGCGAAACAAAGACGGCGTCTTACCTGTCCGGTACGAGTCGGACGCCCGACGCAGCGTGTGAGCATTCCAGTGGGAGTTGCCCCATTCGACGGCGCGGCGCGCCTCGACCCACCTCGACGACTTGGAGGGCTGGACCGACCCAGCTTGGCGACCCCGCCCGCTCCGGTTGGCTCGTAGCTTGTCGGCGCATTGCACGTACCGTTGTAGAATCATCGTCCTCGTCATCGTCATACATATATTTCTGTTCTCCGCATATCCATCGGTTGACGTCGTGGACGTAATCCGATCAGTTAGCGATACGACACCGAGTTCCTTCCTTCGGTGGCGGTCGGACGCCGTTGAGACGACGTCCGGCATCACCTATAATTTGATGGAAATATATATGTGGCTGGCGAGCCAATCACACGTTCCATAAATAGAACATACTAGTTTTAGTACATGTGAGATCCTCGTAATGAAGTCCACAAATACATGATATGACTTAGTGAATTATGATGAGATCAGAATAAAGAGATCACTAGTCTTTAAGTATGTGTTACAGACATTCTGATTCAAATGATCTTGAGAAGGACATCGAAGTATCATGATAGAATAACATTTTCTAGCCTCACTCATATGATGAATATATCCGGTCCTCTAGTCATTAGTGAGGACCCACTAAGGGTAGATAATGGGTGTTTTTTAGTAGAAATAGTTCACTAAATTGATATGTAAAAATCCCTGAATGGTATGATTCCAAACCATTAATCATGTTGGTTCATGTCATAGTTGTGTAAGTGGTCCTTAAACTTGAGACACCAAAGACATCTTGTGGACAAACAGTTGTACTTTGACTATGACTTACGAGTCTCCAATCATAGGATTTTAAAGAGTCTTAGTTCAGGTGCATCAAGAAGTTCATGAAGACGATTGAGTGGTCAAGATGGGCTCATCCACCCTTGATAAAAGAGATGACAACTCAAGGAAGATGATGCGATGAAGTCCTTGGCCAAGGCAGTTAAATATTGTAGAAGAGTTCTGCAATGATTTTTGAATGCATCAATGCTAACTCGAATGGCCGATTAGGGTTTGACAGTTGATCATACCCTAAGTCATCCTAGGATCATCAAGTGGATGAGAGACTATAAATACACGGTAACTGATGATGTGCACCTTCCTTGAGTGAGTCGATACACACTCCTTTATATCTTCTAGAGCACAAGGTGTAGCTTCGCAACCCACGTAGGCCCAACCTATCGATTGGGATAAATCAATCCAACTTTAATTAATATATATGATGATATAGTTAATTCGTTTGGAAGGCCACTAAAGATTATTAGGCCGTCGGAGTTATTATCTAAACTGATATATAGGCCTAGTGGGTCACACGCAAATAGTCTTTGGAAGTTAGAAGATATACTTAAAGTTTGAGAGTTTAATGAAAAATACCCACTTAGTATCAATGGGGGAAGGCCTTGAACAAAATTACCCCAGACCAGAATTTCTCAAGGGCCTCCTTCCTTCTCCCCATGGCTCTCTTTATTCTTGATGTGATCGAAACAATGTAACAACGATGATAAAGGTTGAAAGGGGTTCGTCAAGCAAAGGAGGAGATTCAACATGCCATGGACTGTGAATGTCTGGAGGGTGCACACAGTAACAACTCAACTCTTCTCAATCGAGGATCCAAAAAATCACAGATATGATCAGTGCACAAGGGATTTGTTTCATGTTGTAATGATGTCACAAGGATTCTGTTTAAGTCTTCCACTATGAATCATTTTGAATTCATATTCAAATATATATCTACCCTTATCTTATAACCAAGATTATTGCCAAATCCATTATTTTATCTACATGTGCGCCTGTATTAAAAACAAAATATCTCAATTCACATTTTCTCAAAATAAAATTTTCTTTATAGAAAATGTTTTAAACATATATTTTTAGTGTAAACCTGCTCTTTTTCACATTTTTGTCTTATAGTTTTACTTATATTTTCACATACAACTTAGAGCCATATTGTAACACATAGTCTCCTTATATTATTTCAAATTTGTTTCCAAGTTTAATTTTGATTAAATATATAACATGATGATCACTCCAGAGTATGGAATTTTTGTCATGGCATTTATCATTCTCTTCTCATAATCTCTAAAGTCTCTACAGCTTAGGTGCTTAGAGAGTCAAAATTAGTTTGAATGAAATTATTAATTCATCTATAATAATGATTTTTCAAAAAAAACACGGAGATAAATTCTGCAACCTCAGTTACCAATTACTACTTTTCTGATGGTTATGGAATTGACTTGGCCTTAGAAATTTAATATTATTTGTTTGTCTTTTTTGACTTCATAATGTTTGACTGTTTCTTTTTATGTTAAAAATAACATAGCCTTCCCTAATGAGCACTGAGATGAATCTCATGCTTTAATTAAAGGAATGACTTTTGGAGTATTCACATGCGGGACCAAAGACGACATAGATTAAAGGTCTGAGATTAAATTGTCGAGAGGATTTAATAAATAATGTTATCTAGAGGATAAATGAAAGAAAAGTATCTTGAAGATAATGCACAATCTAATGAGTGGGAGTAGAGCAGAAACGACATAGGGAATGAGATGCTAATCAACATTAACTAATGGATAACTAAAGCTCAACTTGAGGATAAAATATTTCTTCAATGTGAGACTTTAAAAGCAGATCAAAAACACAAATTTACAGGGGCAATATTTTATGCCTATTGGTTCAACGTTTTGGACTTCCATGCAAATTGATGTAACACTACGATTGGGATAGAGTGGCTCATTTTACACTGTAGGGGAAAGGCGAATGGAGGGAATGCAATGAGTTGGGTGAATGTGGAAGCCGTGAAAATTTAATGATAAATTCATAGAACCACTAACTAATTGATGACCCGATAACGGTGTGGAGGGGTCTAGGCAACGGTCAACCTCCGAATGATCCAATAGTTCAGCTAAAAGACCAGCGAAGTGGGGGACAACTAGTGTCCAAAGGCATCCACCCCCTTCTCCGAGAATAACCCTAATTCAGTACCCAAAAGAAAGTCCTATCTCTCCATAGAGGTGACTAATCCTAATTATGTTGTAATATATAGGCAGCAGAGCAATCGAGGACGACACTGAAAGAAGTAATGATACTACGATAATAAAGGGGAAACGATGGAACCCGATGGGTTGAAACCTTGAAGTCCGAGGCGATGGGGCGATGTTGTTGAAGCCACAATCGTTGACGACGCCGAAGTTTGGATGATGTTAGTATGGAGCACGGGGACACAGCTCGAACATTGTTGCACCCTGATGAGTGCAGTTAGCGGTGGACACACATAGTGTGCAGATCTTGGTGTGGGGGGGGGGGGAGGTGCACGACAGACGTGCGGTCGCGCAACGACCACGATGGCACACGGGCACACAGTAGTCACTCAAATGTGAGACGGGTACACAGGTGCACGGAAAGCGCACCATGCGCAGGTGGGCGCAACTGGTGGAGGGATGTATGGCGGTCGAGCGAAGCGCAAGCCGGCGCGATGCTCGGCGGCCACAGCTTGTGGGTGGTTGTGGCGTGCTGGCAGGTGCACAACATCGTTGCATCAGACAATAATTCTGGCACGAGGGGCAGTGATGCCGGACGTCATCGATGCATCATCTGACGGGTAATTCACAAATGAGAATGTAACTACGTGATGCGATGAAACCCTAGATGTGAGTATGTGCAGGCCTTGACTTGTGGAATTTGTCTAGTTCTGAGCTCCTAGGCGGGTGATCGATGACAATGACGATGACCTTCTGACCCTTGTCAGGGTGACGACGATGACTACGATGCCTAACAGAATAATTCTGAAGGGGCTCGCATGTAACGGATAGGCTCGACCCGTACCTAGGGAACAATCAATTCGTAGTTTTCTCATTGTTTTCTTTCACCTAATTCTAACCCGATCGAGGTGGAGTGATGTCAAAAATATACTATAAGAAGTAATATAACGGACAAGCAAGGGGAACGACGTACCTAATCGGTGGCGGCATTTGTCGTTGGTGTCTTTGGCGGAGCACGGACCAGTGCGGGCAGGTAGGTGGAAGCGTGTCATTGGCAGAGGGCACGGTGAGGCTCTACCGGCAGCGGTGTCACTGTGCAGGAGTGAAATGATGAAGATCTGAGGAGGATGAAGAGGCGAGGCGCACAGCGGTGAGGCAGCTCAATTGGTCAGTTGAGCGCGACAGACACGGCAGATTCAGGCGGTTGCAAAATGGCACTATGGTTTAGTGATGCGACAAGGGCTACGGAGTAGGGCAACACACAACCAAATAAAAGATGCACATGCAGCTAGAAGTCTGGGTGCGGAAAGTCCACAAGTGCAAGCAGAGGCGGCAACATCTCATAACTCTCATTGATGTGTACGCGCGCAGGGACAGCACTATCTACACTCGAGCGGAGCATACGATCACAGTGATGCGGCTCACGTGCGACTTGGCGGCGCGTTTGGCACGCACTGGTGGTTGTGCATCTGATAACAAAGTGCAATCGTGCACAAAGGCTTGGTGACGCGCTGAGGAAGCCCGAGGGGTTTTGCCGGCTTGCAGAAGCGAGAAAGGGCGGCTTGCGGCGTTGCACGCTCGCCTGGCGACATGCAAAGTTGAGTGTGGCTTTGCAAGAAAGATCACAACTCCAGCATTGTCACGTAGCTCTAGCAGTGCAACAATCGTGCCCCCCCCCCTCGCGATCATGTTGACTGTTGTGGACTGAGAGTGTCAACCAAGGATCGACGGTCTGACAGATTTCGAACAATTCGGGATCCATCAAAAGATTCCTCGGGCGAGATTCAATGAATGGAGTCGGTGCCTTCAGGTCGAGTAAGGGTATTCGGATTGTCCACGGCCGAGTGAACCCTATGATCGATACGGGAGAAGCAACCCTAGCACCCGAACACATGGTTTGCCAGGGATTTTGGCATCATGGATTGACCTATAACAGTTGGCAGACACCTCCTTTCTCTTCTCGTGCTTCTTCCTCCTCGTGCTTCTTCCTCCACTTCTTCTTCCTCTTCTCCTTCTCCTTCTTCCTCCTCGTGCTTCTTCCTCCACTTCTTCTTCCTCTTCTCCTTCTCCTTCTTCCTCTCTTCTCTGGGGTGAGATCTGAAAACGGGGAGTAACTGCAACAAAACACTTCTAGATCTACTCTTGAACATGCCCATCATGGCCTTATATAGGGCCATGATAGGCCCCTTTATATAATGGTTCAATAGGGGGGCTAATAAGGGACCCCTTTTTACAACACTTAAAATGAAAAAACAAGGGAAACAACCTAAAATGATTCGAAATAAAATGACGGGTAAAACACGATGATACTCATGCGTCATGACGAGTATAGTGAACTCGTCGTGACAAACATGAAACATGGAGTAGATGAACGAAAATGGAAAGTTAGAACATGAACATGTGTGCGGACGTGCTCTACCTGGTGTATTTAAACCCGGGCGTCTTCACGGACGCTTTGGCGTGCCGGTTGGGCTGGACACGGACTGGCGGTGTTGCTGATGACAGTGAGGGTGGCTCAGATGATGTATCGTTGATGTCATTTGGGCGTGCTCCATCATGCGGACCTCCAAGATCCAGTGGTGGCTGGTTCTTGAAGGCAAGGGAGTCGCCCAAGATCTTTCGGAGGATGCAGATTGGCGAGGATCAATTAGTATGACAAATCGGTGAGGGCCAGTCGATGCCGACTAGTCAGCGAATGGCGAGTCGGTGACAGTGTTTCCAACAAAGGTGAGTTGGCGCTGGCATTTCCGTATGGCGACCTAGGATGATGACGTTTTTGGAACTGATCCAAGAACTTCAAAGAACAGCTATCATAAGTAAGAAGGGGCAAAGATGGTAGTGATTGTCGTTCTTCCGGCAGAGATAGTTGCTTGACGACGGTGAATCTAACGGTTGCCGCAACATGCAGCTTCCTTCACAAATCGATCTAGAAAATGGTAAAATAACTCCCAAGGGGAGAAGGGTGGGAGCCCAATTCAAGAAACATCTCATCTTCAATGTCAAATGAACTCTAATTGTCCCCTTTGGGCATGCCTCCCTTTATATAGGGTAAGGAGGTTTCTCAAATGGGCTAAGTTATGGAAAAACGTCATGTGATGAGGGTTTCCCCCTAAAGCTCCTGATGGAGCGCGCCCAAACGACATCGACAAAACGTCATCGGAGCCATCATCACCATCATCAGCATCACCGTCGGTCCGTGTCCTGCCCGTCCGGCACACCAAAGCGTCTGTGAAGACGCCCGAGTTTAAATACCCTGGGTAAAGCACGTCTGCGTCCGTATCACCGTGTTTTAATTATCTGTTCTCAGTCGTTTGATTTCATGATCGTGTTCGTCATGACGAGTTCACCGTACTTGTCATGATGCATCCGTATCATTGCATTTTCATCCGTCACTTTATTTCGAGTTGTTCTATTATTGCCCCATGTTTTTTTTTCATTTTAAATGTTGTAAAGGGGTCCCTTATTGGGCCCCTATGTGTACTGTGTATTGGGTCCATCATGGCCCTATATAAGGCCATGATGGACCACGTTCTTGTTCAGATCTGGACTTGTTGTTTTGCAGTTACGTTTCTTACATTTTCAGATCTCAAAAGAGAGAAAGGCGAGGGAGAAGAAGAGAGAATGACCACCTGGGATAGGATCGACGTTCACTTTGGCATCTGCACATGAGAAGATCCATTTTTGTGCCGTCGAAAAAATCAACCCGGTTGCGCTGGTCGTCTCCCGCTCTGCGCCAGGCATCGCAAATTGATTATTGTCGATTGTCGCCAAGTGTGTCGTGGATCATCACCATCGGTCTGACGACAAGGGTCAAAGCCCTACCGTTGGGCCCCCGTTTGAAGCTTCGATGGACATACGATCTTTGAAAGGAATCTGTTGACCGTCTGCCAGCCAACCGCCGCGTGGAGCATTTGCCCCTTGCGGTATCAACTTTGGCCGATCCGGCATCGCCCTACTCGGATCATGTGAGTAATCCAGGCTACCGTGGAATGTTCACAACGGCAACATCTGGGGCTATCGATGTTGTTGTGTCACTCTCTCAACGGTGGATTGTTTGCAACGGCAACATTAGCGTGCTACTACGTCCATCACTGGCCGATCTGCCCAGCCTCAACGTCACAGGGCCTGAAGAACCGGTTTATCGATCGGTGTTTAGCGCATGTTTGCCTTCCGCGTAGCGGTTGAACTTCTGTCATGCAACCCCGACGAATATCGTTGAGTCGGCAGTGACAGCCAACCAGAAGTGCAAAGGACTCGCCGGATTGTCCCCGCACCGTCGTCGAGTCAACCGAGACTCAGTCTGGCTCGTTGTGATACCTGTTGCGTCGACATTGCTAGGAACCCGCTGAACCGGTGCAATCCAACAGTGTCTCTCTCATGCGCATATTCCCTACGCCGTGTTAGATATTTTGCGGAGCCGCTCCACGGTTATGATCGTGAGCCCAACAGCCATCGCT
Source organism: Wolffia australiana (assembly GCF_029677425.1). Classification (NCBI taxonomy): domain Eukaryota; kingdom Viridiplantae; phylum Streptophyta; class Magnoliopsida; order Alismatales; family Araceae; genus Wolffia; species Wolffia australiana. Next base: position 15,169,231 of record NC_135835.1, on the reverse strand, counting down.
CAGGCGTCAACAGCTCTAGCACACGACTATTCCATCATGCTGGTTCGCACGCGTCGCCGCATCGGATCGCTGGGACTGCTATTGCCAAAACCTATGCGCCCCGCACTCGAGTTTCGACGTCACCCTTTGTGGAACCTGAGCCTTGCTCTGGCGAACATCATTGTCTCACTCTGCCTCTCCCTCCACATACGCTCATGCGGTGTCTTCGCCGTTTGTCGAGCTATCCTGTGCTGCCGCCAGCATGTTCTGCCTACCTGCCCGCTCCACCGTTCACTATCAGAGACATTGACGACAATCACCACTACTGACAAGGTACATCGTTTCCCCTTGTTTGTCCATTATATTATGTCTTTCAGTATATTTTTTGGCTGCACTCGACCACGGTCGGGTTAGATTAGGTGAGAGAAAATTACAATTTGAGTGTCTTCCTAGCTACGGGCCGAGCCCGCCCGTTATGTGCAAACCCCTACGAAATTATTCTGTTCGGCGCCGTAGTCGCCGTCGTCGCTCTGACGAGGGTCAAAAGGTCACCGTCCTCGTCATCGGTCGCCTGCTTAGAAGCTCAGAACTCGGCGAATCCCCCACTCTTCAGCCCCTGCACGGCACATTTCACCTAGGTCATTCGCATCACGTAGTTACAATTCACTTAGTAATTTACCCGTTGGAGGATGCCATTGACAACGTCTGACATCAGGTCCAACAACATACAAAAAATAAGACAATAATGGATGGGGGCCCAAAACACAATGCTCGTCCGAACAATTCATTAAAGACAAAGTACGGAAAAGAGAATCAAACTGCGAAGGCTCGTTGTTAGGCCGTGTACTTGAAGCTGGGATTTTTGGTGTCGGCTTGCGCTTCATGCCACGGTTGCTCACCAACAATGGCTCAGTTTGCTGGATGGGTCCCCCATCACAAATGGAGCAGCCTTTGATTCCTTATCATAAACTGACTTTGTATTTCATACAGCTGATGTGAAATAACTAGATATGCATAGATGATGAACCTGATATTGAAATAAATATTCTGATTGAAGCAAAAAAATTATAACCTCATTAGTTAGTACAGTGATAAGTAAGGCTTGAAGCATATGGAGAATGTATTATAAAAATGAACTTTCATCCAAAAAAATAATTAAAAGTAATTAAAATAGATAACATATTTTACTATAATTTTAATAAAGGATACTAATTTATAAGTTTTTTATTGGAATTTGTAAGGCAATGAGTAAATTAGAAATAGCTGTTATACCTTCATTTGCATTTTAGGAGTCACAGTTGCATTGGAGAATGAACAAAGCGGGCATTAGTTGTGGGTGTAAGTGCATGGTGAGCAGAAAACTTGGACTGCATAATATCGTGGATGAAAATTTTCAAGTTGCGGTGCATCAGGAATTCTTAGGCATGGTTAGTGACATTTGAAAGGTGTGGGTTTAGATTATCTTCTTGGATGATTATCTTCAAGATGAAATGAACATGTAAAGAATAAAAAGTGCACACAAATAATTTTTCACACCGGATAGGGCACAAATTGATGTTTTTTCTTCATCTTTGGATCAACAGATCTGCCTCATTGTACGCAGTATCTGATGCAATCTAGAGAAAACGGATCAAAGAAAATATGTTTCACTAGAGAGAGCCAATAAAAGTTGAACACAAAGATCAGGGATGAGATACAAAGAGGGGGAAGAGGAGTTATAATAGAAAAGCCCTAATATTATGAGCCTGTTGATATAACTCTTCAAAATTAGAGGGCTATATTTTCTTGAATTATTCTTTGATCTGTTTTATTATTCCTCCTCCGTAGGGAATCAGCTTTCAAATTCAAATTATGAAGTAGTTCCACAAAACTTTCTCTCTTTGAGCTGGCCTTCAAAATAGGCTTGATTTGGGGTATAACTTTTCCTTGCGTATCGAGCCTTTTTTGTCCAACTTTTGACCTAGTCTTCTCCTTCTATCCCATTAGCATCCAGAATTTAATACTTTATTTTCTAAAATATTAGATTTTAATAAAACTCCACAAAATTGTAATAATAGTTGACGTTATTGAAGATAACAAGTGAATTAGGACAAAAAATTTAGTATATTAGGACTCAATAGCCTATTCTTTTTTCCCGTCTAAAACATAAATAATTGATAATATGTAGGTAAACCCGAAACAAATTATTAGATGAGACATAACAATACATGAGTACGAATATATATTTTATGTTATCAATTGAATATTGGGACATCACAGAGTAAAATATGGTTGCAAAACATTAAAATATGCTGAGCTTTACCATAAACACATTTTTTTTACATTGGATCAACACCTTTAACTTATATCATTGACTAGTTAAATTTAGTATTATTGAACTACTTCATGAATAAGGAAATCACATGTATAAACTCGAACCGATCGCTGTAAGAAACCAATCAAATTTTCTCATCAGTCTGTTGACTTACATAACTGAATATTTATACTGTGGTGCACATTCAAATATTTTCCTGAACCTGGAGTAGTTCTGTGTTCTCCACGGTACATATTTTGATGGATCGTAGATGACTTCCCTCCTTGGGATTCGAGGATTCGATGAATTTTCATTTGTGCTCCTTTACAAACTTAGAATAATCATCAGCAGGGTCTTGTGTCTATTTCTTTATTCCCTTGTCAGCTTAGATGTCTAGAATGGCAAGCCCCATCCATGATGTGTCATGTCAATAGCCGGAGCGACAGATAACTTGCACAGGCTTCTCGTGGAGGGCTGCCGAAAACCATCATTTCTAGTGTGGCAGAGGACTGGGACGAATCGTATAAAACAAGTATAAACCCCCCCTAAAACCCCAAATGAAACAGATGCGACCCTCAAAGAGAGACCTGCAAAAAAAATACTTAGCCTCGCTCAGCATCTTGAGATCTCTATTTTTATTTCTAAGGTAATATTGTGAAGAGGCACAACGTTCGAGCCAGAAGTCTCATTGTTCCAGCCCAACTAGCTACTGAGTTGAGCACTACCAGTAGTTTCATTTATACCATTTTGGCTGTGTTTGCAGCAGTGGTCTATTTTTTAATACGAATTAGAGGGGTATTCTTTGTAATAGTCCTCCGAAGGTATGAAGTTGGGACAACCTGAGATGGGCTTGCACAGTCTTCTGCTTGATGTTGTCGTGCCAGAGGTTTAGTGGGTCTCCTTCCATTTACTGGTCTCACTGTATGTCATGAAAGTAAAATTGAGAGACGGAAACAGATTTGGCCCTGTGAAGGGAAAGCTTCTAACTGATCATGGAGACGTAGAGCCAAGGTGAGACAGACTGCCGTCTTGGGTCAGAGTCACTGTAGAGGAGAGGGTGCTTACGATACTTTTCTGATATCTCTACATGAGGTTTAATGGGACGTCCGGCGTCACCTGAAATGCGTCAATCGAAGCTCATCCAGTCACGGACGAGGCCCATGATGAGACTGTGCATCCGTTGAGCGAAAATGGTGAGAGAACGAGCGAGAGACATTACTTGAAATGGATAGAAAAGAGGTACTCGATGAGAGAGAGAAGAAGTTCTGGGATGGAAAAGAAGGGACTGCCCACGCATACTCACTGGAGCGAAGAGATTCTGCCACTTGAGCGTCAAATCTCTGTTTTTAAGGCCCCTTAAAAGATGGAGAACTTCAGCAGAACCTTTGCAGTCGCCATTAATACCCACGTAAGGTTGGACTCTCTCACGTCAGCCCACGATCTCTGCTTCTCGCTCCTCCGTGATAATACCTCTCCCTCTGTGTCTACAAGATATATTCTCTTTCAGAGACCAGTCAAACAAGCAACATCAACCTGTGGAAAGAAATTTCTCAGGCTGGCAGAGAGCCTGAGGAAGAGACGGCCCATTTCCCGATGCCATCTCTAACGTTACCACATCCTTTTTCCATACTTTTCCTATCTTTCTCCTCCTATCCTTCTCTGTCCAAAGACCGGTACTTAGAGCAAGGGCAAGAGACATAATGCCATTGTACAGATATGAGCCAAAAACGAGCACCCGTCCAGGAGAGTCGCTCGATTACGCTAACCAGAGGCCACCTGTGCACGAGGGGCAGCGTAGCTCTTTAGTAGGGAGAAAATATTTAGTGGAAGCTCTTCCGTCTTCTTTTCTCTAGGTTTCTGTGCCGCATCATAGACAGCCTGCCCTACAAAGGCCGGTTCACATCAAATTATCAATATTTTCTCCCTACCCTGTTCGTAGATCGCCATGATGGTGCTCAGTCTCTTCTCCGGCAAAATTTCCAGTGCCGAAAACCAGGCACCAAATATGATGTCGCCTTCGTAATAACAAGGTTGGGAAACAGATGACGGAGAATGGGGGTTCCGTTCTGTTTCTCGTTGCTGAACGGATTAAGGAGCTTATCTGGTAAAGGGTCGCGTACCGTACCCGCTCGGAACATTTGCGAACTCATGGGATAAGGAGAAAAACAGCGAGATCCGACAAAAAGCGAAGACATGATGAGAAGTTATTTCTAGTTCAACGAGCTGCTGCGAGACCCGTCTAAGGTTCCCCTGTACACCGCGAGATGAAATTTACGTCGCGCCGACTCCGAGGAAATCGAAGAAGGGAAGCTTGGGAGGATTGCTCATCTCGTCCTGGCCTCTTAAATCATCGCAGGCGTAGGCACTGGGATCCGCCGCCGGCCAGCGCTGGGGATGGAGATGTGCGGTAAAGCTGCCGGCAAAACTCGCCGGACCCACGGCCATCATGAGCGGCGGAGCGCGATAAAGCCCGTTTCCATCCGTGCCTGCACCAACACGATTTAAAAGAAAAGGTCTCGCAGATCAGCTCTCGAGTGCGTATCTGTACGCTATCTATAGCTAACGGCAGAATTTATGTTTCATTATCCTACCGACAAAAACGTAACCGAAGCAGGGACGTCGATGAATGTATCTCTACGATATCTAATATAGGTAATGGAAAGATTCATGATTCATGTTCCTCCGACAAGAGCGCAACCGAAGATTTATAATATCTAAAGCACCGACGGACGTATCGTCCGACAAGAGCGCAACTGAAGAGTTCATGAATCAAAGCACAGAAATTAAACGTACCGACGAAAGATTCGAGCGGCGAAACTGGCTGGAGTCGGTGGCGAAGACCGTGGAAGAACATCCCCTGACCGGGCCTGTTTGACGAAGAGTTTAGGGAGAGATCATTTCCAGTAGAGGCCGCCGACTCGTCTCTGTTGCTGGTAGTGGTTGATTCGCCGCTGCATGCGTTATTGTCGGGCAAACACGCCTTTCTTCGCCTGTAAACGCTGGACTGCTCTCGGTGCTTCCTGGCCATGATAACATGCCAGTGGTTCTTCACCGCGTTATCCGTCCGGCCGGGGAAAAGCCTCGCGATAAGCGCCCATTTGTTCCCGTATAGACGGTGCGCGGCTAACAGTCTATCTTCTTCTTCCTCGCTGAACGCCCTACGGTTGATCCGCGGGTCCAGCTGGTTGAACCATCTCAGCCGGCAGCTCTTTCCTGCAAAGCATCACTGCCCGTTTAAAGATGAAATCTTTAGGCGAGAACTAAAGAATAATTAATATGTCTAACCTGATCTTCCTTCGAGCTTCTCGGCGATCAGATTCCAGTTCTGGGGGCCGTAACGGGCGACGAGTTCTCTAAGCTTAGCGTCCTCGGCAGGCCTCCAGTGGCCTCGGGCGCAGAGCTTGGTCTGCGATTCTTGCTCTTTAGTCCCAAGTGAACTCTCCCCTTCGTCTTCTTCTAATCCTTTCTGAAGAGATATCCGTCCGCCATTGATGACCTCAATGAAGCTCATGCTTCTTTTGGGATCTTGAAAGCCCCATCCTTGGCAACCAAGCGATGGCTGTTCAATGGCGAAGCTCGGCGGCGGTGAAGAGAAGAGACCCATCTGCTCGTTTAACTCGTCTGTGCCGCTGTAAAAGAATACTGAAGATGAGCGTGAAAACAACGAGGGGGCTTCTACACTGAAGAAAGGAGTTGCAGAAGCGACAGAGAGAAGAAGACAGATGTTAAAGAGCAGGCGTCCCACATGAGGGGGAAAGAGGAAGCGGTTAATCCCTCTTCGGCGGAGAGGCCAGTTACGAAGGGGAAACGCGTGGAACTGTCGGAGAAAGAGGTGGTGGAGATTTCAAACGGGGAAATCAGCGGCCGATGATGGGCGAGTGGGCGATTGGGGAACTGGTGGAAACTGTCCTCAGGGAGAGAAGAATAACCGCAGGCGTAGGAAGAAGACGACTGTTCACTGCCTTTCTCTCTCTACACTTCCGTTCCTCACTTTTTTTCTCTCTAAAGTTAACTTACTTTGAGAATGATCGCTGCGCCTCAAGTCGGAAGAGAGGGAGTCTTGGTTTCTGCAGCATGTACCAGCGCCGATATAGCCCCTCTCGTGCGCGCAGAGAGAGAGAGAGAGAGAGAGTTGAAGAGAGAGACTGAGAGAGAGAGAGAGAGTTGAAGAGAGAGACTGAGAGAGAGAGAGAGGAAGAGAGAGAAGATAGGAGGTAAAGACGGAAGTGGAAAATAGTGGGTGGGGGGTAGTCCTCTTATACCATCGCAGCTGCTGTCCCTCTGGGCATTGACAAAAACACAAGAACCGAGCTTGTCTGCTAGCTACGCCCCACAGTCCTCTCTCTTTCTCTCCCTAAAAATCGCAGCATAAACAAAAAACGAGTACAGTTCTCCACCCAATCTCTGTCCAGAACTTGGCCCAACCCATTACTGTTTCCCCTGCAACAGCTTCTTTCATCGTTGCTTTCCGCCTTCTGCGGCCCTCTCTTCCCTCCCTCCCTCTTTCTCTCTCTCTTATTGATTGTGCGGACCCCACCCGCCCCTCTTCACCAGCTTTGAATCCGCCGGGCTTAGGTTAGGATCCCAAAAGGACGCCCTCTCACTGTTCTTCAGGAAGTGCTGATTATACTCTGCTTGAGTTAAGGTCCGTCTCTCGACCCCGTCCTCTCTCCGTTCCATTAATTCACAGATGGGTGTCTCTCTAACGGCGAACGGCGGGTCAATGTTTTAATAATGCGCGACGTGCCATCAGATTCTATCGCCCTCGCTTCTGCTCCCACGTTTTCTGCTAAGTATTCCGCTGAAGGGTCCTCCTTTCGCTTGGACTTGTCCACAGTAAAAGGCTAATTGCCCCCGTAGCAGCCAGCAGCTACGAGAATCCGATGCTCTCTCTTTCTCTCTCGCTGTCTATCGATCTATCTATCTTTCTTTATTTCTTATGTTTTCGAAATAATGGCGGTGGCTTTCTTTGAAAGACGGGAAAGAAGAAGACCAGGCGCCGGTAACGGCTGCTGAAAGATAGAGCATTTCGGGGCTCCATCGAAGGAGAAAGAAGGCAGCTTGCATAGTTGCATGGGCGATGTTGACGGGACGTGACGACGAGATGGGACGTGCCCCACGAGTTCTCGGCCGCCCGTGTGCAAACCGGCGGGTCTACCGGCTCTACGCAGGAGGAAGAGGAGGGGTAAATTAATTAATCGCGATTGCAGAAGTATTTGTTTAATCCGTAGTCGGAGAGACGTAGACGACGAAATAATGTTCTCCGGCGACTGTTCGATACTTGACCTGCCATGGGGAAGTTTTTGGTAGTAAGACTGTTTGCTCGGAAGAGGAAGATTCGCAGGCGGCTCTCTTCTTCGTCGTGTGCTTCCTCCCCGTGGCGGTGGGGCTTTCTCGGCTGCGTAACGGTCGCTGTTCGCCTGAAAAGGACGGCGAAAGCCGCCCCCGCACGTGCATCCCCTCCGCGTAGAGCCATTCTTCCGACCACTACCCCCTATCTGGCCTGTGTAGTGTAGGACAAAATACCACGCACACGGTTTACAGGGAACTGCTTTCTTTCTCTCTTTCTCCCCCCTCTCTATCTCTCGCTCCATCTCTACTTTCTCTATCTTTCCGTCTTTCTCTCTCTCTCTCTCCCTATTTTCTCTACCTTTGCTTCTCTCTAAACTTTCTCTCTCTTTCTCTCTTATTTCTCAGTCTTTCCTTATCTCCATCTATTTTCTGTCTCTCTCTCTCTCTTCTCTCTCTATTTTCTCTACCTTTCCTTCTCTTTCCATTTTTCTCTATTTTTCCATCTCTATTCATTGCTTCTGTCTTTCCTTCTCTGTCTTTCTCTCTCTCTCCCCGTCTCTCGGCTGCGGTCTCTCTCATAGTTTCGTCCTATCTCTCTCGCTCAATCCCAGTCTCCTTCATTTTATCTCTTTCTCAAAATCGCTATATTCCTCTTTCTGATGTTACCTCTTTATCTTGCCCTATCTATCTTTTTTATATCTATCTATCCATGTATCTTTCTCTGTGTATATCTATCCATCCATTCATCTATCTATCTTTCTTTCTTTCTGTCTTTCTTGCTCTACATCTATCTATCTATGTAGCTAGCTTTCATTCTTTCATTATTTCTTCTTATCTATGTATCCATCCATCCATTTATCTGTCAATAATATTTTATCTATCCAACCCTTTGCTGAGAGCAGCAACGGAGAGAAAATTCGCTCCAGGGACCAGTGGGATTGTACAGACTTAACTTCGCTTTTGAATTTATGGAGTAACAGCGACGGGTCTCGAGTCTCATCCCCTTTGATGGTCTGCTAACGGACGCGAGCGTGACAGCTCGTCCATTGACCTTTTCTATCTAACTCTAACATCATCCGGAGAGACCCGCCATTAGGGCTTTCCTGTCCGGCAACGAAAACGACGTCCAAGGTCACGTTGTATTTGACATTAAACGCAAGCTTGACTAATAACTTTCACATCGTCTCCGCTTCCCGAAGTTTTTACTGCTCCTGCAACGTTTTCCGCTTCTCTGCCTCAAGTGCTTGCCTCCAATATCAACGAAGATGTCAATATTTAATTCACGTTATTTTTTACGCCATCCGCCGAGGCTCTGCTGCAATCGTTCGTCTCCATAAATTTAAAAACGAGGATATTTAGGTCCAACTAGAATCGACATATTAGGTTATCATATGATGAAAACCCTACCCTATCTTCTTTTTCCAGCGGAAAATAGATCTCTCGGGTGTTTTTCTATTTAACTTGCAACGATAACTAATGAAATAGAAAATTTGCCCTCGGTTTCTACGAAACTGCTTTGTGGCTGTTTCAGTTCAGTCTTTAACCTCCGTTTGAGACTGGGCTCGCTAAATAACTCGAATTAATACATAATGCAGGGTGATTTCTCGAAGAAGACGACGGGTCATAAACAGATGTTGAACAGTCGACATGGTGGCGGTGAAATAGTGGCCGTCGGCAGCCACTTATCCAGTATCCACAGCTGTCGGATTCCGCGCCGAGGACATTCTTTAATTAGGTGTTACAGCCCGTCTCTTTGAAATGGAGATTAGCTTAGAAACGACTGTGATGGATAACCCTTGAAAGCGAAGGAATTGACTGAACATCAACGTGTCGGAGGATGCTTCAACATGGGTCTATACACTGAACTGAATGGACGATGGAAGAGACGATGGCTGAGACTATACCTCATACGTCGGTCCATGGTGAAATCGACAGCCAGTGAAACATGGCGAGCCATTATCATTTGATTGAGACAAACATCAGACCATACCCCACGTTCGTCCCCAATCAGCCCAGGAGACGATGGGGATATTCCAACTCTCTCTTGGTCTCCCTACTTATGTAACTCTCTTCTTTAATATTCCTATCTCTCTCAATTGACATAGTTTTCTAACTATCCTTCGCTTTCCATCTACCCACAGGATCTATCAAATATTTTTGTCGATTATGAAATACGTACGTATGTACGTATGCAACTATATAGCATCTAACAGAGTAACAGCTATCGGCACATCACTTATCCGCCTTCTTCTTTTCCATAAGGTATAACCTATTTATCTCTCTTTTCCTTTTCCCATTTCTAAGTTACATCGCTACTATTCCCTTCCCATGTGCTCATGGGACTCTATTGATTTACATTTTCTATTTGTGTATCTTTCTGTCTACAAGTAGGCATGTATGTTATGCCTAAGAATCTGTCAGTCAACCATCTATGCATCTTGGTATCATCTGCGAGAGAGGATGGCTGTAAGACAAGAAAGTTAGCCCACGGGAATCGATTGTAGGGACACTATGAGGGCTTGGAAGATAAATCCGACCACTGAGGCGCAGACGTGTCCTCTCCCGTTCTCCCTGACCATCTCTCTATCCTTCTCAATCTCTTTCGACGACCCGGCATCAACCATTCCCGTCAATTTGTCATCTCCAACTCTGGTCCAATGACTTCCACCCATTTTTTCTGACGACGGGCATAGTTTACAAGAAAAAAAAAAATCAGCACAAAGGAATCTACATCCTCGCGTCTTCAAGCTTCATACCAGACCAAGAGTTAAGAGCTATTGGAAGGCGAAATATCCGGTCAAAAAAAGCAAAAAAAAAAGGAAACACCCGGTCAAATGGCGCACGACCCACAATTTCCCACGTCCCCTTTGCCAGACCCGCGCAGTCAAAATCGGATCTTGTTCGCCGCCCATGCCGTTGCCGGCGTCTGTCAGGGCGGTACAAGAAGAAGGCTTCGCAATTCGCATCTCTGCATCCTTCCAGGAGAAAACCCTAAACGAGAAAGAACAGTGCCGTACATCGTTAATGAAACTACGTAATGGAGAAACGAACTGCTAGATCTTCGTCCTTCCGAGTGTTAATTCTATGCCTTTCGATGGATGGGCCTCTGTTCTTTCGGATTTGGAGGCCCATTTGTGAAGATTTGCCCATTATCTATGAAAAGATCTTCAACGATAACGTGTGGCCATGGGAGGAGCTAGCTGGAGGCCCAGCCGGGACATTTTGGGCCCGGCCATTATCCATAAGTTATCTGATGATCTTCGTCTTCCGAGTGAACCCCCATGGCGGCGACAGCACCGGCTACAGCGGCGGCGCTCCCTCAGAGTCATGGAAATGGGTGGTCTCTACGGCCGATCTCTCTCCCTTCCGTTGCGGTTTCATATTTTTCTCCGAAGATTGCACCGATCTGTCTCGAATGTTCCTGTTCAGGGATGCAATTGGGTAGAAATCCCAAAGCCAGAATAGGGGGCCTGCGCGGGCTTACAAGTGTCTCTGTTGCGAATTCTTCCGATGCTGAAGCAGCGCCGAAGGATTCTGAGAGGTGGCTTCTGGAACCCGTGGGTGAGATTGCCTTCTTGTATAGCAGTTCTTCCTTGGCGAGGCCATCTGTTTGTGGGGATTGGTGGAAAGACATCTCTTTTCCTGGTTACCTCACCCATTTCTTCGGCCGCTGAAAATGTTTTGACATTTTGGAATATTCATCAGACCAGAACTTATGAATTTATGATTCTGATTCTTTTTTTGCTCTTCGGTTGGATTATTGCTTGAGTTATTCATGTTGAACGTTTCTTTCATGCCGAGGCTTCTCATTCTGGTGGTCTGTTTGGTTGGAATTGGTTGGAAGAAGATAATGCCTTCTGATATTTCCTACTTTAACATATGAATGTATGCTTCTGATCTCGCACTGGGGCCCCCTGAAAATGTTTTCCATATTTCACTTTCCCTCTGTTTGTTTCAATAATTTGATAAGAAATCATTCGAACTGACGATCTTAGACTCATTAGTTGCACATCAAGGGATAGTGATTTTTCGATTAAAACTAATTTTCTCCCGTGTCTCTCATGCTCATTGTCGTTCAGGCGATGGGGACACAAGACACATTGGATTTCGAGTACCAATGCCAAGCGCGTTCGAGATTGTTTCAGTAAGCGCGTCTCACTTCTCCCGACTAGTTGCCTCCTTTGATGGGATACTACCCAACATAGAAATACTCTATCTCAGGATGTGGTGACAGTCGGTCGCCTTCCTGAAAAGGTAGACACGGTTATCGCCGTCGCCACAGGTAATCTTACTCATCATGATCTCTTAACGTGCATATGTTTTCTACCCGTGTCTGAACGATTTCTACTTTGGTCAGTTTCTGGCATCCACGCGCGGCTGGAGAAGAGAGATGGGCTTCTTCTGGTCACCGACTTAGACAGCACAAATGGAACTTTCATCGACGAAATCAGGCTAAGGCCCGGGAGAGTCTATTCAGCACCACCTGGCAGCCGTATCACCTTCGGTACGCGTACTTAAGTCAAGACTTCTTCTTTTGTGGTAGCTTTATCGATAAAGTAACTTCTATTCTGGGGCAGGGGATACCCATTTGGCCATGTTCCTCGTCTCTAAGCTTCAAGAGGAAAAAGCTGAGGCCGAATCTTCAGTCGCAGAGGTCGAATCTGCGGTTTCAACTTTCAAGGATTGAAACCGGAGCTCCGCAGACTGCGGCATCAAGCTAAAGATGGTGCGCGTAATGTGCATCGATCTAGTTGCGTTGACCCTTTTCCCTTTTTTCCGTGCAATTTTTCTGCATGCCTGCCTGGAGATACTTGTCTGATCGGGTAACCTTCTGGGCGTGTCGTAGAGATAGAAAAGGAGCGGTAAAAAAGACCAATATCGTGGTGAGAGAGATATATAAATATAAAGAAAGATAGGGAGATATAAAGAAAGAAAGAAAGTTAGTTAGAGATAGATACATAAGTGTATATATATGGAGAGAGAAAGTGAAAATTAGAGATATTTATATGTATGTATTTGTAAAGAGAGATAGATAGATAGATAGAGAGAGATAGATAGATAGATGGAGAGAGGGGGAGATAGATAGATAGATAGATATATATATATATATATATATATATATATATATATATATATATATAGAGAGAGAGAGAGAGAGAGAGAGAGAGAGATATGTACGTGGGCGATTTTGTAAGTCTTTTACGCTTTGGCTTCCCAAACTGCATGAGCAAAAGGATTGAGTCCCCATATAGATCGTGTTTGGTTAGCTGTCAAAGCACATCCTCTTACTGTTTGGAGACGAAACTTTTGATGTGCGTTTGAGAAGGTTACTTCACATTGAGCAAGTGCCAAGGCCAATGCTTAGCGAGACAATCAGATGCAGGACTGCCAACCTCGCAATGTGAGAAAAGGCCAAACAGAGAGAAGAGATAATGTTCCTTTTCATGAGGCCAGAATATAAAAATAAAAAAATTAAAATTCTGAAGCAATAGAGTCGACCACACCCATGGACCCATACGCGCAACTTTCTCCACTCCCATTGTAATCCAATTTGGGAATTTCGCTCCAATTATCGGTTCAATAATTTTCTAATACGTATTCATTTGATAATTGATGTGTCTGATTCTAGTCTAGTCCCAATTTGAAATTTGGCTCCAAATGTAATGTCAAAATCAACTATGTTAAAATCAATGTGACCAATGCTGAATGTTACCTATCTTTTGGGCATATGATCTGTTCTATTTTAAGCCCACATGAGTATAAAAGCTATTGAACAAGTTTATTACTAATGGGTACACACTGATGGTTGAATTCATTTTTCATTAACTGTTGTGAAATTTAGGTATACATTCATATTTATAATTCTCAATCGCTGTAAGAAATAACGGCTCTTTCTTGATGGCAAGTTGACGTCGATCCGCATGGACATTGGCTAAATCTTGATCATTTCATGCAATTTTTAAGATTGGATGACATGAATACATGTTTGTAAGGTAATCAAATTGATATGCGAAACTTAAATGCTCGGTTGGAGGTCATCTAATGGATCGCAAGATCAGGAGGTCGAAATAACAGAGAGCAGATTTTTTGCATGACTACTAGTCTAATTGGTTTCTAAGATAAATGATGGTTCACAATAAAACATAAACATAAACTATTCTCAATCAATGTTGAGCCATTGATTCTCTTAGTAAATTCACCTCTGATTATTTGTCAATTTGCAAGCCTTGGACTCAATGGATTCATTTCAATATTTGATTTCTAACGTAGGTTTATTATATGATATATCGCTGGGCCGAGAGGAAATAGGGATATGAAACTTTACAAAGTAGGCATTAGCAATCTGATTTTGAGCAGACACTAGGAGTCACCATGTATGAGTATATTTTTCGGCAACTAACCTCACAATCTTATACGTGGGTTGACTCATTGCAGATTGAGTTTGCTCGGCTTAGTCTACATCACCAAGATGGCGTACATTAATTTGATTCCCTGGCTTATTAATGATATCGAGATGATGCTTGGATATCGGGTTGATGCCGGACCTCGTCCGGTCGGGTATGGATCTACGGAGATGTGACTACGTGATGCGAAGACTCCTAGGCGGATGTACGTGTAGGCCCGACTCGTGGGGTTCGCCAAGCTTCGGGCTACGGGGCAGGCGACCGACGACAGTGACAGGGACCTCCTGACCCTCATCGGAGCGACAACGGTGTCTTCGGCGCCGAATGGACCGAGTCCATGGGTGCTCTCACACAAAAGATGGGCTCGGCCCGTACCTAGGGAAGCTAGTCGGTAGATTCTCTCGTGTTTGTTTATCTGCTCACCTACTCTAACCCAATGGCGGTCGAGTACAATCGAAAGATATATGACAAAAGATAAATTAACGAGCGGGGTGAGGGGAGCGATGTACCTCTATGGCCCGGGAACCGGTGGGTGGGATCGGTGGAGCTGTGCCAGAGATGGGCACAACATCGCTCAACTCTTGGTGTGATGCGGCTCAGGAGTCGTGCCGTAGGAGGGGGGGAGGCGAGGCAAAGGTGCTTCGGCGACAGAGACAGGCGACTAAGGCAGCTTGGTAGGGGCGTAGGGGTGGTGCGAACGGCGGTGACGCGGGCGGCGACAATGGCATCGTGAGTGATGACACAGGCGGCGGCACGGCGGTGTCATCGGCGTCAGCACGGGGGGTGGCACGGTGGAAATGGCATGGGCAGCGGCGCAACGGCGGCGGCTGCACCGCTGGCAGTGGTGCAACGTCGCGGGAATTTGCGTGGCGATGAGGGAAGCGGCGAGCAACGGCATGGCGGCGGCTCCTCAAGCGGTGGTGTGGGTGGGGGCGCGACGGCGGCGCCTGGCGGTGACAGCTGCACCATTGCGGCAGCACGGCCACGCGGGTTCGCGCGGTGACAGCGCGACGGTGATTCAGCGCTGTGCAGAAAGCAACGCGATTGACGGCGGCGCGATGGCGGCATCCAGTGGAAGGCAGCGGCGATGCGACAATGGCGTACGATGGAAGGCAATGGTGGCACTCTCTCCTCCTTCCTTTTTTCTTCTCCTCCTCCCCTTTCTTCCGCCTCTTCTTTCTCTCACCATCATGAACGATCCCTTTTCCAAAAATTCAACTAGACTTAAAAAACTAGGGCACTCCCTCCATCACTTATATACGGATGGTGATGAGCCCAAACAAAAGGTCCATGAGAGGGGGCCCATCAGCATAGGGCCCCCTCTTGAAACAACAAAAATAAAACACATATAAAACAATGGTTCAACGAGGAAAAGGAAAGGCAGTGCGTGGGGATATGGCCCAAAAATTGAAATCACTTAAGTACCTTCGCCTTCCTCTTGACGCTTCGCTCTGGCGGAGCTCAAGCTGGCAGCTGTCGCCAGCGATGACATGGACTTTGACGTCGTCCTTGATGGAGTGGGATCTCCTGCTCCATCAATTAGCCTGCACCCTTATAACCTACTAGCCTTCTCCTGTGATCTTTATGAAATATGTGTGGCTTAAAAGCCAATCGTACATTCGACATCTCAATACATATTTATCGACGCAATATAAATTCATTATAATGCACATGTGATGCATATAAGTGAAGTCGATGAATACATGTAATGACTAAAAGGATTGTAATGAGACCATAATAAAAAGATCACTAACCTTTAAACATGTGTTCTAAACATTCCTATTCAAAAGACTCGAGAAGGACATCAAAGTGTCTGGATAGAACAACGCTATCTAGTCCCACTCATATTATGCGTATGGCCGATACCATATTCATTAGTGTGGAGACATCAAGGGTAAATAGAAGGTTCTCCTTGGGCAAAGAGTTCACTAAATCGGTCCTTATGCATATTTGAATTTTATGATACTTATGATCAATTAGGTTGATTCGTGTCATATTTGTGTTAGTGGTCCATGAAAATTGAGGCACCGAAGATGCTTTGTGAATTGGTGTTTGTGTTTCTGACTATGACCCATGAGTCTCTAATTAAGGGATTCCAATTCTTCCCTGCTCGGATGCTTGAACTAGCCTGTGAAGGTGATTATGTGGTGTAGACGGGATCAGATGCCCTCATTATTAGTGGAGATTGACTTATGGAAGATGATCTAGTTAAAGACCAGTCTCTATGGGGATGACCTCACTCCTAGTGTACATATTAATGTGAGTTTTCTATAATTACAAAATTATTTGATTCAGGAAAACTAAATTTACAATGACACTGATATTAACAATTTGTTTTGCCTGCATCGAGGGGAACCTTTATTTGATATCCAAGCGAGTTAGTTTGAGTTCCCCCCTCTTTCTTCTCTTCCTCTTCCTTGAGTTTTGCTTCCAATGAGGACTGGTTGAAGAGGATATGGGATTTCCAAAGAGCTGAAGATATATAGAAGAGGTGATCCAGAGATCTGAATATCGTGTGGATATGTCTAGAGGCTAGATATCTGAACCTCTTCAAGATGCTGACATGAGGAACCAAGAAATGCCTTCTCCAATCTATGCAAACGTGATGTTTTGGTTTTTCCATCAGAATTGTTTTCAATTAAATGTTTGATTCTATTATGTTGTGGAATCGAGTTCAAATTCTGTCGATCGAAGCCCCAAAATTTCCCAACACTTTAACCTAGAAAGCTCACCTGAAAATAAACCTAGTAATTCTTTAAAACATATAATCCACCTTTAAAATAATTCTTCAAGAAATAAATACCATTTTTAAATTTCATGCACAACATTTAATATGTACTGATCATAAACTAATAAAATTATGACACAATTTAATGTAAAAATAATCTTAAAAAGTATAAGATGAAATGCAAGAATTGATAAGAAATGTAATATACATGCAAAATATTAATTTCAGTGATCATATTCCCTTTACTGATTTGTTGAAAGTCCTTTATCAAGATATGAATATAATAAGCCCTAGGAGTTATTTAATTATCCCATGAGTTGAATATATAGAGGTTATACGAGTATATAACCTCGAAGTAACTTCATGGTCTGTGTTAAAAGTATCCACTTTACTTCAAGGCCCAGGAGAATTCCCTCAGTATATATGTTAGTCTTGTTTGTGACCATTAACAGGGATATCGACGCTTGAGGTACTATATTGGTAACTTTACCAAGAATAATTCACCTCAAATCAAGTCTAAAACAAAATATACCATCCACTACTTAGGATGGTGCAATGTAGATGGGTTTAAGTATATCACTTTAAAATAGATGGGTCGAAGTTTCGCATGCACGAATCTATTCGATAGGGTAATATAAGATTTATATTTGTTTCCTTTGATTTTATGGATTTATTAAAACTGGGCATTTACAAGTAATATTATTTATATGATAAATGATAATTATTCAGCCCATGTGTTGCATTTTAAGACATGTATATTATTCCTTGGGAAGGTTTTGTAATTGAAGGAGCTCACTTTGTAAGTAACAATATTTTCTGAAGGAATGACACATGCACTAAAACTTGTGATAATGTGCAAGGAATTGTGGACCAAATTATGTGAAGATGAGAAAAAGTAGGTTTGAGAAGTAGACCAGTGTCTAATAGATGATAATGATTTTTTGTTCTTAGAACCCCTATAAGTTATTAACTCACATTAAGGGAACACAAGCCATATACTCTATTGACCTTGGTATTGCTAATGAATAGAAGCATGATTGTTTCTGCAGACGTAATCTTCTTCTTGAATGCAACTGATCTTTTATAAAATAAGTTTATAAAGAGTTTACTCACCCCATACTTTTACAGAGCATTGAGTATAATGTATCAGTCTGAAGGATTAGATGGCCTATTCACTTACACGAGATGAAGGAGGTGATATCTCTGTATTTATACATTATTTGTTATCGTCTCTTTTTTAGTGGCAGACATCATCATGCACTTGGGATAAAAGCTCACCCACATTGGCCATGATTTTGGCATGGGGTGGTGAAAGCTTCAAATGTAGGACATAAATTTGAATTTGAACTGCCTATCACCCAAATATGCTCCCACCGCAATATTAAAGATGAGCACAGGGCCCCCATGGGAGAGCCACAATTGATGAGTTTATTTTACTAAATTTAATGACGAAAAAATATGAAAAATATGGGATTTAAAAGGGCAACCTCAAATTACACATCTTTCATGTCGGTCATTTTTTTTTTACCTGCATGAAAATTTTGGACATAGAACCATTAAAAATATTACGAAACCTTCTCCCTATGGTCAAGACTTTGTTTTAACCCAGACACTATGCGGTCGGGGAGGTGACTCTTTACTATGATGGGCTAAGGAAGAGTTGAATGATTTGAATAAAACCAACCAAACTTTCCAACCACCCACCGAACATGGTTGAGACCCTCTCTATTGGTGATTACGATGCTATGGTCTCTAGTTATATCCATACTAATACACCTAACATTAAAAAAATACTGAAGGGAAAATCATCATTCTCTTATCGTGGAGCACCACACAAAAGAAATAAAAATGAGATAGAATCTAGGTTTTGTAACAAAAAGTTTTGGGTTTTAGTCAGATGCATGGATATTCATTAGTGATGACATGATTATCACTGATGGATTTAGGAATCCATAAGTTCATAGAAAATTTTATTTGGTGATACTTCCAAAGTGAAGCATGGATTCATACTTGTATGTAATGAGTTTATGCTATTTATCTTGTAAGTTTCACGTTCTTGATTTTATGCAGTCATTGATTTCTTAGTCTTTTCAAAAGTTTATTATCCAAAAGTGTTGCGCTGTCGTTTTGAATTCCACTTTATTCCAAGAGACATAAGTTTTTTTACGCCACTTTGATGTTTAAAAATGTAACCTTATTTAGTTTACCCCTTAGGGCCTACTTACTATCTTGGTGATATAGTGCAGGCTTCCTATAAGATTTTGTCCCCAATTAAGCATAGGGATCATATTCTTCATGTTTTGTAACCTTATTTTGAATCCTTCTCTAGATTCTTAAATTTTAATATTTTTTTCTAAAATGCTCTTGCTATCATGATTACTGATGAGTTTTTCTTTCTCTTCTAATGGATAATCTAGAGATATATGTTGATATATATAAAACTCTAAAATTTTGATGGTGGAGTCTATTAAGGGAAAAATATTAATGGTGGAGTCTAAAATTTATAAATTTTACATTCACCATGTATGGAAGTTGGACAAAAAAAATTCAATCCTCCTGCCTAATCAACCCTTATAAAGTAAGGATTTTACTGATTTTCTGCTGGATAGGTAAATAAGCTAGCTAATGGGATTTAGTGAAGTGATAACAGTTTCACATAATGTTTTAAAAAGTGAGATAATATTTACATAACTGAGTATGACATATTTCAGGTTTAGTTTATTCTCCAGGAAATGTATATGTATTTCTTTGACAAGAGTCTCGGAGGTAAAGCCCATACTTAGTAGTTCCTTTGAGAAGTTCTTAAATCATTATCTTATCCTTTACAAACCACATAAAGAAATTCAAAAGCTATATATTAGTTGAGTTTTAACTTTTGAATGCACATCAAGATTTTTGTCATGCTTGAAAACATGCATTATGGTCTGATGTGCCATCCCACTAACTGAATACCAGGTTCATAGAACACATGGTTCTGAGATAGTTCCAACAACATTGGTGGTGTTCCCCATATCTTGCAGTCTGCGGTGAGTAGTGATGCACAAGACGTGCTTTGGAGTGCATTTTTATGAGGTGTTATTGTTGTACTTGATCCCCAACAAAGATAAATTTGAGAGTGTCACTCATCACATTATTAGGTTTTTGTCCTTTCTTGAATGCTAAAAAACCTTTCCATGAAGTGGAAGCCATGAATTTATATAAAAATATTCCGTAAATGTTAGATAACCACATTTCCTGATAGAATGACTCTTTCATGGAAACCTTTATTATCTCTGTTCACCATATATTTGTAATTCCTTTATTATAATTTGAGAACGACTTATCCAACATCTCCACTAACTTGGCAATGGACTTAATGTCTTCTTCCTTGAGTCAAACTCCTCCTATATTGAAGGCGGACAATCCCATATTGACCACTCAATCAACTTAGTGAACATCTTGCAACGTCCGAGCTAAGACATGTATGAATCATGTGCTTAAAAAACTCATACATCTTAGTAAAAATATAGCTGTCCGAGAAAACTATGTCCTTGCCATCTCAAGTAAAAATGACCACTTATATGACCATGACATTAATAAACCTGATTGACCTTAAGTTGTAATACCATTCAGAGATGTATATGGATCAACTAAACAAACTTTTTCTCTAAAGAGCACCCACCTTCTATCTTTAGTTTCTCTACAATAATTGACAAAATATTATCCATACTTACCATATATGTGGGTTTAGATTATGTTATTCTTCTCGTATGGTTTGGCGTCAAATGGCTCTACTTTGATGCGTGGATTCAGACACATTTTAGGCTACCTTGATGCATTATATCGATATTATTTATATTTTTATGGGAAACTAATTTTATGTATTAATTGGACCATTTTAAAAAATTATACATTTATTATGAATTTTACATGATTTATAGTCCCAATAAATAAATATTATGACTTTAAGAGGTGGAAAAGGTTATGGAATTAATTCTTCTCTTGAGTGTCTTCTTTATTTTGAAATGTTTAATTTAAAGTAAATAATAAAAATAAAGAGCAATACAAATGAGTTATGGTTGTGGTGCCTAGTGGCAGAGCTAGCTAGGCGTAGTAGCGTTAAAACCAGTTGTAGGAGACAAAGAGTAGAACAGTCAAGCCAACAACCAGAACGCATATTTGCACAAGCCTGCTAGCAGCCTGCGAGCTCTAAAACACAAGCAGTTAAAGTAAAACCAACACAGGAACATAACACCTAAAAAAACCTAGGTAAATTGACCCCACAGTAGACTGAGTAAAAGATGGTGCACAACTTGTGCACGTGGGGGAAGAGGGTATTGAAATTCAATTTAAATATGTGTTCATTATTAATAAAATCATTTTATTTTTTATTTTTATGACATGGGATTAACACATTTATGTTTTAAGTTTTAGTGCGGATTGGGCTGGTAAAAATTAGATAGAATAAAATGACAAGACTTCGAGCCTACCCAGTCCAAAGTCTGCACTACATTACATCGACTTACTATTTGGGAAATAATATCCTCCAATCAATCTTATTTAAGAAGATAACATCGTGAGATTTAAACTATATCGGTGATGCTTATTTTTTTGCTTGTAGGTTCCCATTGGTCATAAACTCTGACGAGGTTGACTGGACCATGCTAGAGGTTAATCGAAATTCCATTTGCTGATGGGGATGTCTGCTAATGAGGATGGTTTTTTATGAGGTGGGATGTACCAAAAGTAAAATGTTCTATGGCTAGAAATTAATTCAAATAATTAGAGATCCTATGAAGGCAAACATATGGCTTGATGTAGATGCGACACTCTAGCCTTGGCTTCCATTCTCTGCCATCCATGCATCAGATTCCAACATGTGAGAAGGGCTAGGCCATCCAAGGGTCCTTCTCATTCCCCAAAAGGAGGTGATTTAGGTTCTGTTGCCTTAATTTAGATGGAATCATAGTGAATCATACAATGTAATAATGTGACAGAATCAAAACATCATTAAACACTATTTATGAAATCATGTGAGCACAAGTCAATCATGTCATTTCTTGGATCATCAATTGAGACATTTTAAGCTTCTTGAGTGAGCAGCTTCTAAAAAATCCCTGGCACCTTGATATGCCCTATTCACATTCCACCATCGTCGTTATGTCGTTGATTGCATCGTGAATGAAGAGGAGACAAATGAAGAAGGGAGAAAAAGGAGGACCCTTAGGACGTCTAGCCTGGGTGACTTTGATTTAGGTGTCCAAAAGACCATTTGCGTGTGAGGATTATCTAGGCCCACATACTAGTTTAGTTTATAGCTCCAATGGGCCAATAACCTTTATTGGTTTTCCAAATTAATTATACATATATGATCATATAGGTTAATTAAGGAGGAGCAGTTTAACCTAATCAATAATTTGAGTCTCTATCTTGTGAGCTACCAAGCCACTGACGTAACATGAATGCCGTTAAAAGACGGAACGTGTTAGGCCCAAATCACGATGCCATGCGATGTAAATGACATGTATGTTTTAAAGAATCAATGAGAAGTAAGGCAGAAGTCAGATGATACGAGATGTAGTAAATTGATGACACGTGATGGGTTTTGACACGGTCGAGCTCCCAATGATCCACGAGATCGAATCGAAGGGACAACGTAGTGGGGGACGTTCTTCATCCCAGAATGTCCACACTATCAAGAGAGTGACCGGATCTAATACCGACCAAGACAATTCTCTATCGTGAACTTTGGCTAAACCTATAATCAAACTTTAAACTCTTTCGTGGCAATGAACAATTTAGAGATCGGCACTGAAAGAAATAAATAACACGGTAAAGAAGAAGAAGAAACATATGACCTATGGGTTCGACGGGGTGCGCAGAATAGGCCAAAAAATTGATCAACAATAGGAGGGGTTAGGAACCACAACAACCGTTCATCAACGCGAGTAGGAGATGGTTAGAAGTCTATAACCAGCACACACAACCGGGTGGCAGCTCAGTTGCGGTTTCAATAATCAATGATCGTTGGACTGGGCATTCACGTGGATTGACTGAAGCAGGTAGCAGGGTCCGTTATGGGACGATGCCGTCAAACACCTATGGAAAGATGGAAGGAGAGCTGGCTGACTTCCACGAGTTGTAGTAAATTGGCTAAGCACTGGACAATGTTGCCGGTGATTGTTAAATACATGACCCACATGCTGATACAACGATTGTAGCTAAGTCTTGATCATCAAGGGAGACTCGGCGGTCAGATCAAAAAAGGTGAACTGACAACCATAGCAGGGTCTATGACCTAAGCAAGAGGGAGAGACCAAGTGGCATCTGCGAACGGAGATCACAAAGAAAATGTCGCCTTGAAAAGTTCCGGAACCTCCAACGACAACCATTTAGTAGCAGCATATTGTCGTCATCAGTGGTTGAAATTTGAATAGGCATTTGTTATTTCTGCAGACGATCAATCGATGGAGGATGAGATGAAGCGTAGCTCCTCCCCCATAAATTGGAAAGCTCGGCCCCTTGGTCGGGTTGCCTTTCTTTATTTTTCTCTTCTTCGACTGGTTGATCAATTTTCTAGACAATGTCGACGTCTTATGCCAACTGTGCAAGACTTCAGGCAATAGAGGCCCTATCGGCCGATCGACTAGAGGGCGCACTTAAAGAACCTTCTCAACAAAGCAAATTCACTCCCTTCTTCCCCACGTCCACCCCTCCCTCTTCTTTATATAGGAAGAGGGACAGTTGTGGGATGCCTAATTGGGCTCCCTTTTAAGGGGAAAGATTGTTGGGCTTCCCCTTAAAAGGGCTCTTTAGGAGGAGAAGAAGCCCAACATGGACTTCCTCCCCCTAAAGATGTCAACTAACATAATTAAGATAAAAACACACACAGGAGGTCGGTACTCACGTAGGAGGGGCCTCCCGATAGTTCAAAGATGACGAAAAAGAAAATTACATAAAGACACATGATACAAAACAAGATGACGATGCCGCTTCTCAAGCCTGATAGTTGAAGTGGGGGTTCTTCACGTCGGCTCAGACTCTGCGAGGTGGCTAGTGACAGGTTGGAGCTCGGTCGACTGGATCGTCCTCCATCAGCCACACTTTGTTCTATAGAAGATACAAAGGATTGTATTGACCCACTTGTGGGTCATGCCTTTCATCAGTTACCATGCATGTATGGTCCGACATCAGCTTGATACTCCCAGGATGACTTAAGGTGTGGTCAAGTTTCAAACCCTAATCAGTCATCCAAGTTAATATTGATACATTCAGAAATCATTGTAGAACTCTCCTCTAATATTCCACTGCTTTGGCCAATGACTTCATCACATAGTCTTCCTTGAGATGTCTCTTATACTAGGGGAAGAAAATCCTATCTTGACCATTCAATCAACTTCGTGAACTTCTTGCTACACCCAAAATAAGTCTGCTTGTAATTTCGTATTTAAAAACTCGTAAGTCAGAGTCAAATTGCAATCGTTTTTCCTCAAGACTTCTTTAGTGTCTCACATAACCATGACATGAATCAAATTGATTAATACAATGTATTCATTACAATGCATGTGTGATGCTTATAATAAAGTACATGAATACGTGATATGACTTAGTAATATGATGAGATCATAATGCAAAGGTCACTTCATCTTCCCCTCTTACAGTATTATTACATTTTTCAGTGCCATCCTCGTCTGCTTCTCTGTTGAGACTTTTCCAGTCGTAGGACTAGGCAACAAAAAATGTGTTAGGAACTTTTATTTCTTAGTTTCAGATCTGCATTGTTCTCGGCGACAGTCATGGATGCTAACGGACAGTGATTGTTCCCCACTCTGTTGGTCTTCCAACGATCATCCGAGCCATTGGGAGCCCGTCTGTTACCAAGACCCCTCGCGTCAATTACATGGACTATCATCCAGGGTCAGTAGGTTTCCGGCCGTACTTCTCTTTTTTTTCTAATTAGCAAAATACACTGTGCCGGGTACGTCCAACCTTGCGGTTGTGCCTGTAGACCGATCGTGCCGTGCCCTAGACGCCACCTAGGGGGAATTTTATATGTGAATTGGTTTGTTTATCAGCGTTTATAGGTGTGGAGAGAGCATAAATTTCCCAATTACACTCAAATCCTACTCCTCCACGCCCATGGTGCACGGTTTCCACAGATGTTCCCAATTACACTATCGATCCGTCGCCACGGTTGCCGTGGATCTTCCATTGCCGCGGGTCCGTCACTATGGCTGATAGGCCGTCGATGCCGTAAGGACGTGGCTGCCACCATCAAGCCTCAGCCGTTGCGGATCCGCCACCGCTCGCACCGTCGCACCGTCGCTCATGTCATCATCATTGTTGTCGTCACTTGCAACATTGTCGCACTGCTGTAGTGCCACCTCGTCGCATGCGCCGTCATTGCTCACGCTGTCGATGCACCTTGTGACTCCGTCGGAGGCCACCAAAGTTGAGCCCCGCGCCTCCGCCGGGCACCGCTGTCACGCCCGCGCCTTCACCAGGCACCGCCACTGCGGTCCGCGCGTCTTTCAGGTGTCATCCCCGCTCGCACCGTTGCGCCCACGTCTCCACCAGGCAACACTCATGTCGTCGTCGTTGCTTTCGTCACTCGCGCCACCGTCGCACCGCTGTAGTGCCACCTCATCATCCGCACCGTCACCGCTCACGCTGTCAATGCACCCTGTGCCTCCGTCGGATGCCACCAAAGCTGCACCCAGTGCCTCCACTGGGCATCGCCGTCACGCCCGCGCTTGCACATATGCCGCCACTGCGGCCCGTGCATCTGTCGGGTGCTGCACCGCCACACCAGCCACCGCTTGTGCCGCCATCATGCCACCCCAGTGCTGCCTAGCCGTCCCCACCATCGCTGCTCTCGCCGTTGCCCCCCGTGCTCTACGGCCCTGCCCTCCCAACTCTGCCCTGCATCACTGCTCTTGAGCCGCGCCATGCCGCCAGTCGAGCGATGCCGTGCCCCCTCTGGCACAAATCCACCAACCCCGTCTACCGGTATCTCTACATCGACACAGATGTATGACTCCAGGATGAAGTTGCCAAGAGGTACCTCGCTCCTCTAGCTCGCTCATTAATTATCTATTTTCGTATACCATTTGATTGCACTCCACCGCACTCGGGATAGAGAAGGTGAGAGTATTAACAGACACATGAGCATTCAAAGAGTGTCTTCACTAGGTATGGTTCGAGCCCGTCCGTTAAGTTAGAGCACCCACAGACTCAGTCCGGTCCGACGGCGTAGACTTTGTCTCTCTGACGAGGGTCAGGAGGTCACCGTCACCGCCATCGGTCGCCCGCCCTGAAAATATGGAGCCAGGCGAACCCCATGAGTCGGGGCCTGCACATACACTCACCTAGGATTGCATCGCATCACGTAATGCATCTCCGTAGGTCCACACCAACGGACGATGACATTGACAAAGCCCGCATTAAACCCGGTATCAGAGCATCAACTCGGTACCCTCGGGATGATGTCACCGACGTCGTCCTACATCATTTTGGTATCAGAGCATCGTCTTGATACCCGACTGGACGACGTCATTGACGACGTCCAGTATCAAATTGGTATCAAAGCAACGTCTCGATACCCAACCGAACGACGTCATTGATGACGTCTAGCATCAATGTCCCAACATGCAATGTAGAACTCCGCAAAAAACACATTCGGTCTTGCCTTGTTCCAACTAAAAGAGAAGACCACCTCCTTGATCTCTGCTCGCGTTAGAAGGGCCGTAAGTAGGGTATTTTCCTGGTCAGTCACCAAGTGGGTGATGGAGCACCATTGAGAAGCTCCTATTCAAGCCCGCCATCAACCGCGATGTGACTCCAGAGTCGACGCGAAGAACCCTACCTTCAAGTACACGGCTTGACAATCGATCGGGTAAATCATGCATCTTATTTCAAGCATTTCAATATGTGTAATGACTTTTAAAGGGGCCACCTGTTTAGGCCTTGTTTTACTTTGATGTAATGTTTTTTTTAATTGGCTCAATAGGGGAAGGTCTCTCACTTGGACCTTTTCCCTAATGGCAAATTAAGGCATCTACTTCTATAAAGGGGGGAAGCCTTAATGGAGAACTAGATTGGCATTTGGGAAAAACCAAAATTTGAGTTGTGTTTTCTTCCCTCTTTTTTTCTCTCATCTTGGGTGGGTCCCACATTTGATCTATCAAAAGGACCAGTTACCGACTAGAAGAAAGTTGTCGATTCCCAAACCTTCTTAGAATTGGCATTTTGAACATAAAAAAAAAGGTTGTGTTCTTGTTCAACTCTTTATGCTATTTGGTGAATCCATTCCAATGCAGATCCATCGAAAGAGCAATTACAAGAGAGAACAACAGTCGTCGTCCCCAATATTTCCATCGATTCGCTGTTGTGAAAGGAGAAGAGATCAAAATGTTTCCCCCTATTTTGGTGATCTCCATTTTTTTATGTTCTTAGTGTGTGGAAAAGTGTTTTGTTCGTCAAGAAAGTTTGACGGTGATTCAGAGACTGAAATTATCAATCTTTGTTCTTACATTGGCTTCACATAAAGGTTCTCTTCCTTGTTTGCTTTCGATATTGAAATCAACAGAACCCTTGTCTTCTTCAGTTGGGATGACTCTTAAAGATGGTCAATAGTTGCTGATCTTCGCCTTCCACTGATTAATAGAATGACAAAGGCTTCTGCCGAGATCTGAAATCTTCTATGTCAAGTGGGGTCTGTATTTGATTTTTGCAGTTGATCAGATCCAAGATTCTGAATCTTCTACCGATGGATTTGGTCCACGGCATATCAGCATGGCCACCAGAAGCCTCAACTGACCGCCTGTGAACCTGACACCTCCGTGAGTATGCCTTTGATCGACACCTAGCCTTGAGTATTCCAGCATCTTCGTTGACACCATTTTTACTTGATCCATCGCGAGTCTAACCGCGGTTGACTGGTGAACGTGCTCTCCTAGTTGACATCTAATCGATCAAGAAAGGGGTTATTAAATCAATTCGGGCATTTTGACCGCCCCTCTTAGTGTTGACCAAAAGGGGTCCGTCCATTCCTTCTGTTCGGGTTTCTAGACTCTTGCAGAAGTGGTCTACCATCGTTAATTGGATCATTGTTGATCAAAGGGGAAATCATTCCCTTCATTTCAGCTATTGGAATTATTCCATAGAGCTCATTAATCTGCACCGTCGACCCATCAGGGTTGGACTTGCACCAGGTCTTTTCCTTTCCTTCTTATTCCCTTTTCAATTTTTGACTTAATTATCTTTTTCAGTGCTAATTTCAACGCTCCTCTACCTATGAGATTATCAATACTAGCCACTTTGATTACTGAGATTTTAGTGATTCTTCATATGTGGTGTTGGATTAGTGTCGTCATCAACGAAAGCTGGAACACCTTCGGGTAGTGATTGCTTAGTCTTCTTTGTCGGTGTTCGTGCAGATCAACCGGGCCATTGGGAGCCATCCAACCCTAGACCCTCGTGTATTTAGATTGTTTCTATTAATCCAGTCGATGGTTTTATGAGTATTATCGTTAAATTTCTTAATTAATCATATCATTTATCTGGCATATCACTCCACGTCTCTGTGGCGTAAATTGACACGACGACTTCGACGTGTCATTTTACATCAGTGGGGGATAGAATCCTCACTCACAATAGTCGGTTGTGAAGCAAGTAGTGTACTATAGTATGCGACACCGGCTTCTGCTAGCTAGGCGGGGTCTTGAGTAAGTATGCCTAAGAGGTTTCATAATTAGGATGATCTCTGTGAGGAATCAAGGCATAAATGAAACGTGTGTTTCTGTCACCTTCTCGTAGCCATTGGATACGCAATATCTGGTGATAGAAAATCTGTTGTCGTCGAATGGCATCCTCAAGCTGTTCACTAAGCCTAAGCTTGTGCTTCCCGCTTTGTTTGTCCAAGCATCCTATAGCTGTCGCTCTATAGTTGCCAGCTTCACCTTGAGCTCTTCGACCGGTGTGTGCACATCCCCAAATACATGTTTGTTCCACCATTTCAAGTGGAAATTGAGGTTCCTCGATCTTTAGCTGAGGTTCTCATAGGTGATGTTGAGATCAAGCCATGCTAGTGGTGATGCATAAAGCTTTGAAAAGCTTCATGTTCCAGTCACATAGCTTGAAATCGAAAAGGCGGCTTGCAGATATGAATACCCGTGTCCGGGAGAAGGATAATTGGTGAATGATCAGAGTGATAATGTGGTAAAAGATTGATAATAATATTGGACTGCATTAGTGCAATACTATTTATGAAGCATCGGTCAAGTCGTTCATACATATGTGCATATGCTTGACGCTCATTGCACCACGTCCATCTCTTGCCTGTAGGGGGGGCTCAACTAGTGAAGGCTGATGAAGAAAGTTGTTGAACGTTTCCATGGATCTCAACCTAGCCAGCTGACCTCCCTAACGTTCATTGACTGCTTGTAGGTAGTTGAAATCCCCCGCTATAAACCAGGGGAGATCGATAGGATGCGGATGGGTGTGTATATGCTGGACAAGTTCCTCCCAAAGGGCCTCTCGCTCGAGGTACCTATGCAATGCATAGACTATCGTGAGCGTGTAAGGGCATTGAGGAGGACTGAATGGCGAATGTGACATATTGGGTTCCTTCTTCAAGGAGCTCCAACAAATAGTCTCATGTCCAAAATAGCCAGATCTTATTCGAGGAGTGGTAATAGACGTGATCCATTTTAAGTTTCCACATAATGGGGTGTGTGCTATCAGGGGTAGTCATCGGTTCAATAAGCCCAACTGTTCCTAGTTTGGGCTTATTGATAATTGACAGGAGGTGAGACTGGGTAAGAGGGTTGCCTATTGAGGTGAGATATGGACGCATCGTCCTCCTCGCTTGTGGAAGCAAGTTCACTAGTGTCCCCGCAAGTGTCATTGCTTGGGAGAGAGTGATAAGCCTAAAAATGCGCGTAAAGATGTCGTTGATTTTGGATTTAGACTTATACAATAAAATTTATAATTTCCCTTAATAACTAAATATGGAATATAGAGCAAGTAAGGGGTCGAACCACAGGGAGGCAGCAAGTGAGAATTTTATCCAATTTCAATGAATTAATTCAAAGATGAATTAATTTTTCAACGAATAAATCTTAATTAGGCTTAATAATGTTTTTAATTAATCAAATCAAGTAAGACTTAATTTTGATTTTAAATATTTAGGTTAGAAAGCTCAAGATAGGAATATTTCAATTTTAAAATCATATTAATTTAGATTATTAATTTCCCGATTATTATAAAATTTTAAGACAATTTTTATGAATTAAAATTGGGAATTAAATAATCAAGAAAGGGATTTTTAAATTGGACTTCAAGATGGATGAATTTTCGAATCAAATTTTATTTTTAGGTTTTTTATATATTAAATTAAATTCCTAAACAGTAAAATAAAAATATAGAGAGAGAAACTAGACAATTGATCTAGAGAGAGAAAGTGAAGAATTTGGGGAAAAGATAAAATCCGACCCTGAATTAAAAATCTAATGAAGCAGAAATGTTATAAATTGATGTAGGATTAAGGATCAAAAATCAGATTGTGAATGATAATCAAAATCAAGTGCTAATTTCATTCAAAACAAACTTCTAGGGCATGTACATTTCGCCCATGCCTTGGCGTTTTAGAATCATTCAAGAAGATGATTGAAATACAAATCAGAGACTTACAAATTTGAGTGCAGAAGCAAGATCTGTCGACTTCAAGAGCCCCTCTTGTGTCCTTCCTGGCCAAATGCTTGGAGAGAGCCTCCAAAAAGTCAATTTTGCCCATTTCCAGACCTCCATTTAAAGATCCAACCGTCTGGATTGTAGAGGGGGTAAAGACGAACCTACCCTCAAAATTTCAGCCCAATCGGACGTCTAGATCTCAAGATATCAAGGTTTTAGTGAGGATAAATTTGGGCCGTTGGATCACTTTCATCTTTCTTAAAAAATCAGATTTTTCTATTGGCTGGCATTGATTTTCTCGTTTTCCCCATCCTCGGATCGTGCGCTGCCACGTTTTTACGTGCTTGAAAAGGTCGTAATCATTGTGAAATGAGTGCCTCGCTTGAATGATCCAGAGAACGCCACATCACCCTGTTCTAATAAAAAAACATAAAAAGACAAAAGAACACTTTACCTTTTCGTTGAGCCACAATATTTGACCGCGTTATTCTTTAAGAAAATAATAAAAAACAAAGCGGTAAGCTTACCTGCGCTGTTTTCTTCTTTAAAAAACTGTGGCGTTGATTTTCGCGTGCATTAATCGACGCCACATGCATGAATAATAATAAAAAAAGAAACTGTTTGTACGTGCCTGTCGGTTGCCGCGTGCATTAAATGCACGCGGCAACTCGACACCGCATGCACGATGCTTAACGCACATGCATGTCGGTGTCTTTATATAATCGACTTTTTTTCTCTCTCTCCTTATTATTTGATAATAATCATCCAATCGTTCGGCCAAATTTCGGGCGAATGATGTGGATACCCTTTAGTATATATATAAATACATTATAAAATGCCCAATAAATTAAATATTTATTATTTAAATATATAAACATCATTTCTTGGCTATATAGAGATCGAAAAATTATAAAAATATATGGAAAAAATCCAGAAAAATTTGAATAGCCCTTACCAACATTTAGCCAAATATTTAAGGCCCTGCAAAAAATATTTCTTCACTTAAATGAGGTTAAATTCCATGAAAAAATGATAAAAAATAGAAATAATAGTAAAATGAAAGTGTAAGTGATTTATCTTTATTTTAATATGATAATATGCAAATATAGTCATTAAAACACATAAATATAATGTAAACTTCATTAATTATTCATGTTAATTTGCAAGTTATCAGAGAGGCTTGATGTTTTGTCAAGCATTCATCCCCTATCAAATGGGATATGAGATGGATGGAGATCAGGTAGGGAGTGTGGATGTCGGGCAGGGGTGACCTAAAGTTGTGGGGTAGTGGAGGAGGTGAAGGGGGTGGAGGGGATGGAGATGGAGCAACCAAGGAGGGGGAGTGGGTTGGTGGAGGGGACCGAAGGGATGGTTGAGGCAATGAGATGATAGACAGTGATGGGGGAGATGGAAAAAGTGAAGATGTAGGCTGAGGAGATGATGAGAGACGGGAGGGGGTAGGCCTAGAGGATGTTGAGGGGCATGGGGATGTAGGCCGAGGGGATGGTGAGGGGCGGGAGGGCGTAGATCCAGAGGGACTCGGGGCACTAGATCGACCCCACCCTATCTCCGTGTAGTCTCATGTGTTGGGTCCTTCTGGTAAGTCCAAAAGGACAAATGAGTTCAAGGTCAGTGGGGGTGGCATAACCTTTTTACCTTTGCCCGACCGGTTGTTAATAGGTACATCTGTAACTCGAGTAAGTGTTTTGGGGCACTTGTTATTAGGTACTACCACTTCACCCATTGTGAAGTGGTAGTGGTTGGCTTGGTCGAAACACTAGTCATAGCCGACACAGAAGCACGAGGTAGGGGAGGCGAGACACTAGTCGCACCATGCTGTGCGGTGGTGGCATGTGTAGCCGGAGACTATCTCAGGTTAGGGTGGCACCCTTAGAAAGTGAACTTTGACTCTATTATGTAGTCACTATAGGGCAAAGCGGGAAGGTAATCCGTTGAGGGTGCCAAGGAGGCCTGCATCACCTTTTGGCAACACGTGTGGATGGTGTGCCCCAAAAGAGTGCAATGTGTATAGAATTGTGGTAGATTCCCGTGCACAATAGGTTGTTGGGTCATTGTCCCCATTTCCAATAAGAATCATGCGATGAATTGGAGCTAATAGGTCAATCTCTACACAAACCCATGCGTATCCAGTCTGATTGAGCAGATGTACTTCTTTGTCAAGACATATAAATGTTCCAATGGCGCTAGCCAATGACTCCAACGCGGTGGGCATGAAAAGATGGTTTCCCATCTTGTGAGGTGCTCAGGAAGCCTATCCACACTGGGACCGAATGCGGGGAATGATCTTGTGAGGTGCTCATCTGCTCTCCCATCCATCAATATGTATGCATGACAGAGCCACTAATATTCCAGGCGGTGCGACTCTAGGCTTTCTAAAAATCAGCTTCCGGTTGGAAGCGAATATAGACACTACAGTGATTGTGCGTACTTATGACTATCTGTCCATGAAAGTGTCCTTGGGCTAAATAAACCTGTGTAATATCACCAATAAGGAGACGCTTGGTAGCAAATCGCCCTATCAAGGTGTATGCGAATGGCTCTGCCACCTTCGTAACCTCCTCTTTGGAGAATGCGACAAGTTGCACTCCCTCAGATTCGGTATATCCCTGCGACAAGATCCTGGCATGATAGAGAGGAGGGAGTGTAGGCTTTAGAAGTGCTGGAGTAGTAGCCGTCTGTGTAAGTCCAGCAACCCTCATCGCCCATGTCATTGATGGTATATGTCAGATTGTTTGTCCATCTCTCTTGGTCTCCCCTCGTGCGCGTCCAATCTATCCAGCATTTTCATTTGTCTATTGACCAGTTATACTCGTCTGCCACCCAGATCATATGGAAGAACAACTGTATCAGTCTCAGCTAACTCCTCCCACCCGATCGCCTTTGGATCACGTCGTCAGGACGCTAGTGCGAGCTATTTGGGCTCAGTCACTTCCACCTAGCGCCGCTCGATTAGATCAACCAAAGACGGGCATACTCAACCATGGGAGTCGGGGGGCCCGGTCGAAGTCAGTCGATTTGATCAGATCAAGCTCGATTGAGATGCTCAGTTCAACCAGGACGGGGCCCCCTCCTGTAGTCCAACATGACCCGATTGGTCCTGACTGGTTCAAGTGGGTTCAGAATGGTTAGTTTGACTAGGTTGGAAACGGTCGGTTTGGCCAAATAGGGCATATTTGGTTCATCCAGGTCAGTACCGATTGTACTTCTCATTGAATTTTCTATCGAACGCATCACACATTATCGCATGCTCCCTGTGGTGTGACACGAGCTGTTGATCCTGGCACTTAGTGTTACTTCACATATTATTTAGGTCTTTGCTAATAGAAGCACATGGCAAGGATCCTAGGGTCAACCCTAGCTCCAAAGAGGGTATTCCTCCTAGGAGGCTCAGCCACTAGGGCTTCACTTCAACCAAAATGCCCATGAACTAGGCAAAATATTTTTCATATCCTCTGCTGACCATCTAGTGATGTGAGAGAATGCTAGATATATGGCAATGATCTAACATAGTTAAGATCAAATATAGGCCTTGTATCAAATATAGAAAGGTTGGATAATGATGGTTGTCATTAAAAGAGAGAAAGTATATTATAATGGCTACATATATTTTAGTATAAATACAAATCCATCTGTGCTGATATAATTTCTGGAATACATAGTAGCTGAACTGCTCTTATGTGTTTCTTTCTTCTCCTCTCTTGCCTATAGTTTTTCCTTTTCTCTATTAAAGATCTTCTACATTTTCATGGTATCATAGCCACCTTTGGCCCCAATCTATGAAAGCATCCACAAGAAGAACATAAACAATGGGAATATCAACAAATCAAGTTTCAAAGGAAACCAATGGATAGGTCACAACTATCTAAGAAGATGAACAGTGACAACTACCAATTTCACAGTTGAATGGGTATGATTTATTTTTGATTTTTTGAATAAGTGTCTCCTCTGATTTCACATAACTGATCCAAACGTGAATATTATTGAAAATCCAAATTACAAGATTTAGTGGATGACTGATCGGCAAGTTCTTGGTTTGCTAAATTCTACTATTTCTGACTTATTTTTTCCATGCATTAATACAGCAAATTCCTAAATAGAAGCATGATAAAAACTTGAAAATACCTCATCTACAATAAATCAGACAATTATGGAGTTTTATTGACAGTTTCATGACATCAGTAAAGGAAATTCATCTATTGATGAATACAAAGTACACTTCTGATCTCTTTTTTAGTCTCTAGATATGGCTTCCTAGAAAACTGGGGAAGCTGAAATTCCTTTTATGCTCATCATAAGTTTTAGATTAAAGTAGTCCAAAATTTATGTTAGCATCCATGATAACATCAATCATATGAAGTTTCAAGATATAGTGATTAATTTGAAAGCACAATACACATACCTGTCCTTCCAACATAGTAAAAGTCTGAATAGTTTTCCTCTTGCTAAAAATTTTCAAATCAATGGATGGTCATCAATTGATGAATATTCATGCCCCAGTGGATGGACATTCAAATCAATCTTATCAATTAAATCAAGGACAATGAACAGGCAGGTTCAATAGAAGCTTCTAGCCTCAATGTCAGATTTTCTCCCAATTTAGATCCAGAGAATGTAATGACAGATATGCCAAGGATAATCATATATGGATGTTATTTGGGTAGAGAACTATAATATCATCACATATACAGCCCCAAGCATATGTAATGAACTCAGCAAGCTTGTCACACCATGAGGCCTTGCATCTAGATAGTGATGCAACTCACCGTGTGACAACTGCACAAGGGTTGGTCAACCTTCTCGTCAACTATCAAATAAACAACCACCTGAATCTAGGTAATGGAACATGTTCAAAATTTTTGTCTATTGTCACTTCGAATTTTTTTTCATTTGATAGGAATGCATATTTCAAAGATATACTACATGTGCGAGATATCACTAAAATTTTGTTTTCAATTCATTACCTACTGAGACCATCAAATTAGATCAATAAAAGTATGTTTTATACTTATTTTTTTCCACATATTTTTGGATTTTCAATAGCATTATTCACCATTCAAGGATAAAATGAGAGATTTATGATTTATTTTCCTAAGCTCTATTTTTATATATTTTATTGACTTTTGAGACTAACCCCACTTGACTTCTTATAGTCAAGTGGATTTCTCACATCTTCTTGGAGTTTTATTAAAAAACATGACTTTGTAAATACAATGGTGAATTTGAGATACAAATAGTAGGAAAGTAGAAACTTAAGTCATCTGATAGATAATAAGAAGATACCCAAAACACAAGAAGCCCACTCTAGAAGCCCATTCAAACCTCCATAAGGACTGGGTCAGCTAAAGGCAAGAATTCTGGAAATAACCCACAATATGAATTTGAAAGGCCTGTTTTCAAATCTGGGAAGCAGAGAACGTGGGTCCAGGTTGGAAATAAGGAAAACCTAGCCCTCCAAACCCTTGGAATTAAATCCAATGGCTGGGAGAGAGCACTTCTATTTGTTCTCTTCTTCCCTCTCTTTGTATCCCATCTTGGATTTCTGCTCCCAAATTATTGTTGGAGGCATAGTGGCATACTCAATTTGATGCATGGAATTTAAACATTTTGAAGAGTATATGATGTCTAAATGATGGAACTAAAATACTTATCTCATAATATCTGATGAATAAATTCTATTTTATGCATGAAATTTTAAATTATATAATTTTCCTATTTCTAATGAATTTAGAATGAATATGACATAATAAGTACATTGTTGATGGAATAAAAGACTAATGATAATAGTATTAAAAAATGGGCCCGAAGGAGCTGCCAGGGGGCTATGGCCGCAGCTGCAGCCTGAGCGCTAAGAGCCCCAAAGGACCACATTTGCAAGCACAACCACGACCATATCTTCACACGACAGCACCTCAGGTACGCAAAGATCATGGCCCGTGCGTGCGCCCGCACATGGGCATAAACAAGGTAAGTCTCTTTCTCTCTTCCTTTTAATTTGAAAGTTATATTGTTTTGCCATTTATAAACCAATGTTAGATTTTAAAACTTCTGATATGGTATTGCAATGATTGGAATTTTCAGAGAAAGTTAAAGGCTGAGCCACAGCAATGACAAGTCTTTACCGGGCTCGTGGTCTGTCACATGCAAAAATTTAGAAAAAAACAAATTACAGGCTTTAGACGGCCCAGGCCAAAGCCTATGTCGGCATGGGCTTTTCTTAAAGTGACGTAAAAATTTTGACCATTGATCTTCTGTAATAAGATCAAATGGTCAAGATATTTCTATTTTTTTTTCTTTACCTTACAGGCAGCAGATCAGCGACAAGCATCGACATGGACCAATGAAGCAAGAACAAGTGGCGATCTGCACGGACGTATCTATGTTGATGAGGAGAGGACCACCAAATCTTAAGGGTGTCCATGACTACGATTTAATTGTAGCGGTTGAAACCCCAAGACACAGATCCAACAGTCAAGGGGTAAGATTGACCTCTTCTATTCCTCGCCTTTGGCTTTGTCGCCAATGACCAAATTCCGACGATGAGGAGAAGCATCTCTACCCATTCACTGCCATAAAGTGCTGGGAATAGTCCCATATCAACGAGGAATATAATAGGAGTATTCCCAGTCTTGTAAACCCAAATTTTCCTGCCCGGAGAAGATCTTTTTCAAAGAAATTGAATCTGAAATTTGAGATTAAAATGGAGGAAATCCTCTTGTTCCGTACCTTTTCTCCTGGTTATCTCTGGCAACGGGTGTGACAGGCCCCTGACCTAAAGAGAGATCGGTGAGAGAGTGGAAGAAGAGGAGAGAAATCAAGAAGGAAGACGAATGAACTTACCTAGATGATAATTCTACCACGAACGGAAGAGCTATAAGAAGCCCACTTTAATGACCTCTCTAAAAATAGAAGGAAAGAGGAGAAAATAAGAGAAGCCCAAAATAATTAAATGGATGGACGTCCCTTACATTTTTATTTTGGGAGGTGAAATATGATTGAAGGAGGCCTTGATCACCTGGATTCAAGGCTGCAAAAGTAAATTTGGCCATCCATTCCATTTGAGGATCCAATGGCCAAGATCAACCTAACTTCCTCTACTTATATCTTTCTTCTTCTCTTGTAAGATTGTCTTGATTTTTATGAAAGTTTTGTTGGAGGTTTTCGTGAAGATCCTGACCCAGAGTTGAGTGAGGAAGAACCCCTTAGAGGAACAGAGATAGCCAGAAAGTGAGGGAGCCACCCTTGGAGATCAATAATCCCTGGTTAGGTGTGATCCCAAGAAAGTGAAAAATACCCCTTTTTACAGATGCCTTTTCTTTAATCAAATCTTATCTGATTAAGACTATTATCAATCATTGGAAATTTCTGTCTCTACTCTTTCCAACGCCACCAAGGTCGCCCCAATCGGAGCTCTACAGCTTGAGTTATGGTGGCTTGAGTGAAGCATCCTTTGCGGCTCAACAACCGCTACTGCCTGAGCGCCCGACGGGAGCGGCCTTCACCTTTGGCTCCGGATTTAGCCAAATTTTGGCCAAGTCCTGAAGCAACCCAGTGCCCACCACAGACCTCCACTTGCCCGCGCTTGACAACTACGAGCCTGCCCCAATCTGCCGCCGCTGCGCCCCTGGACACTTTCGGTGCTCCAGTAGAGGTACATGTACTTGTTTTAACCGTTTCTCTAATTTAGAACTTCTATCATTTAATCCATAGAAACCACTGAAGATTATTTTCCACATTCTAGATATATTATAACTATTTATGTTAGTTCTTCTCAGCTATAGTTATTTTTTGCTTAGAACATCAAAGAGTAAATAGTAGAATCTATCTGAAATTCCTAAAAAAATGGTAAATCAACTGAAATTTCTACTTCGATAATTCCTGCTCCCTGTGGATCAACTCCTCACTCCTGCTATATTTTTTTTCATATAGAGTAGTTAAGGGAATATAAATTTTATTGCTTAAATCCAAATAGTAACAACGACATCTAAACCTATATTTGGATTTATCACTCCAATAAAAGTCGAAGAGTCTTGGTAACTCCATGTCTATCCATTCTTGATAAATTTCTAAACAAATCTAGATAGTATTTTCATATAGTTAGGACATGAACATCTAGTTTCAATGAAGTTTTCTTTTGTGCATTCAACAAACACTTGGTCAGCATCGTTTCTCAAAACAAATTCAATCAATTTTTTAAATATCTCTCAACCGATAAAAAATCTCTAAAAATACCCAATACTATAAAAAATAACATATCTCATTTTACTGATTTCTTAGATATAAAATACGCCTAAAAATCATTTTTGCATCTTATAGAAACATCATATAACTGGTTTCTTTCATTCAGACATTTCGTTGAACACACCATATCCATAGTCATTTTCAAATGTTCACTCTGGATGTTCTACATAAATTGACGTCTAGAAATTCTATAAAAATTACCTAAAATCTCTACTATACATATACCATCATCACCCAAATTTTCATTTTCAAGTAAAATCACTAAAGTGAATTTTGTTTATTAAATCACCTTTAAATTCTGTTAAACATTTCTACAAACATCTAGTGGTATTTGTTCATTCCCTCGATTGTGCCATATTTCATTGTTCCTTAATAATTAAGACTTCCCTAAATGTCTTTTAATACTACACCTAATCTTATTCTGAGATTTCTTCCAAATTGTCCTATTTGGAATTCAAATAACCATATTAATAAAATAGGTTATGAGTATTACAATTCTAGAATCCCTTCTCTCTACTCCCTAACTCATTAATTAATTCTAGCTCCAAGAACCAATACTTGAGGAGATAACTTTACTCATAGCTATACATATTTGAATAATATTTGAAATTTATTAATTTTATTTGATAGAAGTGAAAGCAATGACAACTACATTGATACATCCATTTTTTATTTATCGCCTAAAGCATCAGATTTCTTTGATTCATTCTTGTTCTACAAGAGTGTGTGTGAGAAAGTTCAAAGGTCATCATGATTCTTAGAGAAAGAGCACCACTTGGTCCTTGGGGGAAGTGATAACAGGGTTACTAAGATCTCCTGAATGTTTGATTTTAATTTTCTCACCATTTTGTCTACATACATATTCCATAGGATAGCCTAGACTTTGAAATTTCCAATGAATCAAAATATACTAAAAAATTCCTCTGGTAGCAAAAGCTACAGCATTTTTCGTCTACTACTCATTTTTGCTCCAATTTCACCACAGGAAGTGCGACCTAAGGTTTTATTTGTCCGTAAAGTTTATTTCTTGCCCTTAAAAAAACCCAAAAATTCTTTAAAATCATAATAAATTATTAGAAACATCATAAATATTTTTCTCATTTATTTAAAATAGTTTTTACTAGTTTTCCATCATTTAGTTGATTTTCTCTATAGAAAATAGTTAAAAATATGAAAAAATATGAAATTACCAAAAACTTATTTTAAAATATATTTGAATTAAAATCTAATCTCTCATTACCTTGTTCTTGTGGATTCCACCCTTACCCTGTTTTAAGGAAAGATTTTAAATATTGTTACATTAAGCAGATCCTTAAAACAACTTATTTAAACCCAAATTCTGGTTTATCAGCTATTAGTTGATAATAATGTTTTTTTTACTTAATCATTTCATTTCCTTTTTAAGGGCAAGAAAACCAACAAAAGCCTTGTATAAGGATCAATTCAGACAGGGCTTTACTACCTCGAGCCTCAAACACAAAACCCAGAATGTTTATTGGAGAGGAAGATTCTTTTGAAATGTGCGTACACATCTTGGGGATCCATATTTCAAAATTGTTTAGACTTAAATAAAATAATTTTCACTACCTACCATTCATATTAATAAAACATGTTGTGAATCCTGTATTATTTCAAAGTCTCATAAACAACCATTTTATTTTGTTCAAGTTTTCTTTAAGAACCACTAGAAATTATACTCTCATTTATGGGGCCATCACCTGATATTTCTCATTCAGTTTCATGTATTATGCTATCTGATGATTATAGCAAGTTTTCTTGGTTTTATCCTCAAGAAGAAAAGTGATCTTCTATCACTATTTACTATTTTCAAAAATGTGTGTGAAATCAAATTTCCAAAATAATCAAATACTTTTAATCAGATTGGGTGGAGAGTATCAGTCTCTTCATTAGTTTTTTCAAACAAGGGGAGCCACACACTAGTCTCTGTCCACATATATTAGAACTTTCTGGGAGGAAACATGGACATTTAGTGGAAACGGCTATAACTTTACTACATCTAACTAGCATGCCATATTTGGGATGATGTTGTATCCCTGTTGCTTTTCTTATAAATGGATTTATCACAGCTGATCTTGGAAAATCTGTATATGAAGTACTTCTTAAATTACAAGTGGATTACAATTTTCTTAAGACCTTTGGTTTTTTATGTTATTCCTCTTTGAAGTTAGATGAAATATCAGAATGCTGAGTCTTCTCGGGGTACAGCTTGATGCACCTTAAATACAGATGTCTATCTTTGAAATTTGTTGTTTCAAATCATGTTATTTTAATGATCATATTTCACTTTCTCGTATTCTTCAAAATTCAATGAAACCTCTGAACTAGTCGACAGCCATCCTAAAATTTAAAATCATACTGAGAATGATGATGTATAAAATATTTCTCCTACAAGTGTAGCATTCAAACAAGACCAGACTCAAGGAGACTAGTACCCTTATTTTCTAGTTTTCCTTGCATCGAGAAGAAGACTCTCTAAATGACCAATTATTATCTGATGACTTACCATGCGGTACAGATAATTTATCTTGTCTTGATAAAGGACAGACTCAATCATCTCTTCTCATCGAAGACAACTATTCATGAATTGAAGTTATCTCTTTCACTTTAGATTGGTCTTCTAAATGAGGCTTCGAATAAATAATTAAACATCTGACAGATGTTTATCTCTAAGAGGTGTAGACCTAGGAAAATGTCATAGAGAAACAGCCAATGACTCTCAGAAAGGACAAAAACTAAAACATTTATTTTATGCCCCTGTCAGACATCCTATGCCACAGTGTATCACAGCAGCAAAATCAGACATTATTGAACCAACATCCTTCACTGCTGCATCCAAAGACAAAAATTGGATGCAGGACATTCAAAATGAAAATATAAGGTTAGGAAAAAATCTAAAATGATGTCTAGGCCCCTGAAGTCTTAAATATCACATTGTAGGGATGAAAATGTGTTAACAAGGAAGCCTTAAATGTCCCCAGGGCCTGGTTTTTCAAAAATTAATGAATATCTCCTACAACTTGGGTTCATAGGGTCCAAAGCAGACACCTCATTCTCTTTAAACCACAATCGGCTAACCCAGTTTTCTTATTAATCTATGCCGTTGATATATTAATTGTTTCTCCAATTTATTTGATATTGATCATCTCCAGCATACACACGTTATTTGGGACATTGTCCCAGCTCATTATCTCTTACATATTGAGAAAAATACCCAAGAAAATGGTGATTTTCTCTCTGATTGAAAATATGTAGATTCCTTGTTAAAAAAAATGCAAATGCAACATAGAAAACCTTTAACCACTCCATGACCAGTAGCTCAACGTGCATCCAATAGCACTTATGTGATTGCTTAAACCAAGTACATGAACATAGTGGGATCTCTCCATTATGTCACATCCACTTGACCAGGCATAACCTTTGCAGTCAACAAGGCATGTCAAATAATAATGCACAGCCCCAATGACACCGACTCGAAAGCACTGAAACATTTCCTATGCTATATAAATGGAAGTGTTGTTCATGGTCTCTTACTCATAAAAAAATCTGACTTCTCACTACCCGATTTCAGTTATGATGATTGGACCGGTGATCATCTTGATCACCGGTCAATAGGAGCATATCTAATAAGAATTTTATCTCATGAAGTTCAAATAAGCATCCCGCCGTGGTATCCAGTACCTAAGAAGAATAAGGCGCTAGCAAACACAGCCTCTGAAGTCATATTGGCTCACTCTCTTTGCAGTGAACTTCGAATTTCCAAACAAATGACCACTCAGATTCTGATGTAACAACATCAGAACTTCCTATGTAGCAGCTTTCTTCATGCCACAATAAAACATATAAAATAAATTTTCATTTTGCTCGTAAACAAGTCACAGCCAAGAAGGTCCAGCCCAACTTTGTAAACACCAAAAGGCCACTTGCTGATCTTCTAACAAAATCCCTTCCAAAGTTTCATTTTTATGCTCAATGTCGTCGCTGTCACCATCTCTGACGCTTTACGTGAGAGGTTTGTTAATTTAGCAGTCACGTCAGCCACGCTATCTGCCTCGGGGATTAAATTATGTGAGAAACTAGTAATAATTGAACAGGTACCCTCCTCATTAGACACTAGCGGCTAGGATTAAAAATAAGTTTAAAGATAGATAGGATTGAACATAGACGTAGGTAGGATTAAATATGGCCCATGGATCAAATATAGAAGTGTAGGTCTATAACGGTTGTGATTAAAAGAGAGAGGCCGTTAAAACGACTTTATATATTTTAATATAAATACAAACCTTCCTGTATTGATCTTATTTGTGGAATACATTCCAACTCATCCGATCTTCTCTATGCATGTTTCTTCCTTCTCTTCCCTTTCCTTGGTCCTCTTCTCTATGCATGATCTCGGATCTTTTCGAAAGTGATGAATCTTGTATCTGAGAGAGAGAGAGAGAGAGAGAGAGAGAGAGAGGGAGATAGAAAAAGACATGTGCGAATGGTTTTCTACTGTGACCGAATGAAGAAAATGACCATTTAAAAAGCCTAAGCGGCACACTGGAGCATGTCCATGAACTCGGAGAAACAAATCCTTCCATCGCCATCGTAATCATAAGCGTTAATCATCAACGCGCAGTCATCGATCTTCCAGCCCTCGGAAAACCCTAAAGCAAGAAGCACGAAACTCAACTCCTCAGCGACGATGAACCCATCTCCGTTCTTGTCGAAGACTGAAAATGCTCGCTGGAGCTCCTCCACGCTCGCAACCTTCTCTTCTAAAAGACGAGAAGCTCCTCCAATTAGCCTACATTTTGTACAGTCACCGTCTTCCTCGTCTCCTTCTTCCTCATCGCTCGATATTTCGAGGCCAAGCTTTCCAATGACCGTCTTCGCATCTTCTACCGTAGGAAAATCACCGCTTGAAGTTTTCTGGCATGATGGGCAGTCTTTTATTTCTTCTTCCGGGGAGACCGTATCGTAAGAGGCGGTAATCGGCTTGGTGCAGCGGTGGAGACGGACAAGGAGGTGGAAGAAGCCCCAGATCATCATCATCATCTCTTCTCCAGAAGATCGCTGAGGAGAGAGAGAGAGATGTGATGGAGACGGGAGGAAACTTAAGATGAAAGGGAAGGACGAGTCATGTGTTGAATAAGAAGTCGTTTTTGGCGGTTGCTTCACGGAAGGGTGTGAGAAGTTTCGACGTAATTGATTGCCGGCCTCGATAACTTCCTCCCGCCTACGTCTTTCTGGAAAGGGCGC
Source organism: Wolffia australiana (assembly GCF_029677425.1). NCBI lineage: Eukaryota > Viridiplantae > Streptophyta > Magnoliopsida > Alismatales > Araceae > Wolffia > Wolffia australiana. The sequence goes on along the minus strand of NC_135835.1, from coordinate 15,125,343 downwards.
TTACTACGAAACGTCACGAACTCCGTTTTTCGTTCAAAAAGTAGCACAAACTTTTAGTTTTGTTCAAAATATAACACGCGCCAATCAGAAGACGCCATTTGGCGTCTTCTCTTTTGCCAACGATGGTCCAGAAGCTGACGTGGAGTCCACCTGGTAGCCAGGTAGACTCCACGATGGCATCCACGCCAGGTGGACTCCACGTCAGCTTCTGGACTTCGCTGGCCGTTGCCGCCGCTGCCCGTCGCGGGCGGCCACCGCGGGCGCCCGTCGCCGCCCGCCGCCGCCGCCCCTCGCCGCCCGCCGCCGCCGCCCCTCGCCCTCGCTCACCCTTCCCATTTTCTCCCTCTCATCGTCTCTCCCTCTCTCCACTCGTTCTCTCTCTCTCGACCTCTCTCCCCCTCTCCTGCTCCTTCTCTCTCCCTCGTTCTCTCTCCTCTCCGTCTCACCCTCGCTCCCACTAGTTCTCTGTCTCGCATCCCTCTCTCGTGCTCTCGTTCTCTCGTGCTCCCTCTCCCCCTTCTCTTTCTCGTTCTCTTGGTCTCCCGCGGTCGTTCTCTCCCCCAAACTCTTTCTCGCCCTCTCTGTCTCTCATCCCCTCTCTCTTTCTCGTTCTCTGTCTCTCATCCCCACTCTCTTTCTCGTTCTCTCTCTTTTCCCCCCCTCTCTTTCTCGTCCTCTCTGTCTCTCATCCCCTCTCTCTTTCTCGTTCTCTCTGTCTCTCATCCCCTCTCTCTTTCTCGTTCTCTCTCTTTTCGCCTTCTCTCTCTTTCTCGTTCTCTCTGTCTCTCATCTCCTCTGTCTCCCTCGCTCTCTCTCCTCTCCGTCTCACCCTCGCTCCCGCTAGTTCTCTCCCTCTCTCTCTGTCTCTCATGCTCTCTGTCTCATTCTTCCACTTGTTCGCTTTCCCTCTCCCCACATTTCTTAACACCTCCCTCTCGCCCTCTCCCCCGCTCTCTCCCTCTCGTTTTCTTTTCCTCTCTGTCTCTCCCTGTCTCTGTCTCTCCCCCGTTCTCTCTCTCTCTCTCACGCTCTCTCTCCCCCGTTCTCTCTCTCTCTCTCTCACGCTCTCTCTCCTCCGTTCTCTCTCTCTCTCTCTCACGCTCTCTCTCCCCCGTTCTCTCTCTCTCTCACGCTCTCTCTCCCCCGTTCTCTCTCTTTCTCTCTCACGCTCTCTCTCCTCCGTTCTCTCTCTCTCTCTCTCACGCTCTCTCTCCCCCGTTCTCTCTCTCTCTCACGCTCTCTCTCCCCCGTTCTCTCTCTTTCTCTCACGCTCTCTCTCCTCCGTTCTCTCTCTCTCTCACGCTCTCTCTCTTCCGTTCTCTCTCTTGCACGCTCTCTTCTCTCTCCCGTTCTCTCTCCCTCGCGCACGCTCTCTCTCTCTCTCGCTCGCTCTCTCTTCCGCTCTCTCTCTAGCGCACTCTTCTCTCTCTCCCTCTCCCTCTCTCTCTCGCTCGCCGTCTCTCTCTCACACACTCTCTCTTCCGTTCTCTCTCTTGCACGCTCTCTTCTCTCCCATTCTCTCTCTCGCGCACGCTCTCTCTCTCACGCTCTCTCTTCCGTTCTCTCTCTCTTGCACGCTCTCTTCTCTCTCCCATTCTCTCTCCCTCGCGCACGCTCGCTCTCTCTCTCTCTCACGCTCTCTCTTCCGTTCTCTCTCTCTTGCACGCTCTCTTCTCTCCCTCCTGTTCTCTCTCCCTCGCGCACGCTCGCTCTCTCTCCCTCTCACGCTCTCTCTTCCGTTCTCTCTCTTTTGCACGCTCTCTTCTCTCTCCCATTCTCTCTCCCTCGCGCACGCTCTCTCTCTCTCTCACACGCTCTCTCTTCCGTTCTCTCTCTCTTGCACGCTCTCTTCTCTCTCCCATTCTCTCTCCCTCGCGCACGCTTCTCTCTCTCTCTTTCACGCTCTCTCTTCCGTTCTCTCTCTGGCACGCTCTCTTCTCTCTCTCCCTTTCTCTCTCCCTCGCGCACGCTCGCTCTCTCTCTCTCCCTTTCTCTCTCCCTCGCGCACGCTCGCTCTCTCTCTCTCTCCCTCGCGCTCGCTCTCTCTCTCTCTCTCGCACGCTCGCTCGCTCTCTCTCTCAAGTTCTCTCTCTCTCTCAAGTTCTCTCTCTCTCTCTTTCTCTCTCTCTCTCTCTCTCTCTCTCTCTCTCTCTCTCTCCAACTCTCCGAGCCCCTCTTTCTTGCTCTCAGTCTCGAGAATGTTTCATTAATCCTATTTTCTTTCTCTCCTCCAACTCTGTCAAGTCCCCCTCTTTCTTGCTCTCAGTCTCGAGAATGTTTCATTAATCCTTTTTTCTTTCTCTTCTCCAACTCTGTCAAGTTTGCTTCATTATAGGTTTACCCGCTTCTTTTTCTATCTCTATCACCCTACATGCTGCAATGTCAAGTTTTCTCCATTTCTTTGTCTTCTCCTCTTTTTATTTTATTCTTCTTTTCATCATCCGTTCTTATTTTATTATCTTTTTCTCCTCTTTTTTATTATTCTTTTCTTATTTTATTCTTCTTTCTTATTCTGTCCATTTCTTTTCTACTTATTTTATTCTTCTTCTTCTTCTTCTTCTTCTTCTTCTCCTCCTTTTATAGTCTTCTTTTACTTTTTCTTCTTTGTTACCTTTCTCCCACTATTTTCCTTCTTCCTCTTTCTCCTTATTCTCTTATTTCTCATTTTGTTTCTTTACCTTCTTCCTTTTCATCTTCCTTTCTTCTTTAATTCTTCTTCGATTGTCCCACCATTGTATTCTTATTTTCATTTTTCAAAATGGGCTTTATAAGTGACTTTGCAATAACTTTTCCCTTTGATAAGGTCCATACTATTTTTTTTATCTTGAGTTTTTGTTCTTCAACTTTGACTAGTCAACATGGCTGAACAGGGACCGGACGAGACCGGACCGGAACCGGACCAATTCTTAGGTAAGGTATAGATCCTTGCTAAAAGTACGGACTGGACCAGGACCGTCAAACCCTAGGCATGTTTACAACATATGACCCAGGATTTATTTTAATTTGTCTAAAAAAACTAACGTTTCTGTTTGCTGGAAGTGAGAACATTTTGCATTGGTCACAGAGCAACATTCATTCCCGATCGAAATAAGTTTCATCTAACATGATGCTGGAAACAAACTTATATCCGATTCTTCATTGATGTCTTTGTCTCTCTATCAATTTCGTTCTACTGAAACATAACTACAAATGGCGGACCTTAATTTTTTTCTGACGAGTCAAAAAATTAATGGAATAAATATCATAAATCAATAAGAATTATTACATGAAAAAAGAAAGAAAAATAAACTAACAGAGTCATATTTCTACTATTTAGTTTCAACAATAAAATACGAATATTAACTTCAAATTTAACGTTGTACACAAGATAATATTTTATCTGTTATAGACAGGCGGAGAGATAAGAGAATTGGCCTTCATTTATAATTGAAACACAGTGTGGTCAGGCATTGACTTTATAAGTCCTTTGCGGAAATTCCTCTTGTATTCTACACAAACATCAAATACAAATTTTTCATGGGATGAACGCCAATTTTTTGCTCAACCTAAGAAAACGACCACTATCCCACGAACTGGGTGTAAATGATTTATTATCGAATTCATCCACACATATTGTAAAATATTATCATCTTTCTTTCGGTTTTGAAATGTTAAAAAAAATTAGGCTTAAGAGAACTTAAAGTTAATAGATGAGGGGATCTATTCAATAAGTGAGGTCCTCACCTGAAACTAGTTCCATGATGAATATAAAAGTATAATAAGGAAATTATAGAAATTTTTTTTATAACTGAGAAAGGAAGAGACAAAAGAGTAAAGAGTCGTCTGGAACTGGCCCGATGGAAGAGCATCATTCCAAAAAAGCATTAGGTCTCGGAGAATTATATGGGATTTTTGGAACTGGGGAGGGATGCATCAAAAACAGAGGGAGATGCTTGCTGGCACATGGTTCTGATACTTATCCATGAAAAGAGATAGGATTAAACACATTAAGGTAGTTCAACTGCATGAGGTATCAACTTATATATTGTAAATGAGCTTCAGGCCGTGTCTAAAAGATAAAATGGGAAATGACAATGAATTGGGTTGTTGACCATACGAGTGAGCCATCCAGAAATTTTTCCGTGTTAAAACACCGAAAATACAAGCTTCACAACTCTACAATTGGATCTTTTGGATCTGTCTGAAGCAGAAAAAGTGGCCTGCCACAAAGGCAGACATGTTTTGGGATCTTAATAGTCTCTTTGAACTGGAATTGTGGTATTGTGTTCCCAAGTAATGAGTGGATACCCTGGTTATCCCCAATTTGATCACCCAGCTCATCAAGGGCTTGAGGTTCGGTGGAAGATCATTTAGCTGAGGTGGCACATTGATAATATGAAAATTACTGCATAAATAGCATGAGTAATACATAACTATCTGCATAAAATAACTATGTTTGCATATTATCATGTTTTAAATTGATTAAACTAGCATTTACTGTGGATGTATGAAATTTCCTAATTTTTTGTTGTTTTTATTTCATTTTTTCTGACACTAATTTCATGATGGATTTACTCTTATAAGTTATAGAACTTTTATTTTCAATTACTAAATGTACTTATTGATTTTTTATGTATTTTTCGTATTTTTTAGAATCTTGAAGTGATAGATTCACACCATAGTTATTTTTTTGTATGTAAATAGTGCTATTGATTTAGGTAAGCATTTAATGCTTCATTGAGATTTATTGAAAATAATTTTTAACATCTATTTATGCAAGTCAATTTATTAAATTAATAGCTTTCTTCATCTCTTGATGAAAATGATACTAGATGACTAATTAGAAGATTTTTGATTCACTTATATGAGTGTAAGGTCTGAATATGATCTAGGATTTTAAAATGAAAAAATATAATACTATAGGTTTTATTCTGTTATCTTAGATAATTTAAGGGATAATATGAGGTACACTAGTTTGGGAAATTCATACTGGGGTCCCAAAAGTGCTTCAAAATGCGTCATAAAAGTATATATCTCCACAGATGAAGAAAAAATTTAGTCAAACCAATAGATAGCATTATAAAGTTGTATTTTTCAAGTGTGACAACATTTGTCACTACCATTTTCAATCATTGTTGCCATCGTCATCTGAAGCTTGAGTGATGATGACAACTTCATCAAACTCAATCTCCAATTTATGAGTTATGATTTCAACATTGTCTCTCCTCGTCTAGGAAATCTTAACAAAGAGAAAACAATGATTTTTCCAATCATCATCCTGGGGAGAAAAATGATAGTTATAATAAATATTTGTCCATGTCTTCTCATCATCATCAATGATGGTGAATAGGTACTGAAAATTATATATGTGTGCAATTTAATGAATATTCCTAAGTAGTTTGAATAATGTTCAAATTCATATATGTTCCTTAAACTCCTAGTTAGTGGGTTTACCTACATTGAGTGAAAGCATTGATCAAATCTTTCATCATCATGTAGGAATCTGATCGTTGGTCATGTTGTCAATGGTTAAAATAGTTGAACACAAAATTGCATGTGGAATGTTTATATACATATTCACTATCATTGACAACATAGCCGAGTAAATCAGACATCATTCAACTATTTAAATTTTGAAGTCAATGCACATGTATACACATTAGATATTAATATCTAAATTTATTGATTATTTTCTCGATCATAATTAATAAATCATAAATTATTACTTATTTCAAATATTTAAACCTAATACTTTCAAAAAAATACCAGAATTCTTGGAGCAGAAGATATTATTGACTCTATCCTTTAGGTTCAAATATAATTTGTTACAACTTACCCACTTTCTCTGTCATTTAAATTTTATCAACTATTTGATAGTGATTTCTCTTGATTATTTATGAATTCTATAAGTCCAGATTTATCCCTAATTTCATATCATGTGTTTCCTCTTGGTCTTGGAAAGATATTGCAGTAAAAAGAGAAAGAAAGAGATCTTGCATTATAAAGAAATATGCAAGTTTCTTACTTCTTCCCAAATCTACAGTAATGGGTGCGGGCTTGTGTAACAGAACATCTGATGTAATGGAATGGCTGGCATGATGGAATGGAATGACTGGTATAGCAGTTTTAATGTTTTTTGAATATTTTATTTTTAATTTCATTTGAAATTTTTCACAATAAAAACTATACAAGGCCCTTTCATTGTTTTGGATATTCTATAAATTTTGCCATTAGATCATCAATGCTTCTCATATCTGCCTCCATTGTTGATAAATCAAGTTTATGTGTGTTAATATTGTTGTTACTAAATTTAATCAAATGATGTGTTAATGTTTAATCTCACTCTAAGATGTACAACAGAGAGTAAATTCGTCTACTCAGGGATTGGTGTTTGAAGGTAAAATTATTTAGTCATTTAGAAGATAGGGATAAAAGATTCTATAATAATAATACTTGTAGGAATTTTATTATTATGATTGTTTAAATTCCAGATAGGAAAACTTGGGAGGGTATCTTTGAAGATAGTTAAGTGGAATGAAGATTAACAAGAAGCAACTTAGAATAAAATCACAAGTGATGAAAATAAAAGACAGCACTGCGTGTTCATAGAAATACATAAGGGGAAAGGAGAGTTTATATATTTTTTATACACAACTTTTACTCGACTGATGTAATTCGAAGCTGGAAAACTTTATCATGAGAATATATGTAGATTAGAGATTTAAGATAATTTTTATCTATTTTAGAAGTCAAATTACATTAGAAGCTACTGAATAATCTCAAAAGACTATGGGTATAAAGTGATTGAGGAAATGCCAAAGTGAATGAGAGTATTTATATAATGTTTTTCATGCTTAATGCAGATATTCAAGAAATCAACAGAATACAACGTGTGAATTCAATGGTTTCCAGGTATTTTTAGATATTTTAATTGTATAATAAATATTCTAAAAGAATTGAATAAAATTTATTTCAAAAGCAATGCAGACCAACAATTTGATGAAATGCACAAAAGAAAAAAAATTCACAGAAGAAGTGAAATTTGTGCTTTGGTTGTATGTGATTATCTCCCAAGTTTTTTTCGAATCATATCAATTTTAAAGTATTAATTTTGGGTATATGTTGACTTACTAGAGTTATCTCCTGTTTTGGGGTCGATGATCGCTGTAGACCTTCCTTCAGGCGATTCTTCCTCCAAGTGAGTCATCAGTTTTTTTTCTCGATTCCATGCATATGTTCTTCTCTCTTTATGCCAAAGAGCTGTCACCACTCCAACTGAGATCTTCCAAGGAGAAGAGAAACATCTTAGGGAGTTCTACTCTCTATTTTCTTGTTCTGGGATTCAATTTCAACAGTGTTGAGCAAGATCCATTCGTGGAAGTCTAATTCAGGTTTTATAGGTGAGAACTGATCCTAAAATCTTCCTCGTCATTATGGAACCATTCCTTACTGCTTTTTGTCAACGATTGGGCAGATATTCATCTTTGTTGGGTTCAGTGCCTTGGTACATGCATGGACAACATCATTCCATGGATGCGGAAGCATGTTAATCAATTCATAATCGATCTTTGAAAACATACATCAAATGTACCTTGTGTGGAACTTTTTCCACCCTTGACTTTGTCACTTTGAGATCGTTCTGAAGCTTTTCATGTGCTCTGCCTTCTTCTTCAACTCATGCATTATAATGAATATATCATATTAATGAAAAATGAAAAGATGTGGAATCTGTCATTGTTTGCCGATCGCATATATGTCCATCACTTTGCATGTAAAAGTTACACCTAATGATTTAAATATGCTTAAAAGCAGTGGGAAACATCACACTTTTTGTATAGAATACTTGTAAATTTTTTAAGTGATTTTTATTTATGAAACTAAAATGAAGTTGAATAAAATTTATCCAAAACTATAATTTCTGGATTAATAGTAGTGATGATGCAGAATAGGAAGAGAAACAGATACAGGACCTGTAGTGGGCGGGAAGTTGCACCCACATGCATCCACCTAGCTTTGATTTCCTTGTGTCATCCCTGTCTGGGCATTGTGACTTCACTGCTCTTGACGAGGTTATAAACTTTCTACAAGTCTTGAAATCAATAATTATTGAAGTAAAGTATAGCTATTCCTTATCTAGTTATGGAGAAGGAATTAATTTTATATCTATATTAGATACACATTTAAGAAAATTGGACTCAAAATTAAAAATATAAACATAAATATATCCAAACACACCACTATTAGACCCATTAGTGCACATCTTTACATGGCCACCAAGGCAACTTGATCCACCAATGCCAAAGGTATTTGACTACCACACAGTAAAGGGGGTCCCATGGTGTCATTATAATATTATCAAGGATATCTACACATAGCCACCTTTTAAGCGCCTTAGTGGGGGTTTGATTATCTGCAAGGATCCTCCAATGCCAAAGGTATTTGACTACCATACGGTCAAGGGGATCCCATGGTGTTATTATAATCTTATCAAGGATATCTACACATAGCCACCTTTTAAGCCCCTTAGTGGGGGTTTGATTATCTGCAAGAATCCCTTAACAAGCTAATCAGCTCTGAGTACATTCTTTGCATTTGTTTTCTGTCATTTTGTATATTAAATACCTATCGCTTCAAAAATTCAGTTCAAGATGTTACAAAAAGTTGTGCACAGATAAATAAAAAGTTCAAAGTTTCAAAGAACCCTTTAACCAAATTTCATCTTAAAATTTAAAGAATAAATAAAAGGTAACATATTTCACCCTCAAGATACACAACACAGGTGTGAATAGCTTCAAGTTTTATATAAAATAAATTCAAGAATAAAATCTGAAATCATGATGGTATGCATTCATCTGACATCAAATATTATGTAGACATGACCCTCTCAATAAATAAAAACTCAAAAGTTAATACAAAGTATCATTTTAAATACAACACCTGAGCTACCTCAATCTCCCATGGGAAAAACAGTCACACTTATGAAACAGATGCAAGAATAAAGTCCAAAACATGTGGCTACACATTTTTCACGTGGCACTGAATAAACATTACTCAAAAATCACTCTCTCAATAAATGAAAATTCTAAGTGTAAATCCAAAATCTCATTTCAAATACGCACCTGAAATATTTAGAATACATGTTTAAAGATGAGTTATCTCAGTATTATGATCCCATATGATCTCATCGTGATTCACTAAGCTTGATCATGCATTCTTGTACTTCATCATAAGCATCACACAAGCATTAAAATGAATAGATTTTATTAAGAAACAATTAACAATATATGAAATTTGTGAGTGGCATGTCGACCGCATATATTTCCATAACTTTGTGTGTAAAATTTACATTAAATAATTTTATAATAGTTAATAAAATCATTTATAATACTTAAATGATTTTAGAATACATTAAATTCATTGTGAAAACAACCTCACTCCATATCTTGCGTCACAATTTCAGTCTTTGGAGTAACTGTGAAACTAAAAATAAGTGGCAAAATATTGATCCAACAGATTAATAGTAGTAATGAAAAAAAAGAGTCAACACTGTGAAACAAACACAAGAATAGAGTCCAAAACATGTAGTTACGCATTTTTCACACAGCACGGAACAAACATTATGCAAACATCAGTATCTCAAAAACAAAAATTCAAAGAACAATCCAAAATCCCATGTCAAATACAACACCTGAACTATCCCCAATTCCCACAAGAAACATTCACACCAATGAAATAGAAGCAAGAACAAAGCCCAAATCAATGCAGGTTTGCAAAATAAACATCACCCAAACATCACTCTCCCACCAAAAAAAACCCAAAGGCCAAAAATCCAAAAAAACCCACTTCAAATACAACACTAGATCTAAGTCAACCTTCCAAAGGCCCAAAAAAAAAAGATGAAAAAAATAGGTGAAATGAAGCTGCGACCATAGTGCATGATCGTCCAGGACATGGAGGAAGGACAGTTCCGAGTTTTGGAAGTTCATGCATCCCGCCCAGAATAATTTCGTCCACGGCCCATCCCATCCGGAAACCGTCTCGTTCAAGACATTCTCGTCCCGTCCCACATCCCTGACGCCGCAATATATTAGGTCACTCGGAATGACACGTCGCACAGCACGTAGCCAAATTCCAGCTAGAGCCCTCAGGCGGATATACGACTCCCGCAGGACGCCAAAACTGTCTTGTTCATTGTCCAAGGCCCTGGACGACACGGTAATTTCATATAAGGATGAAACAATCATCCCATCAGAGGACAATTTTGCCAAGATTACCGTCCCGTCCACATCTGTGCACTACAGATGACAAGCTGAGCACAGAGCAAAGCAGGCCGCCGATGCGTCTTCTTCCTCTTGTTCCCAGAGAGCCATGGCTCCAAGCCCTGCTGAGCCACTGCTCGACTTCAAATACAACAACAGAGCTACCTCAACCTTCCAAAGGCCAAAAATCCAAAAAAAAAACCCTCTTCAAATAAAACACCAGGGCTACCTCAACCTCACAGAGGCCCAAAAATCCAAAACAAAAAAACCCACTTCAAATAGAACACCAGATAGCTACCTCAACCTCCCAGAGGCCAAAAATCCAAAAAAAAAACCCACTTCAAAAACAACACCAGAGTTACCTCAACCTCCCAGAGGCCAAAAATCCAAAAGAAAAACCCACTTGAAATAAAACACCAGAGCTACCTCAACCTCACAGAGGCCCAAAAATCCAGAACAAAAAACCCACTTCAAATACAACAGCAGATAGCTACCTCAACCTCCCAGAGGCCAAAAATCCCAAAAAAAACCCCACTTCAAATACAACACCAGAGCTACTTCAACCTCCCAGAGGGGCCCAAAATCCAAAAAAAAAACTTCAAATACAACACCAGCGAAATGAAGAGAAAAAACAGAGCTACCTCACCTCCCAGAGAGTCCAAAAAAAAGAGAAAAAAAAAAAAACTCAAGTGAAATGAAGCTTGGTCAAGCAGAGCACAGAGCAAAGGAAGCCATCGATGGCTCCTCTCCCTCCTCTTCTTCCCGGAGAGCCATGGCTCCGAGCCCTCCTGAGCCGCTGCTCGAGCCACGCCCACCTGGCCCAAGCCCACGCCTCTCTCCTCCGCCGCGGCCTGGACCAGAGCAGCCCCCATCTCTTCCTCAGCGCCTGCACCGCCCTCGGCCTCCCCCTCTACGCCCTCTCCGTCTTCTCCCTCTCCCCCCATCCCCACCCCCTCTCCTTCCCCCTCGCCCTCAAAGCCGCCGCCTCCCTCTCCGACCGCCACGTCACCCCCCAGCTCCACTGCCACGTCATCCTCTCCGGCCTCTCCCCCGACCTCCACGTGTCCTCCGCCCTCCTCCTCGCCTACTCCTCCTCCTCCCTCCCCTCCGCCCTCCAGCTGTTCGACGAAATCCCCCACCCGGACCCCGTCTGCTGGAACACGATAACCGCCGCCCACGCCCGCCGCGGCTACATGGACCGCGCCCAGTCCCTGTTCGACAGAATGCCCCGCCCCAACGTCGTCTCCTGGACCACGCTCATCTCCGGCTACGCCCGCTCCGGCGCCCCTGCCGCCGCCCTCGCCGCGTTCCGCCACATGCAGGCCCAACCCGGCCTCCGCCCCGACACCGTCTCCGTCCTCGCCGCCGTCTCTGCCTGCGCCAAGCTCGGGGACCTCCGCTCCGGCATCTGCCTCCACCGCTACGCGCTCCGCGGAGAATTGTTCAGGAGCGTCCCCCTCACAAACGCGCTGATCGACATGTACGCCAAGTGCGGCAGCGTAACGACTGCGATGGAGGTTTTCGAGGCTATGCCCGAGAGGAGTGTGGTGACGTGGACGACGATGATCGCCGGGCTGGCGAGGCACGGGCTGGGGGAGGAAGCGGTGGCCGTGTTCGAGAGGATGGAGAGGGAGGGGCCGGCGCCAAATTCCGTGACGCGGCTGGCGGTGCTCGCCGGCTGCAGCCACGGCGGGCTGGTGGAGGCGGGGCGGCGGGTGTTCGAAGCGACGACGGCGCCGACGGTGGAGCATTACGGGTGCATGGTGGACGTGCTGAGCCGGGCCGGGCTGCTGAGAGAGGCGAGGGAGTTGATAGAGGGGATGCCATTCGAGGGGAACGCGGCGGTGTGGGGGTCGTTGCTGGCCGGGGCAAGGAGCGGCGGAGACGAGGAGTTGGGGGCGTTTGCTTTGGGGAAGTTGACGGAGGTCGAGCCGGAGAACTGTGGGAATTATTCGCTAATGTCTGATATATATGCTGGGCAGGGGAGATGGGGGCAGGTGGGGATGATGAGGAAGATGATCAGGGATGGAGGGTTGAGGAAAACGCCTGGTGGGAGCTCTGTGGAGGTGGATGGGCTGGTTTATGAGTTCACCTCTCGTTGTTCTTCTCACCCTGAGCTGGAGGGTATAATGAACACGCTGGCGCATTTGAGTGCCCACTTGAAAGAAATGGTAATGGGAGATGCGCAGTTTTTCTCATGATGATGATGGTTATGATGGGAAGAATGCAGATGCTTTCATTTTTTTGTTTAGGAAAAATGAATGACGGTATGTTTAAAAGAGATGATAATGAAGATGCTAAGAGCATTATGGTGATGATTATCATGATACTTGTGAATGAGAGAGAGAGGATATCATTGTTGAGAATTGCTTCTGTTTGGAGATGAGGGCGAATCAGAGAATTTTGCGCTGTTAGTGACTCTCAGCCATTATCATGTATCATGAATTAAATTAGGGGGTGGGCACAAAGATTATGAATGAGTTTACCTCTGAAATTCTTCTAATGGAAATGCTACTAAATACTCACTTGAAAATTTTATGTCTTTTGCTGATGGCAAGAAGAAAGACGAGGCTGGTCTGAAGAGCGTAGGAAAAGATAGAAGAAATTAGCGCTTGCCACCTCCACCGCCGAGTTTGGGGCCTTTGGGTGCCTTGGGCACGGCTCCCTTAGCTTGACTTTTCTGGCTCTTGGCTACCAGCTCAGCTTTCTTGGCTTGCTTCTCATCCTTAGTCTTCTTGATCCTCTCCTTGATCTCGCTGTAGAGAAGAAGAGATTAAGCTACTCTGCTTAGTAATGTAGTAACCTTTTTGTAACGTTTTAATAATGTAGTAATTTATAAAAATGTACTTAAGCTACTCTACTTAAGAAGAGATTAAGCTACTCTACTTAATAATGTAGTAATTTTTTACTAATGTTTTAATAATGTAGTATTTTTTTAATAATGTACCTAAGCTACTCTACTAACGTTTTAATTATGTAGTATTTTTTTTCACACTTACCGCAAAGCGGCTTCTCTGGCTGCGTCCCTAACCTCTGCCTTCTCTGTTCTCCTCTTCTGAATCACTTCCAAAGTGGCGCCGACGATCGACCTAGAGTAGGGCTTCTTGGTTGCCCTGCGTCTCTTCTTCACAGCTTCTGCGTGGATATCCTGCACGCGTCAAGAGATTTAACAGAGATTAAAATGAGATTAAAATGATATAATCAATGACGTTATTGTGGATCAATGGAGTTATTTAGTGTATTTCAAACAGTTGTGCAGTGAGAGACTGTAAAATTGTATACCTTTTTGTGCTGCTTTCTATAAACTGCTGTCCATGAAAGCTTGGCGGGCCTGAGACGGTTGTGGAAGTATCGCTTGCACTTTGAGTTGGCGAAAAGGAAAACCTGAAGAACAAAAAGAAGTCCTTAAAAAACAATAATTGGACTAATAAATAGCAAAGACAGAAACAGGGGAACAAAAGTAACACCTGAGAATCGGCCCTAATGAATCGGATGCCCTTCCCGGGGTAGATTTTTGCGCCACTGAAGCGGCATAGCTCCGTTCTGTTGATTTTTATACAAGGGAAATACGGAATTAGCATTGGGAAAATTATGTTTTGAGTATAATAAAAGTAAATATTGGTTGAACTCACTTGAGAACCATCTTGAAATAGAACCCTAAGGACTTTCCTTTTACCTGACATCAAGGTGGGAAACGAAAATGGTGTTTAATAATTCAGCAGATTAGACGACAAAAACACAACTATGTAACACCAGACGCGTACAGATTAAAAGAGGATTTCATGTGGGAATCAGATGTTTGGGAAGCTTACTGATGCTTCTAATAGATAAAAAGGGGAATTCACAGTTATTTCAAAAAAAAAGGGGAATTCACAGTAACATTAAGCGACATAAGACGGTTGGACGAGGTAATCATACGTGTCATTAAAATGTTTAATTGGTCTACGCAGATTCCTTCCATGAATATTGGCGTAAATCAAGAAACTTCAATTGATACTTTAATCAGGAAAATGTTTAATTAGGAAAGTCGAGCTCAACGGGTTCTAGGAGTGCAGATAACTGCATTAATCGAATAATTTAACGTAGGAAACTTCAAATGATAGTCCTTGGCGACGCAAACGTTTCCATCAATTCCAATATGAATGAAAGGTGAAGTATGATTAAACAATTGCTTCTCATCGATCAAATAGTTTAGCACACGCACGTTCTAATTATTTAGTTGAAATCACTAATATCGGGTGACAGTAAATATTGACGAAGTTGCTGAAGCCAGATGCCAACAATCCGAAAATGGAGATCAATCGCAACAATTAGACTGAAAAAATGCACTGGCAATCTATATTCGATCCACGCATGAAGGTATTATAATCTTAGTGCATCCAATACATTTTTCACTAAATCAGCCTATCACAATACGGCTCCTACCAACAGGATGGCTTAACCGGACATTCACTCAAATCATGTTCAACCTTGAAAGAATTCACTCGAGTACAGAGATTGAAAAGACGCCGAAATGGCGGCGAAATAGAGATTTGAAATTAAATCACAAACTAAAAATGGAGAATGATAGAACGACGCACTGTCAAATCGACGAAAATCAAAATAATAACATGGAAAAACAGCATTAAAAGTATGAACAAGGAGGAGTTCAGCCGTTCTACCTCTCGCCGGAAGACGGCGGCGCCCCAAGAGAGACCGAACACCCGCAACCCTAATTGACAAAAATGAGTTTTAATACTATCAGTCCTGTCTCTGCGGCACAGTTTAGCTTAACATGATCCCACCAACTGAACTGTACTGCGTTTCGGTTCGGACAGGATCCGATCCAATAGAGCATCCATTCACAGCTGCTGAAGCTCGGAAACAACTATATGAATAAATAAATAAACTCCTTTACTTTTGATTTCATTCACATTAATTGTTCGACTTTGTCTTAAAGATATTTGTAGTAGACTCTGGGAAAGTTTTCATATATGTTAGTATAAGCGTTGGCATTAACTAGAATTATCCCAAATGATGTTACTATTATATTTTATACTAAGTATAAATCTGCATCATTGTTTGACTGTCTAATTAAAAAAAACGATTTTCTGGCAAGTATTCATAATTAGTTTAATGACTAAATAAAATATCCAAAAAATGCAATTTATTGATAATTATTATACATCATCTTCCGGTCATCATTTTCACAGTCACTTGTCCATGGCCAGGGAGGATGCTGATGCATTTGAATTCTCATCTTATCGACGAAAGAAGAGAATGAGGATAATAATTCTAGACAGCCGATGAGTTTGAATGTGATTTAATTTGAAAAATATTAATGGGAACTAAAATAATATTCAACTTGGGGTCTACTAATTCAAATGTTTTGTAAATCAAAATTCAGTGTGGATATCAATTTTGATGAAAATTCAAAATTTTATTTATTCGGTATTGGTGAACCATTCTGTCTAATTTAGAAAAAATATTATTTACTATGTCGATATAATAATATGAACAATTAAAAACATATAAACAAATGTTTGACATAAAGTTGTGTATATATTATTAATTAACAAAAGACTGTGATCTACTTTGACCAGTAATCTAATCTCAAAATATATTGCGTAGGAAGTGTCTATATCCTATTCAGAACTATGTCTATATGGGAAACATAGCTGGTCTGAACCAAGCATTTATCTCCAAACTCCGGTGCATTAAGGTACCTACAAGTCTATCAGAGGCAATACAGGACCTGAAAGGGAAGATCCCCATGGATACATGATAAAAACTTTGCCTAGAAATAAGACATGGCCACTTGTCTCCTTACTTTTTGGAAAGAATTATGCACGTTCTATATTAATTTTCACCTTTAAGTATAAAAAGAATGAGTACATTTATAGGTATCAAAAGAATGGGGACAAAACAATGGGGACATAGTTATCTAGCTACGAATGAAATATATTCATTCACATGTCAAGGGGGAACATTAGAAGTCAGATTCATGTATCATTTTTTTATTTTCATTTAACCGTTCTTTCATGCTACTTTGACCATACCCAGAGGTTTAACATCTAATTTCATGATTGATATTAGGCTCTTGGTTTCAGATCTTATGATCTGAACCAATTATGTACTCTATAAGGGGTGTTTGACCAAATAAATAATATATGGAAGTCTTTTTGTTTCTATTTCTCTCAAACTCTCTTTCTTCCTTAGTTGGCCCTAATATTCCCCAATCTGCTCCCACAAGACTCAAAGACACAACGAATTCATAAGAGTTTCCTTCAGTGAACATGTCCTTGTCATAATATAAGGGCATTTGCAGTAATTAAATGATACATTATGTTAATAGAAACATGGTAATAAAATGATACATTACGTAATTAAAAGGTTGATATAATATGGAAAAAGTAAATATGAGCACAATAACCATGTAATTAGACGTACAAATGGAAATTTCTAAAATCAAATTTATTTATCAAATTATTCAATTATTTGCAAACACTATACCAGATTTTTATAAAAAATGCTTCTAGAAATTTTCAAGTTTTTACAAATTTACAAGTTCATTTTGAACTCAATTATTGTATATTTATGACACTATTTGAAAACTACGACTACTGATCTGTATTATTTATTTATATATTTTTCTATTTTGTAATACTTTAAAAATGAACTTTAATGATAGCATAACTGCATTAATATTATTGATTTTTTTTTATTCTAATCATTTTTACATAATTTATTTTGAATAAAAATAGCCATACTTGCAAGGTTCATACACATACATTAGGGGGTTTGAGACACTATTTTGGAAAATGGATATTTAATGCCATGTTATCTTTATGAACCCCATATATAACGAAGTGTATATGTTAGAATATCTTATCATGCTTTATAACCATCGTTGACCTTGTACATCCATTTTAAAATGTTTTAAATTACGAGTAATTGACTTAATAAAGTCTGCCACGTCACACATATGTCAGTAGCTAGACATCTATCAAGACACATCAATAAATACACTCTATGCATAGCATTATTCCCAACCAATGCTCACGAAGCCAACTGTCACATCATCATCAACCATCATGACACCCATGATGTGACAGAAGATGGGGGTTGATGATTGCATAACCATAGTTGCCCATGAGTAGACCAAAGTTAAACAATTGAACAAAGGTTGACCACACCATTTAGGACTATACTTTTTGAATATTTATCAATGCACAGTCAATCATTTTCAAAAAAATGATTGACTCTTAATCAATTTCTCAAAAAAACGTCACTTTATCATATAGATGTCTGACAATGACTGCCTTTTCCAATTGTGTTGGAGATCATTAGCAATAAATTATAAGCATTATCAATGATTATGAAATAACTGAATCAGGATATCAACCAATTGCTCTTGGGCACAAAGCTGAAAACAGATGTGTGCAAAGAAATATGATATATTATATAGCCCTTTAGGGGGTTATATAATTTCTCCTATAATATGATGTGTGCATAGATAATACCACCTCCTCAATGTAATTTTGCTCTCGCTGCCCACAGCCTAAAAAGACGGAGGGTTCTATTAATCTTTAATAGTAATTCTATTTATGGGTTTATATGGGTCCAATGAACCTTCTTTTAAATCATGAAACATTACCCGTTATCCTTAAGTTCCCTACTGGTTTTAATGTCAAATTAACGATAATACCCCTATAATTCACTTGATACACACAGTGAAGGACATTATAGTATGCTTATACTTCTATAAAAAATATTGTCATAAAATGGGAGCATAGGGCTTAATTAGTATTAAAATGGATCTTTTATCCCACGCCCATCCTCAATTTTCACCATGGCTGGTAACTTGGGGAACTATTAAAATAATTGTGCCGATTTAACCTCTTTTGGTCAATGAAATTCAAGATGCAATTTGCAAATAAATCCGTATTTTATGTCGTCCATGATTTTAGGAACTTGTTTGTTAACCAAAACAAGGATTTAAATAACTATTCTGAAACTTCTCGCCCATGAAATTTTCAGTGTTGTCATAACATTTATTTTATCTCGACTAAACGGGGGGAGTTTCAATTGCTATAACAAAAGTATTATGATTGTTTTCCCATCAAGTTACCAGAATCAACTGATTCAAAGGAATCTTCAAAAGAAATAATTTCATAAGCTTCAATAAACAAAAATTATTTTCAGATCCAGTCCCTTACGTGAAAAACATAAAAATTAGAACATTAATTAGCCAAATCTTTTCATATGAAAATTCCAAACATACTATTAACGATTTGAGAATACCCAAAAATTGAGGAATCAAGAGTTTGGATCAAGTTTCTACCCCCCCATGAGAAAATGGAGAGGTTTTATGTTCACCAGCCCAAACTTTGCTGGTTGAGGCAGATTGTCAACGATGGGGTATCAACACAATTTTATAATCAAATTAATTCTACCATGTCCGATTGGGCATAGCTCTATGTTCTTTTTCTTGAGATTTCTCTTCACTGTTAAATGGGCACATTCGAATCACACGGCCAAGATTAGTCTCAGTTCCTAAAACAGCAATTTTTGGCATCACAGAAAACAAGGAAGCCTGATCCTCAAGGGCAAAAGAGATAAGATGCCCAGAACATCGAAAGGAAACTGGAAACTATCGCCGCTTCTGTCTCGCTGGAAACTGGACAAAGTAGATCAACCAAGGGTGAGAACCACAAATTCACAAACAAATCAACTACCCATTTATGCCCAGATCATTGACCGGCTCACTCCCAGTTAGCCTGG
The DNA here is from genome assembly GCF_029677425.1 of Wolffia australiana. Lineage (NCBI taxonomy): Eukaryota > Viridiplantae > Streptophyta > Magnoliopsida > Alismatales > Araceae > Wolffia > Wolffia australiana. The sequence continues at coordinate 15,106,342 of NC_135835.1, read as the reverse complement.
TTCATGAAGAAATTCCAAAGCTGAGGCTTCATAAAAAGTGAAATAATCCAAAGGTTTGCTAATATAATCTATATGCATTTTGGAAGATGAACTTGTTTCTATTCTCTAGTGGGGTCTTTTTCAGGGTTAGAGGAATTCATAATGGGCAAGTTCCTTTTGTACTGGGGGGAGGTGAGTCTTCTCTCCATGGGTGTTTTCCTCTTGCTAACGACGAACCGGTTGACCCCCTTCCTAAGTGGCATGATTTCAGGGAAGTCCTCGTCCGGGATGTTACTTAGCTCGGAGATGTCTTTAATCTGAGCGACTCTGCGGAACCATCTCTGGGTCTTGGCCTCCTCCGACATGTCCAGCGGATCCGGGTCCGTCACCGCCGAGCCTTCCAAGCTTTTCCCCCCAAATCCGTAGCTGCTCGCTCCGTCTACCGATCTTTGGCTTTGACTGGTTTGACCAACAGTTTGACCAGCAGAGAGCCCGTGACTGCTCATTCCGTTGACCCTTTGTTGCGTTTCGCGAGTGAGGTCCCCGTATGTTGGTCTAAGGTTTTGACTTTGACCTGCAAAACCCGTAGTTTCCTTATTATAGTGACCATAGCTACTCATTCCATTGACCCTTTGTTGCATTTCCTGATTTGGGTCCCAATCTCTGGACCTGTGACTTGAACTTTGACCCGTTACAGCCGCAGTGTGGTTATTATAGAGTCTGTGGCTGCTCATTCCGTTGACATTTTGTGGCATTTCGCGATGTGGGTCCCAATCTTTCTGTCTCAGGCTTTGACTTTGCTCGCCATGACCTGCAGTTATATTATTTGGGAGTCCAAGGGTGCTCACTCTGTTGGTCCTTTGTTGCATTCCCTGATGTGGGTCCCAATCTCTGGATCTCTGGCTTTGACTTTGACCGAGTTGACCAATATGTTGATTATTAGAGAGTTCATGGTTGTTCATTCCGTTGAACCTTTGTTGCATTTCCTGAGGTGTGTTCCATTCCTTTGGTCTCAGGCTTTGACCTCCCTCACTTTGACCGATGGATTCATTATTATAGAGTCCATGGCTGCTCATTCTGTTGGCCACCCGTTGTTGCATTTCGCGAGGTGGGTCCCGGTAATCTGGTCTCCTGCTTTGACTTTGGTCGCTTTGGCCCACAGTTTCACTATTAGACCATCTATGTGTGTTCATTCTGTTGGCCCTTTCTGGAATTTCCCGAGGTTGGTCCCTATCTCTGGAACTCAGGCTTTGATTTTGCTCATTAAGTCCACCTTCCTTGATTCCTGATTTGGCAAAGTAATCCGGAGGGAAAGGCACAAAAGGAATGAAGTTGGGGTTGTTGGCCTGGTCAATAGCTATCCGTCTCTTGTATGGCGGGGCCACCACAGAATGACCTTCTTCCCTGCTGATGGCGAATTGATTCTCCGTCTTGATTTCTGCTGCAATCAAATTAGTGGAAAATCCTGTCCTTCCAGGGGATGATTCTCGAGGCATGGTTTTATTAGCTTCATGTTGGGTTGTTTTTTCAGAAGACAGATAATTGCTTACAGCTGGTGATGTGGACGTGGAGGGGCTAAGAATCCTCTCTAGGGTTTGGGTGATCGCCGACCCGGTCATCTTGTCGTTTCCCATGTACTGGGCATTCGCCAGCTTTCTTTCCAAAGGTGTTTTCCTTGTGCTAACTACAAATCTGTTCATGCCCTTCCTCAGAGGCATGATCTCTGGGAAATCCTCATCTGCAATGGCAGCGTTAAGATCAGAAGTGTCATCCAGCTGAGAGATCTTACTGAACCACCTTTCTGCTTTCTCGTCATTTTCAGCGAGTTTACGCTCTATCTCGGCTTTGTTGACGCTGCCTGAATGAAGAATATGATCTAGGACTTGACTCTGACTCTGACTCGGTTGAGTTCCTTCGGGCCTTTTGCAATCACACCTCAGGCATTTCAAATTCCTTGCATAGTTGAAGAAATCGCACCTAGAACGAATGGTTATGGGTGAAAAAATGCGTTTATGAAAATTATGCAAATGAAAGAGGTAGCTAAGATGTTTGGGAAACTTACTGAGGGCACTCCCAATCGCCACCGGTGAGCTCTTTCTTTAGGCGTGCTTCATTACATCCACGACACTGCACATTCCTAGCAAAGTTCATGAAATTGCACCTGCGACACAATGAAAGAATACAGCAGTCAAAATTTAAAAAATTTCATCCTCAAATTGATGTAAATCAAAAAAGCAGACGGGGGAAACAATTAAAATTAAAATATGGTTCAGTTCATGGATATAACTGTAAAAAGACCAACTTAAACGAACAAATGGACAAACTGCCGAAATTAATTAACTTTGACTAATAACCGCTTTGTTAAATTCTGATTACGCAATAGCACATTCTTCAATTATTTGGAGTTGATCGACCTAAAAATCAAGAGCATTACTCACGTTTTGTAGACTTTAACAGGCAACCTGTCTGACACTTTTGTAAACTCCTGTGGTATTCAATAACCTCCCAAACAACTACTGGTTCAAATATTTGTCAAAGGAGAAACATTGAAATTTTGAGCAGACAAATATTGTGAAACCTCCAGTGAAGAAAGATGCAAGAATTATACACACCCCATCATTACTTTCCCGACCATCTTCGCTTCATCCTGTTCCTCTCCGTCAGATTTTTCACCAACCCTTTTATTTAGGCACATCGATATAGACATCACACGACCCTCAAGAGATTAAAGAGCCTCACGCAAACTTATACTACATTGTTTTATTGGCTCTGTCTTTTCATAGGGGAACCATAACTAATCAAAAACCTAGTCAAACATTCACGTTTGATCCAATTCAGTGTATTATCTGACTCTGAGTTTAATTATCACAATTAATCACGCAAATCCAAGAAATTCGACGAACATATCTATCATATGATTCGTAAATAAGTATTATGCTAGAAAAAAGTGTGAACAAACAAAGTTAAAGTATTCCTCGGAGAGGATGTTAGCTTCAGGTAGCGTTCAACATCCTTGCTGGTGCTGGTGAGAGGAAGACAACAAGCCATCATTGTCCTCGTCATTTGTCTGGGCCATGATGATGATGATGACGAGGTCATCATCATCACTCGTCCACAGCAAGGGATAACAATGATGAGCTGTCATTCTCCTCTATGCATCAGATGATGACAAGGACAGCAGCAACTGAAGGATGAATCCGTTGCTCCTTCCAACAACACCTCCTCATGCCGTTGCCAGGGATCAGATCATTGCCTTCCAAATTAGATAACTATATTGCTGTCACTAGCGTTCTTGACAATCCCTGCCGCTGGGAAGGCCTCCAAGCTTCTCATTCTTGATGAAGATGACAAGAGGACGAGGAGTACTTGTCATTGTCATTCTTCTGCATCATGATGACAAAAGGACAACCATGACAAGCCATCATCGTCATCATCACACATGCTTGAGAAGATAACAATGACTAAACTGTGGCTGGCACTGACGATTTTATAATCGTCCGCTGAAGCCTAGCTTCAAGTACTCAAATGCGACCGAAAGGAAAAAGGGAAAAAAATAACAATTTCACAAGGAAAAACCTGTCTTAGATCCAGCAATGAAATAGTACACAACTTTGATGAAAAAACTCTGATTCACTTCATAAAATCAAAATGATGAATGGTAAATTCTCAGCTCAAACCACAATATACTGGTGAACAATGAATGCTGTCGCACAAGAGTATGATGGCAACGGAGAGGTAGCCAGTAGAAAAAAAAAACCCAAGAAGCATAAAAGATAAAAAGAAACTTATTTCTTACTTAGGACAGAACCAATCGCCTTTTTTCATTTCGATAGATTGTTGCCAACTCTTTTGGGGATCCTCAGAGCCGATTCGAGCATGTCTTGCAGATGACTCTGTAGGGTCCGGTTGAAGACTCCCATTGCTGATCTTGACTATCTCATCTAATACTCCTCTAAAGGATATTTCTATGATATCTCCACTCTCACCGTTACTTCCTCCAGTCAAATTTACAAACTTCCACGCATAACTCACCAAATATTTCATTAAATCAGTGGTGCATGCCTGCTCGGATGGAGTCATCTGAAATAAAACACCAAAAAAGATTACATCCGAAAAATATCCAACCTACAATACAATAGATTAACATATTAAAAAACCCACATCGCTGTTTTGATGCCCAACATATGAGTTCATGCGTCTAACGCATTCCATTTCATCCTTAAACAGGAAAGGTGATCCATTCTCCACCAACGCCTTCACACGCCCCAAAGAAATCGACCTGCACGATTTCAGTAAAATAGCAAAGAACAAACCCGTGTAAAACACTAATTGCCGATGGTTAAACCATGAAAATCTACGGAAAACAAACAAACAATCTTTGATTTGGGCTCATACCGTAGAACATCAGGCCGTTCACGAGCAAAGTAAAGACAAGAAGCTGCCGTTTTTCTGAACTCTTCTGGCATCCCAACTAATTCCGACGACAACCCTTCGCCGATCTGTCGTGTGTAGCCACAACCAGCTAAGTAATCCACGAACTTCAACCACTCGGGCAATCTGAGAACGGGATCATCATTGGGTATCCTTGTTTCCCAATGCATATGAAGTGGGTTTTCAGTTTCAGAAGAAAATCTGCGCCAGGGATGAAGAAAAAGGGAGAAGAGAGAATGCTGCGTATTTGTATTGGAAAGAATCGAATTCACTCGAATACAGGCCATATTTCGGAGGAGGAAGATCGATCGGCGGCTAAACTTTGATCGAGCGAGAAGCAAAGAGGAGATCTTTGCAGCTCCACCCATGCCGCCTCTCATCTTCCCTTTGCTGGAGACCGTCTTGGGATTTTGGCAGGGTTCTCCAAATTTATACGGACCAAATCATTTCCAGATGCTTGAGATTATACTCATAAACTATCATTATTCTAATTACATTATTATAAGGGAATTTAGCACCCTGCAGGCTAGAACTTTCAAAGTTTGGCACATACATGCCAAACTTTGAATTTTACATCCTACAGTCTAGATATTTTTAAACTGCCAGATCTAGGACATCTACCCTTACGTGGACACCGCCTGCCTGCCAGGTGGAATCCGGAGAGTCCACGTAAGACGGGATTCCACCTGGAAGCCAGGCGGTGTCCACGTCAAATACCCGATTTCTTACGGGGATTGAAGGGAGAAGGGAGAAGGGAAAGGGGAAGGGGAAAGGGGAAGGGGAAAGGCCTCCGGCGGGGAAGATTTCCGAGGCTGGCCGGAGGCCTTGCCGGAGACGTCCCACACCAGGCCTCCGGAAAGGCCTCCGGCGACCTGGGAGGGCCTCCGGCACCAGGCCTCCGGGGGGCCGTAGGAGGCCTTCACGATTCCTCCGACAGATCTTTCCCCGGAGAAGAGAGAGTGTCGGGCAGTTCATGCTAATGCACAAAAAAAACTCATCTTTTATCAAGACAACGAGCTCTTTACATCCTCTGGTAGGTTCCTCGTCAACCAGTGAAAAAAAAGAAAACGAGGTAACAGACTGCAATGAGCAACTATCCGCTCTAATCTCCGCCGCTTCCACTCTTCAAAGATCGAGGGCAAGGCGAGAGAGGGTCCTTGCCCATTGCCAACTCCTGACTACACCTAGATAATCTAAGTAAAAGACACTGACTGCTTCCCTATTCACAGCGAGGCTCAGCCAACGACGGGTTTCATGCGCCGGCCTTCCCGGAGGTCTCCGGCGGCCCGTGAAGGCCTCCTACGCCCCCCCGGAGGCCTGGTGCCGGAGGCCCTCCCAGGTCGCCGGAGGCCTTTCCGGAGGCCTGGTGTGGGGACGTCTCGGCAGGCCTCCGGCGAGCCTCGTAAATCTTCTCACGAGGCCTTTCCCTTCCCTTTCCCTTCTCCTTCTCCCTTCGATCCCCGTAAGAAATCGGGTATCTGACGTGGCCACCGCCTGGCTTCCAGGTGGAACCCCGTCTTACGTGGACTCTCCGGATTCCACCTGGCAGGCAGGCGGTGTCCACGTAAGGGTAGGCGTCCTAGATCTGGCAGTTTAAAAATATCTGGACTGTAGGATGTCAAATTCAAAGTTTGGCATGTATCTGCTAAACTTTGAAAGTTCTAGCCTGCAGGGTGCTAAATTCCCTTATTATAATGGCGGTTGTTGGGGCGTTATACCAGTTAATGGTTAACATATGGTGCAGGGATGCAGACGGGACGGGACGCGGATGGTTCGGGATGAAATTCGTCCCGTCCTACGTCCCATGTTAGCGTAGGGACGAAGGGCGGAGTTTTTCGTCCACCGACAAAAAATCCGTCCCCTCCATTAATCTCGTGACGGTTTTTCATCTCGTCCCAAAGCAGAACCGTCCCATCCTTCGTCCCGGACGAAAAATTATAATTAAGTAATATTTTTAATTATAAGTTGTAAGCTTTCCTATTTGAAACGCATAGTTCCCCGAAGGAAGGAAGAAGAAGAAAATTTAGGGCATCCTCTGGAAGTTAGAAGGAAGAAGAAGACCACCAGGGCACCAGGCGCAGGACGATCCTCCATTGGCAGCCTGAGCGTATCCGAAATCCGAATATTATTACGCATCTTCGCCTTACTCGACACCCACTTCCCTGATCGGCCCAAGCCTCCTTATCCTCCTCACTGCTTCATCAGAACCAGGGAAGAGGATCTCATTCCTGGTACATCCATGCATCTCTCTCTCTTCATCTCCACATCCATGCATCTCTCTATCTCTCTATCTATCTCTCTACATATCTTTTTATTCAATATTTATGGGTTCCTTCACGCAGTTCATTTTGCCCAGAACTTTTACATCTGAAGTGGCGTTAACACGTCATTTGACCTATTGTTTTTCTCAATTTTTTTGTTTTGGTGGGGTTCTGTCGATTAACTTCCTCCATGGTCCCTCCCACATCCCAAGTTGCTCCCAGCCCATCAATCAATGCAGATCTATCTTTCATCCATCTATCCATCCAGTTGTCCATCTTTGTAACTATCTATCTATCCATCCATGAATCTATGTGACTATCTATCCACCAATCCATGCATCTATGTAATTATCTATGCATCCATCCAAATCCATCCATTTTTATAACTCTATCCATCTGTCCTTACATCTTTGTAACGATTCATCCATCCGTCCATCCATCTTTCTAATTATCTATCCATCCGTCCATCTTTCTAATTATCAATCCATACATCCTAAAATCTGTGTAACAGTTTATTAGTCCATCCATCTTTCTAATGATCTATCCATCCATCTTCGTATGTTCGTAACATATTTCTAATGACATCCGTGGTCCAGATGCGGTCAAGGCGACGACTGAAAGAATGTACAGAGAAGTCCAAGGGAAGCTTGTGGAGATGTTTGACGACGTCTCCAGCGTCTCACTTACCATGGATGCTTGGACATACCAAAATAACCTCGCCCTTCTAGGAATCACTGCCCATTGGATCGACAGTGACTAGAAGCTATGTGAGCTTCTTCTTGGATTGCGACAAATCAAGGGACCCCATAGCGGCTTGAACCTAGCGATGATCGTCGTGGAAGTTTCACATCAATACGGCATCGAGTCGAAGCTATGTGCCATCACGACGGACATTGCATCCAACAACAGAACAATGATGGCCTCCATTGTGGATCAACTGAAGACAGTAAACCCCCAATTCACCATGGACTAACATGTACCAAGAGTTTTCCATGTACTTAACCTAGTAGTCTAGGCCGGACTCAAGGTCATTCGTAACCTAGAATCTCCTGGAACTAATACGCTACGTGTCCGAGATATTCGCCCAATAACATCGTTGGACACAGATGACCCAACTGACTCACAGATCGATGAAGATACTACGGCAACAATTGCACCTTTGGGAGAAGCAATTTCACGCGTGAGAGTCATCGTCAATGCCATTCGGGGATCCACATAGCGTTTGGAAATACATGTTGTTATGTGCAAGATGTTTGGCCTACCGGATTCGAACGAGATGAAGATCGATTGCCCAACGCACTGGAACTCCACTTTCACGATGTTAGAGTGTGCTCTTGGTAAGAAAGATGTTCTGGACCACATGGCTATGAGATTCTTTTCGACGTCCAACAGAGATTATGGCCTATGTCGGGAGGACTGGGAGTTGATAGACGAATACCTGTGCGTCCTTTGACCACTATGCCATGGAACGGACTTTGTGTGCTCGGCGAAGAAATTGCCAATAACTGAAGTAACATCATTGGTCGCGGAGCTGAAGAATCACATTGAGCATGCTATGAACAATGTAGAGGCAGTATTGGATGCTGAGCGATGGAATGCCCTACAGGTAGCGTGTGGTGCTATGCATAACAAATTGATGCAGTGTGCAACGGTACTTTGGGGCAATAATACCATCGCTACAGCAGTCTATTGGATTATGCAGCTATGAAAAAAGCAGCTGAATGTGACTCAGAGCAGGAAGTGTCGTCGGTAAGTTGCCATCCGACTCAATATTCGTCCAAGTGGCAATATACGCGTCTGTGTAGTCGTCAACGACCATGGTCAACGCCGAGGCAAGAGCTTGATAAGTATCTTGACATCCCATGCAGTGAGGAGGAGGACAACCCTCTAGGTTGGTGGAAGGATGTCGAGATGTGGTACTTGTCAATTTGACAGTAATTGCTTGCCAATTTCTCGCCATGAATCCGACCAGCGCACCGGTGGAGCAGCTTTTTTCAGTCAGCCGAGGCATCACAATGTACCGAAGATCACGCCTTGATATAGAGAGCATTGAGATGTTGATGATGCTTCATTCGTTGTGTAGAGCGGGACTCCTCCGACTCCGATGATGATTCCGACGATGATGACAGCTCGGGTGCTGGTGCGTTACACTCTATCACATTCCACCTTTTCAGAAACATGTTTCTTTTTACTGACTCCCTACATTCCATGTTACAAAGTAACGGGGGGACAACATGATCACTGTGGACGGGTCTCATTCGCTCATACGCTCTAACGTTCAATGTGTAAGTTATGCTTCTTCTTTACTCTCTCTATTTCAATTATTGTTTCAATTTTGATTAAAAATGAAGACTAAGATAAACTTGACTCAGATTTTGTTCTTCAAATTTTGACGATGATTATAAAGGGCTGTTCAGAGATAAGGAATCCAAGGTTTAAGAAATAAAGGGTTTCTTTTGCTTTTTATTGTACAATTAGTTGCGACAGTTTGATGGATTAGCTGTTTTTCTATTTCAAAATGATGAGCTAAATGACCATTCAGAATTCTGGAATCTAGGGTTTAAGAAATACGGGTTTCTTTTGGTTCTTATTGGACAGTTAGTTCAGATGGTTTGATGGATTAGCTGTTTTTCTATTTCAAAACGCTGATCAAAATGGCCATTCAGAAATAAGGAATCTAAGGTTTAAGAAATACGGGGTTTCTTTTGTTTTTTATTGGACAATTAGTTGATATACTTTGAAAGATTAGTTATTTTTCTATTTCAAGATGCTGATCTAAATGGCGTTTCTCATGTTCTTTATTGAACAAGTAGCTGAGATGGATTAATGGATCAACATTTTATAACTCAAAATGATTATCTGAATGGCCATTGAGATGGAGTCCAGGGTTTAATATAATAAGGCAATGTGATAATGGGATTTCTTTTGGTTTTTATTTAAAAATTAGGTATGGTTTTCACAGGGTTAGTCGTTCAAATTCTTCAATTTGTTCACATTTTGTTCATCGAACTTTGACAATCAGGCTACAATTTCTAATTCCTGGTCTTCAATTTATTGTGAAGATTAATCTTTCACCGACTATTTGTGCCGCTCTGGACTTCAAAAACATTGTAGCATGTTACGTTCTAGAATTAATTTCATTTATTTGCAGGATAAAACTAAGTTGAGTGATAATTAGGTCTCACTTCTATCACTCTATTTACCTTCAAGAAGTGGCCGACCTTTGGTCATGGAGGAGGCGGCTACAGTGCGGCTACCGTGCTTACCGACCTCGTACTGAAAATACTTAATAAAAGTAATCATCAGGATTTTCTGTTCCCTTCTCCATCGTATTGTTCGTCTAATTTCCTCGAACTGAAAATACTTGTTTCACAGGGTGTTTAGCATCTTTTGTTAGTCTTGCCCTTTCATGTAAGATGTTTCTTACTCTTCTTAAATATCATTTATTCATAATCTGAAGTCAGGTATATTATCAAGAGCAATACGAGAAAAGAGTTGACATCTCCGTGACTCTCGCATTGCAGTATTTAAAGGGACTGCATGAACATTTAAGTAAATTGATGTCTAGAAATTAAATTAATTTGAAAAATTAAAAGTATGACATTTTATATTTCTTTAAATACTCAGATCGAGTAATTAACCTCTAGAAAAGCACTATTCAATTTCTTAAAGAGGGAACCGATTTTTTAGGTCTCGGTTTTCCCTATTCATTTATTTAAGTAATCAAAATTGAACCCATAAACATAATATTGTAATAAGTAGCGCAATATAATAATAAGTAATAGTGCAATTTCTTGTTACCTTCAGAGATGCTAGAATTAATTTCTCCATATCTAAAATTAAGAAATAAAATTAATTTTCATTTATTAAACTCCCCAAGTAAATTTGATTAATTAAATTGACTCAACTGTAATAAAAAAATCCTTACCCTGAAGTGGGGATTTTAATTTATTTGAAAATCCATACATTTTTTTTGGAACTAAAAAAAATTTTGCCAATTTTTTTTCGTCCACATTCATCCATCCACTGTCCAGGATTATCGGACGGACGAAATTTTCATCCAATAGGACAAAAATCGTCCCGTCCCATTGTCCGGTGGACAATTTTTCGTCCGCAAGTTCATCCGATTCCCTTGGACGGGACGATTTTTTTCGTCTCGGGATGAAAAAACCATCCCGTCCGCGTCCTTGCACTATAGGTTAAATCATAGCCCTAGTTTGTCTTCTTTTATCTTAGGATTTATCCCTGCTCCCCTCAGCCCTTTTTCTCGTCACGTCAGGGGCATCTGCTACTTTGGTATTTTGAGTTCTTTGTCTGTGGAGTAAATATTGATATTTTAACCATCTCGACTATCCATTGAAGGACTCAAAAGCAAGGGCAGATGATCCTCACTACCCTAGCCAGGGATTTTATGCATCATCTTCCTTGAGTTGATCTCCTCTTATACCGAGGACGAATAATCTTGTCTTGACCACTCAATCATCTCTATGGGCTTCTTACTATATCTGAGCTATGACTTGTTTGAATCCCATGATTAGAGGATCATAAATCATAGTCAAGATGTAGTCGTCCATTCACAAGATGTCCTTTGTGTCTACGGTCATTGGATCACTTATACTACCGTGACATGAATCAACTTGATTTACGTTTAGGTATAATACCATTCAGGGATTCATACAGATATATTCAATGAACTCTTTCTCCAAAGAGCATCCACTATCTGTCCTTTGTGTCGCCACACTAATAGCCATAGGATCAGCTATAATTAATGTATAAGTAGGATCATCTAGTGTTATTCTATCCATATAATTCGATGTTTGTCTTGACTATCCATCGAATAGGAATATTTGGAAGACATGTTTAAAGGCTAGTGATCATTGTATTATGATCTCATAATAATTCACTAATTCATTATGATGAGTATTTTTTGAATGTTACCAATAATTTTTTATGTCACCTTAAAATATGATTATCAGAAATTTCCAAATGATGATCTTCAAACCACTGTTGCTGATGATATGAATTATAGCGCACACTAAGTTTCTCACTATAACTTCTTTAAATCTGCACCAAAAATATGATTCTAAAGTCTATGGATTTGGGATGATGTATTAAAAATATGTGATTTTAAAATATTTCTGAAAGCAGCCAGTAAATTTCTGAAGAAGGCCAAATTTGGTGCTTTCTCTTTGTAGTGAGATTTTTCATCCAAAAAGGGAGAGAAAATTCAAAATTAGGGATTGATCTACATATATGGATGTTGAAGTTGAATGCGCCAACTGTGTCATTTATAAAAAGAAAAAAGTCAAAAGTATTTAATATGATAAAGGAAGATAAGTCACAATAACTGCTTCAATTTTCAATTCCCAGATTTACATTTGTGTCTTTAATTTGTAAGCCATAAAAGGTAAATTGAATATTGCATTTTCTCAAAAATATAAAAAAATGTTTTCTATATCTGAAACTATTTCATTCAAAATATTATGAATATTTGATTTTATGTATGTATATTTAAGCTCTTAGAAAAGAATCCATTAATTTAGAAATAAATATTTGACACATGACATAAGAAATGGTAATAAACATGCCATAAAAAGTATTGAGGCCTAACTCTATGATTTTATCTATTGACTAGATAGTCAAAAATAACATATCTTAATATAGATGAAGGTATTCAGTCACCATGCATGAATTGCATAGTTTTTTGAATCACATAAAGTTGGTATCTTCATATGAAGAAGACCTAATATGAATAAACATATCTTAACTAATAAATCCATTGAATGATGGGTGACTTTGCATAATATACTTTAAACATTCATCAAAACACATACTTAAGCATTTTATGAAAACACAGTAAGCCTTAATCTTCACTCCTTTTCATCTTCCTTTCTTCTTCTTCTCTTTTTTTATTTTCCTATCATTTCCTTATTATTTTTCTTATCATCTCCTTCTTCCTCCTATATTTCTTATTCTTCTTCAAGTTGAGTTTAGCTTTGATTTTCTTATTTCTTATTCAGTTTCATTTCCTTCTCCCTTTTATTCTTCTCCTTCATCTCCTTCTTCCTCCTATATTTCTTATTCTTCTTCAAGTTGAGTTTAGCTTTGATTTTCTTATTTCTTATTCAGTTTCATTTCCTTCTCCCTTTTATTCTTCTCCTTTTTCCTCTTTTTAAATACACTTAAAGATATATTTTACCTTGTAGGGTTAATTTGTCAGGATTACAAAATATTCATGCATATCTCTAAAAGAATCAAATTCCCTTTTCTTGAACCTCGTGTGATTGTGGATCTACCATTCTTGCTTATTGACCATTCAAAATTTTTAAAAGTTTTAGCATTTTATGCACAAAGTGATGGTACATATATTCCAAGTATCACGACCTGAAAATTTTGCTCAAGCCAATAGAGAAAGTGTCTCTCACGATGGATACATAGACCACCTAAAACCAAGTCATTATGCATCAGATTAATACAACATGGGCAATTCATGAATGAGTTCTTGTTAGTGTTTGACCATCTGATATCTTAATGTAACAACTGATATCCAATATCTTGCTAAAATCAAGGCGATTTCAAGTACTGGATATCAGATATCGGATATTGGACTAATATCAAATATCCATCTTATACCAGATATCAAGATGGATATTGTAGTCATTTGGACCTGGTGGATGAAAATACTGCTTATCAAATCTGATATCTGATATCAAAATCCAAAATCTGGATATCATATATTGAAATCCGCACCTAAAATTGGAATCTAGATAACAATATCTGATATCAGGATACCGGTTTAACAAAATGCGCGCCCATTGTCCCACATTGAAAAATACAAAATTTTAAGAAGTATAAATATTTCTGAACATATTGTAACTGAAAAACTCTGTGCTCTAACCACCCTGACTCAAATATGTTTGGCATACAATGTCTGTGCTCTAAGGCCCACTTTGGAATAGGCTAGACTATGTACGAAGTATTAATTGGAAACCTTTGACACATACATATAATAAGTGCCCAAATATACTATATAGATAGCTCCCTATGGACATGTTATGAATTTATAAGTTATTTATAATATATTTCCATTCATATATTGGATATTTGAAAAACTGATATACGACACCGTATGTGATATCCTTATCCAATCCTTGAGATGAAGATGAATGCTAATATTGGGATGGATAACGGTATTGGATATTGCACTATAACAACGATATCTGATATTGTCATCCATTATACAGATATCAGTAAAGTCAGGTATCAAATATCCCATTTTTAATATCTGGTTCAGTATTTGTCCAAAACTGTCATCCAATACTGAGCTTGGGACAGATCAACACTAGTTCTCGGTGAGTGTCAATTAATTGGTTATCATAAAGGTGCATACTTTGGCACAAGTACTAGAAATTGTGATGAAGGTTTATATAAAAAACAACATAACAATTCATTAATAAATTATTATGTACTGATGATTAAAATGTACATATTTTTCCTCCATTTTTTTTGTGCTTTCTATCACAACTTAAAATGCTAGTAATAATAGAACCATGGTTGAAACTTTAGAAACGTTCATATTGGGTTCTATCTCAGAATTCATTGAAAAATATAACACACCCTGTATGACACATGCTCTTAATTTGATGGCATAACATGATTTGAAGGAGCTAATTTTTTAAGCATATTAAATTTTAATAATTCAAAATGTTATTTCAAAAACATTTATTATATACTTTGACTCGTATTACATGGGAGACCGGCTCTCTTTGTGAAGACAATGAGGACCAACATATTCTAATCATTAACACAGCTTTGATTTAAAGAAATTATATATAGACTTTGAAAACTTGTCAATAGTTCACCACTATCATACTTAATACCATGACAATGATGGAAATATATGTGGCCGGCAAGCCAATCACACATTCCACATCTCGTTCCATGTTCATTAATAGAACATATTCATTATAGTGCGTATGTGATGCGTATAATGAAGTCCATGAATACATGATCGGATTTAGTGAATTATGATGAGATTGTAATACAGAGATCACTAGTCTTTAAACATGTGTTCTAAACATTCTTATTCAAAGGATACATGAGAAGGACATCGAAGTATCCGGATAGAATAGCACTATCTAGCCTTACTCATATGATGAGTATGGCCGGTCCCGTAGCCATTAGTGTGGAGACATTAAGGATAGATAGTGGGTGCTCTTTAGTGGAAAGAGTTCACTGAATTGATCCGTACGAATCCCTGAATGGTATTATACCAAACTGTAAATCAGGTTGATTCACATCACGGTTGTGTAAATGGTCCTTAGACCTGAGACACCAAAGACATCTTGTGGACGGACGGTTGTACTTTGGCGATGGCCAACGAGTCTCTAATCATGGGATTCTAAATGGTCTTAGTTCGGGTACATCAAGAAGTTCACGAAGACAATTGAGTGGTCAAGATGGGATCGTCCACCCTTGGTATAAGAGGTGACAACTCAAGGAAGATGATGCGATGAAGTCCTTGGCCAAGGTACTGAAATATTAGAGAAGAGTTCTCTGATGATTTCTGAATGCATCAGTACTAACTCGGATGATCGATTACGGTTTGACAGTTGACCATACCCTAAGTCGTCAAAGGAGCGTCAAGTGGATGAGGGATTGTACATACATGGTAACTGATGACGAATAGGTTCCATGAGTGAGACGATACACACTCCTTTGTATCTTCTAGGACACGAGGTGTAGCTTGGCACCCCACGTGTCGGAGTCTCGACCTATCGATTTGGGTTAAATCGATCCGATATTAATTAATCTATATGATGATATAGTTAATTAATTTGGAAGGCCAAGAAATGTTATTGGGCTGCTAGAGTCATTAACTAGACTGATACATGGGCCTAGAGGGTCACACAGATATGGTCTTTTGGACGCTGGAAGATATACTTAAGTTTTGGGGGTTTTTATGAAAAATACCCACTTAGTATAAATAGGGGAAGGCCTTGAACAAAATTCACCTAGGCCAGAATTGTTCAGGGGCCTTCCCCTTCTTCTCCACTCTCCTCACAACCTCTCTCCATCCCTGATGTGATCGGGACGACGAAACGACGCCGACGAAGAAAGAACGGGGCTTGTCAACGAGAAGGAGGAGATCCGACGTGCCGAGGACCGCATGGATACGTCTAGAGGCTGCACACTTGAGCAGCTTGACTTGTCTCGCTCCGTGATCGAAGAAATCACAAATGAGATTCGTGCAAAGATACCTCGTTTCAATGTTCTTGTTGATGTCATTCGATTTGTTCAAGTCTTCCGCTACGAATTGTTTTCATTTATTCGTCCATGACAAGGCCTATAGAACCCAAAAGACAGGGCATGTAAAATTAACACTTGCTCATTA
Organism: Wolffia australiana; assembly: GCF_029677425.1. Taxonomy (NCBI): domain Eukaryota; kingdom Viridiplantae; phylum Streptophyta; class Magnoliopsida; order Alismatales; family Araceae; genus Wolffia; species Wolffia australiana. The sequence continues at coordinate 15,090,277 of NC_135835.1, read as the reverse complement.
AAGATGAGCTCAGTAGATGGAACTCAACGTATGAAATGGAATAAGTAGCTTGTGAGAAGAGAACTGTGGTATACAAGATGGCGAGTAATTATGTAAATACAAACAAAATATGCTATTTGATCAGGGTGAAGTGTTGGATCTTTTATGAAGGTTTTCAAATGAACAAGAAGGCTTTGATGATCCTACAATATATGTTGTTTTGAGGTCTCATCGACTTTTATTAGATCAATTGGACTACAATTTGTTAGCTGGACAGTCTGCCTCTCAAACTCGCCTAACAATGAACAAACAAGGTTGCTTAAAAGTAAATACTCTACAATGAAGGGAAATATGATAATTTATCAACATCACTTGATGTTGAAGCTTATGCTCCCTGTTTCAACTATCTTAGACTCAATAAAGAAGCTCGAGTTTATCATTAAGATTGCACATTTTTTATTATCTACACTATTGTATTATTGTTCAATAAAATACCCATCTCTTCAACTTAAGCCGACCAGTGAGATATTGAATATTAACATCTATACTTGCAAATCACTAAAAATTGATGATTGTATTGATGGAGCTTGAGAAGAAAAGTGCAAGTCCAATCTAAAGATCTACTCTAGCTGAACTAGAAGAATAATTAAAAGAGCCTTGCATTAGTTCTCGTGATGACCCGCTCAAATGAGGGTATGAATTTGGGTCTTCAAAAGGAGTTCCTCTTTATACGTGACTCTAGTGCACCATCATAACATATTTTTTCAACAAAAGAGGTATTGTCAGTTTAAAAAGATGACTACTATTTGTAGAATCTATATTTCATATTCAAAACTTTAAAATCCTGAGCTTACAAGGCCAATGATGAATACAAACCGGAAGATGGTGAAGTGGAGAAAATAGTAGAGGATGCCATTGAATACTTAAAAAACATCTAAAGTCCAATCTAAAGATCTACTCTAGCTGAACTAGAAGAATAATTAAAAGAGCCTTGCATTAGTTCTCGTGATGACCCGCTCAAATGAGGGTATGAATTTGGGTCTTCAAAAGGAGTTCCTCTTTATACGTGACTCTAGTGCACCATCATAACATATTTTTTCAACAAAAGAGGTATTGTCAGTTTAAAAAGATGACTACTATTTGTAGAATCTATATTTCATATTCAAAACTTTAAAATCCTGAGCTTACAAGGCCAATGATGAATACAAACCGGAAGATGGTGAAGTGGAGAAAATAGTAGAGGATGCCATTGAATACTTAAAAAACATTATGATAATTTTTGGTTGTATTATTATTTAAAAAGTGTGACTTTTGTTTTTTTTAATTTTGCATCCTTTAATTGTAGCGTATCTCTATGCCTCTTTTAGGTGTCCCCCAAGCAATTGTATGTTGGATGTAGTGCGACGATCAAACATAAGCAAGCCAGGAAGCAACATCTAATATACTTTTTTATTTTCCAAGATAGAATTTATAGATTCACTTTTAATACTAGTCAGCATAGAGACTAGTCAGCATGACCAGGCGGGACTGAGCAAGACCAAACCAGAACCAGACTGAACTTTAGGCTAGGTTAAGGCCGTTGCGAAAAATTGGTGTAAGACAAGATCGGGACAAGACCGGAACCATAACAAACTTTAGGCAAGGTTGAGGTCCTTGCTAAAAAAGGGGACCGAACAAGAACCATAATGAACTTTAGAGGGGGTTGAGGTCCTTGCTAAAAACTGGGATCAAACAAGATGGGGGCCGAACCAGAATCATACTGAACTTTAGGCACGGCTGAGGTGCTTGCTAAAAAGGGGGGACAAGACTGGCACCATATCTGAATCAGACTGAACTTTAGGGAAGGTTATGGTCATGGCTAAAAGTAGGGATCAGACTGGGACCGTCAAACCCTAAACAAATCAATCAATATCTGCCCTTTGATAGTGTCCTTAATATAGACGGCTTAATTGCTCGTAATCGGATCATAGATTCAGAAGAGGACTCAATATCAGACACGAAGGTATCTCTCCCTCTACCATAGTATAGTGGAGCGAGATTGGACAAAAAGTGGGACGGGAATTCATCCCGAGACGAAGAGACAGGGCAGTTTTCCTATCGTCGGATGAAAAAAACATCCCATCTAGGGGTCATGGACGATGGACGGTGAGGGATGGACAAAAATCCGGTCGATTCACTTCCGACGGTTGATATCTTGCCACGTGGTATCGCTATATCAATTCCTTGACATTTTGCATCAAAGTCCTTGCTTTTTTTTACGCGCTCAAACTGACGCCGCCCAAAAGTAATTGTATATATGTGGCTCCGCTTTCTCTCTCCTCTACATTGCCATAAAAAACTTAGAAAATCCATATTAAAAGTATATTAAAAAAACTAAAATGAGATTTTTTTCATCTGGGATGAGGGACGGGACAGTTTCCCTCCAGTCGAGATGAAACGGGTAAAATTGGGACAAATCCCTAGACGGGGAGCCTCAAGTTGAAGTATCTGGACGTCCACGTCCATGTCTCTGACGATCTGGATCTCTAACTGTTAGGCCCCTAATTAGGCGGCATTCCCTGCCCAAAGGCCTGCGTGCTTATTGAGAGGGCATGTCCGTGTAATTCGGCTCACGACATTAAAGGACTGAGTCATTATAGGTAGCGATGCCCAAGTACCTGATCTTTCAGGCCATTGCCACTGTCGGTGGTGATTCACGGCAGACTGTGCACGTGCCCGTCCACGCCCAAGGTGGGACAGATCAAGTATGGTTCGCATGTGCTGGGCGCGCGGGCTGATCAGTGTGTGCGTGCGCCAACGCCAAGCGCCACGCGCGGGGGCCAACGCTACGCTGGGCGCGAGTGCGGGACGCGCATGCGGGGCGACGTGCCGCGGTTGCAGCGCGCGGAGTTGTGCGGGGTGCCACGCAGCGGCTGCGCGGGCAGCGCGCGAATTGCGTGTGCAGGGCGCGGGGTCGGGAGGCATTCTGCCAGGAGACTAAGGCACGTGGCGCACGGAGAGCGCCGAGACGGCACAGCGGGCGCGTAGCGCTCCTGCGGGTAGTGCTGGGCGCACTGCGCCCAGCTCGGAGGCGTCAAATGCAGTGGCGTCGCGCAGACTGCGCGCGAGGGTGTAGACACGGGCGCTGGTGGTGTGTGTGATCGTCAAGGCAGGGGTGGCGTGTGTGATCGCCACGCCCGTGGGCGTGCGGCACCCGGCCCGGCGCACTTGTGTAGCGGCAGAGCTGGCGTGCGCGCGCGGAGCGGCGGCCTTGAGGCGGTGTGGCGACATTACCTCGGCGCAAAGTGCCTCGTCATGTTCCTTGTATCACCCCTCGTCTTCCCCCATGTAACGATGATGTACTTTTGATGATATTAATGCAATGACCCTATTCCCTATGGTGCTGAGCACCACCATCTCCTCTAACCCCTTCTATGCGATCTTAAGCAATTGCAAAAGCTTACGCTGCAAGATATCAAAGCTGCTCAGTGTTTTGCCCTGAACATTAAGGCCATGTTTAGCCAAATTCGAGCAAGAGTCCTAGCTCGGGATTTGACCGTGTGACACTAACTGATAGAGGTTAAGAAGGATGACGGATGACGTACGATGCAGTGGCTAGAACGGATGAAGGATTGTCACCGGCATGAGGCCCTATAAATAGAGTGTTGGTGTTCAAGTCTTGAAATTTGAATTCTCAGTTGACTGGTTGTGGGGAGAAGGATGGAGGAGTCGGATTTGGCCGGCGACGCGCCGCCGAAGCTGGTGGCGCGGGCGATGGATCGGCTGGGCCGAGCGGCGCGGCTCGTTGCAGACATCCGACTCGGCGCCGATCGCCTCCTGGAGGCGCTTCTCGCCGCCGAGGAGCCTCGGCAGCTCAAGAAATGCCTGCAGTTTGTTCTCGAGGAGGACGCTTCGATGCGTCAACGCCTTCACGATCTCCGGAATTCTGGTTTTTTTCTTACTCTTCCTTCTTTTTTCAATTCGTTTTGGTTGATTTTTCGATCGCGGTGAAGTTCAGGAACAAGAATCGTAGGTCTTTGTGCTCGTGGTAACTCGTCTGTGCTTGATATTTCTATCTGATCGTCCGGCATTTCTTTGAAATTTAAAGTTCAGACGGTTTGCCTCTGCGGCTTGTAAGACACTAAGTTTCTCCCGGAAACGGGAGCGTATGCCGTGTTTTTTTTGAATTTAAAATTATTTTTCAGTCAGAAGCTTTGCCGTTGCAGCTTGTAAGACACTAAGTTTCTCCCGGAAACGGGAGCGTATGCCGTGTTTTTTTTGAAATTTAAAATTATTTTTCAGTCAGAAGCTTTGCCATTGCAGCTTGTAATACACTAAGTTTCTGTCGGAAACGGGAGCGTACGCCGTGTTTTTTTTGAAATTTAAAATTATTTTTCAGTCAGAATCTTTGCCGTTGCAGCTTGTAAGACACTAAATTTCTCCGGGAACGAAAACCTGTGACATTTATTTTGATTTGGTTGTCCAGGAACGAAAATTTGACATATTTCTTTTTTGAAATTTCAAACTACTTTGCTTTTAGAAGCTTTACCTTTGCAACATGTAAGAAACCAAATTTCTCCGGAAAACGGAGAGCTTTGACTTTTATTTCTATGTGATCCTTGGAAGTTCTCTGGAAAAGGAAAATACAGGACATTTTTCTTGAGATGGAAAGTTAGTTTGGTTGCAGACTTTTAGCCATTGCATTTTGTAAGACATTAAACTTTAGGCATTTTGTTCCTAGGAAGGCTACTGCAAGAGTCAGGTGTTCTTGATGGTTCTGTAGAATCGTCGGGCAATTCTTGGAGTCTTCAGTTGCCCCTCGTTTGCCCGGACGGTGCTGTTGTAGGCTATGCTTGGAGACGTCAACTTGCCGGCCAAGCTGGAACTTCAGCTGTGGACAGGACAAGGTAAGTCTATGTGATTTGATTGCATCCTTTGTTTACTGTCTTACGACCTGTGCACATGACGAAACTATGATAAACAGTGTTAAGTTCAAATTTCATGGAAATAAAATTACTTTTGATTTACTAAACCGGCCCATTTGTATTAATTCTGGTACATAAGGCGTTATAGGTTACATGTGGGCTTCGGGGCATTAAGGAAATTGAAAAAAAATGATCCTCACTTTGGAGGCAGATTTGATAATGAACCGCCTATTATGATTTTCGTATTCAAAACGGTAACCTATCTTTTATGATTGTCAAGAATGAGGTAGAAGGATATAATACTGGGGGCTGCCTTTTAGTTGAAACTTTTTTTCCTTAAACATTGAGCGAGCTGTTTTCAAGTACCTTTTGGATGGATCAGTCTGTCAGGAAGCCATTACGTTTTCTCAGGATGTCAGAATAGAGCATGTCAGGAGTGGGACAGTTCAGGTCATTATTTGGTATTTTTCTTTCGTTTGCGTCAAGTACATTCAAGTAAATCATTAAGGCAGCATACGGTAAAGACCATGAACCCCTCAGGAAAAGAGAATAATACATACTTTTTTCCTGAAATCTCATGAAACAACTTTTGTGAAGCCAGACTATATTCTCCTTTTCATTTTGTTGCGAAGATCTCGCGGAACCAGTTTTTTGTTAAGGGTTATCTGTTTTGGCATTTTCTTTCGGCTCCATAGGCTTGCGCTCAAGACATTTCATGATCAGAAGAGGCGGTATTTTCCACATCTGGAGGAAGATGAGCCTGTTTACCAACCATCACCAGATGAGATCAGAGTCCCCAAAAAACTTCGTTCCTATGCAACTAATTCTATTTCGACAGGAATTCTTCCTGAAGGCAGCACTCTTTTTGATATACTTGTCGAGTTTTCTAGAGAGATCCCTGGTGTGAGAATCTCCACTTATCGGCGCATGGAATGGTTGGGAAGAGCATCTTCTCAGTCTCTATCTGAAGATGGAGAACAGTTTGGTCACAATTCAGATATGTATAGTGGTGGATCTTTAGATGCTGCCGCATCAGGACAAGCCGTTGTTATCGAGTTGCTGGCTCCGTCTGTCTTTCGAGCTATTTTATCTCTTCACCCTGCTGGCTCCACCATTCCAGATGCAGTTTCCTTCTTCTCTCCAGATGAGGTATGGCTCTCTTGATTTTCCTCTCAGAGGGACTACTTTTAGAATATAACTGTTATTTTTTAGTTTCTATTCTATTACTGGAAATTTTTACATCATTAGGGTTGGCAATAGAACTATTCATCTGGAGTATTCAAGTTGAACTCTCAGTTGTGCAAACTCTCAGTATGTCAACTTTCTAATTAGCCTGTGATACTGACCTTTTTAAACTAATTTGCCCTCTTCTCCGAAATAATCTTGACATTCGGATGCAAGGGGCTATTTACTGGCTTTCAGTTCCTTCTCCCAGTCCTTTTACACTAGTCTGTGATGATTATATAATTAACAAATATTACCCTCCCTGATTCTAAATGCTTAATGGATATGGTCTGGTTTACCTTGTGGGAACCGGATTGATTTCACTGCGCGATACTGTTTGCTTCACTATGCTCTCGGGGACTGCTTATGTCCGCACATCATCTTCCTCAGCTTGCAGATGATGGTTCTTGTTTTTGCACTCAGTTATTGAGGTGGGTCCACGTTAATTTCTTCATTACGATGTCATGTGCAGAAGTCCACTTGTAGTGGGTAGAAAGCAGAGGTGAGAGACAAGACAGGGAGAGAAAATCTACGGGAGGCCCGCCGCCCTGGGAGTTGGTCAAAGTAAAAAATCCAAATAAAAAGTTAATTTAGAATGAAGGGGTTCCTCGTCTTTAAATAGGCGGAGAAGCCCTTCGTACGAATGATATTCAAACCCCATCTCCACAGCATGAAAGAAGGGATTCTTGATGAGCTACTGACAGAGGGAAGCAAAGTTTTTCGGCTTGAGAAATTACACTTTAAATCATATTTAACTTTTCACAATGCAAAATTTCTAAGTTAGTGAACACCAGGGGATTGAGGGAAGGCCTCTGTCACTCGTCTTGCTTTAAAGTGACCCACTTGGGGCCCGCATACTTTTGAATGTGGTGACACCGCCAATTCTCATGCTCCATTTTTTTTCGAATCACTCCATCTCGAACTATGTTGCCTTCCTCCTTTCTTGATTAATCATAGCGTCATTGACCTTTAGGGTAAAAATACACCTCCTAATTCGGGCCCCCTTTAGGGGAAATGAGTTCCCCAACCATATAGATTAAAAAAAAAGTCATTTTTCACAATTAATCGCATTAACCTCCGAGCGATCAACAAAAGATGCTCTCGACCAACCATGGTAATTAATGGATTATCATGCGGGTTTCAAAAGTCAATCCGGGATTTCCAAAGGTTCCGAAGTTCTTGCAGAACCTGCAAGAACAAAAGCGAAGTGGTCAATCAAAACTGAAATGTAGATGAAAAGTTGAACTCTCTAATAGACACTGATTCCGAATGGTCTCTAGCTGTCTCTTTAGTTATTACTAGTCAGATTGTTTTTGTATACCTAGAAAGTCGGACAACTTGCTCTATGCGACTGGGGCATGATTACCAGATCTTCCTCACTGAAAAGATAGACATGCAATTAACTCTGACCTTCATCAAAGGTAACATCTGCTGAGACGAAGAATCTTCTTGGGGCTGGATTGAGATATTTCATACACATTTCATACCCCTCTGGACTTGCCTCGGAAATTATTGCATCAGAAATAATTTCCTCGCTCTTCATCAGAAATGCAGTTGCTCTCTTCCTAGACCACTGTCTGCATGGCTTTGTTGGAAGTAGGGTTTTTAATGTAATTTTCTTAGCACTATACAAGGTTAGGAAACCTCTAGCATAATTGTCTGTTGATAGGCTTCTTGTTTATTGTTATTGCCTGACTCCCCAGGCAACGGTTCCTCCTGCCTCCTTGCTATCTTCTGTTCCTCTCTTTCCCTCTCTCTATGTCTTTCCTCCCCTCTCTATTTCTCTCTCTCCCTCTCTCTCTCCTTGCCTCTCTCTCTTTCTCCCTATCCTCCTCTCTCTCTCTCTCTCTTTCCCCCTATCCCCCCCCTCTCTCTCTCTCTCTCTTTCCCCCTATCCTCCCCTCTCTCTCTCTCTCTTTCCCCCTATCCTCCTCTCTCTCTCTCTGCTCTCTCTCTTTCCTCCTATCCTCCTCTCTCTCTCTCTTTCCCCCTATCCTCCCCTCTCTCTCTCTCTCTTCCCCCCTATCCTCCTCTCTCTCTCTCTGCTCTCTCTCTTTCCTCCTATCCTCCTCTCTCTCTCTTTCCCCTATCCTCCTCTCTCTCTCTCTCTTTCCCCCTATCCTCCTCTCTCTCTCTCTCCTCTCTCTCTCTCCTCCTATCCTCCTCTCTCTCTCTCTTTCCCGCTCTCCTCCTCTCTCTCTTTCTCTCTCTCTCTCTTTCCCTGTCTCTTCTTCCCCCCCGCTTTCTTTCCATCCCTCTTTTTCTCTCTCTCTCTCTCTCTCTCTCCCCCCCGCGCATCTCTCTCTGTCTCTCTCTCTCTTTCTCTCTATCCTCTTCTCTCTCTCTCTCTCTCTTTCCCTATCTCTTCTTTCCCCCTGCTCTCTTTCCATCCCTCTCTCTTTCTTTCTCTCTCTCTCTCTCTCTCCCCCTCCCTCTCTCTCTCTCTCTCTCCCTCCCTCTCTCTCTCTCTCCCCCCGTGCCTCTCTCTCTCTCTCTCTCCCCCCGTGCATCTCTCTCTCTCTATCTCCCCGTGCATCTCTCTCTCTCTCTCTCCCTGTGCATCTCTCTCTCTCTCTCTCCCCGTGCCTCTCTCTCTCTCTCTCTCTCTCTCTCTCTCTCTCTCTCTCTCTCTCTCTCTCTCTCTCTCTCTCTCCCTCTCTCTCTCTCTCTCCCGTGCATCTCTCTCTCTCTATCTCCCCGTGCATCTCTCTCTCTCTCCCCCGTGCATCTCTCTCTCTCTCTCTCTCTCTCTCCCCGTGCATCTCTCTCTCTCTCTCTCTCTCTCTCTTTCCCCCTCCCTCCCACCTTATATATCTCTCTCTCTGTCGCGTCTGTGCTCTAACTCCTTCCCTATAGAGTTCCACGGGTTTCATCAATGTCTGGGACTTTTTCCCACTTATGAATCTGAGCCGGTAGATTCTCATTATTAGTATTTAGTCCAACCAATAACTTTTACAACTGATTTTCTAATTACGATGCTGCTCAAAATATGGAGTTTTAACTGGTCCACGTTGCTGAATTTCCTGCAGTACGATCCGTAGTCGGTATATCTTCCATTTAATCTGCCAATTAATATTTTGGTTGAACAAGAATATGCCTTCATTCTATCTACCTTTCGGTTCGAAATATTTCAGATAATATGCAGTTTTTTTATAACTTACGTGCACACTTAAACTTTCCAGTGGGGTAATCACGTCAATGCAAGAGGTGTGTCATCTTACCAAGTCTACAGATACATTACGGTACTTATATTCTAAGATTTACTTTTATTTTATTTAGCTTACAGTGGTTGATCATATGGATATAATACTCGCATTTTTTCTTTCCGTGGCAGGAGCACGCAGGAAAGACATTACAATGTTTTCTGAGCTCAGATCCTGACATAGCTCTACACTGCCTTTTGGTATCCCTTCATTACCTAAAAATTAATAATTTGAATTTTATTTTCTCTGGACTCGCTAATATAATTCCCCCTGTTCTTCCCTGCAGCGTTGGGTGTCCAGTTACCAGGCATTATTTTCAGAGACATGCAGGTTAATCTCTGGAAAACCATCAAAACTCAAATTTCACGCTATTTTCCGAACCCCTCGTAATCGGTTATTCGGTTAATGTCTTACAGAAAATGCAAGAAACTCCTCTCTAATGATAGGAACTTAAACCTGATCCTCCCCCCAGTTCTTCGTCCTTGTCGGAAACTAGATACAAGCGTTGCGCTTGACGAAAAAAGATCTGGCGTGCCTGCTTACCACGTAGGCTGCGACAACAACGAAGTCTAACTCAGAACCAGTTCTTAAATGAATCTGGATAAGTAGTCTCTTTCGGGAGATTATTCCCTTGTATGGTAGTATTTTACGCATGATAAATTTTTAGAATTATTTGGCGAAGTCCTCGTTTCTTTCTTTTCCTTATACACTGGGAAGATAAATAAGAGAAATTCTCAAGAAGTTAGCTACAATACGAATGCATAAAATTTTGTTTTGTTTTAAAACCTATAATGAGTGCTTGCATATTTTTCATTTCAGTTTTCTGTGTTTTGATTGTTCATTTATTGCACAAATTCCTGCAAATTATTATTGTCTACGATTCATCTCTTAGAAATATGCCAGTTTACTATTTCCCCATGGCTGAATCACTTGTTAATCATTATCTGAAGTTAACGACGTATTATTGATCTTCTTAAGCATTTCCAAAGTGCATGGCATTGGTATGTTATTTGAGATGAGTCATGACATGCTTAAACCGGTCATATTTGATCTTTAGGGTATTTTGTCTTTTTATAATTTTCAAATTTATGTATTTTTTATGCCTATATTATATTAACTGATATCTTTTCATTTATAATTTAAATATTGTCATTGCTTCCATGCATTGTAACATTTCGGTTTGTTTGATAATTGCATGTAACTTATGATGTATTGTTCAATTATGGATTTCAGTGCAATGAGTTTTCATGTGGATATATTGTTAATTTAGTTTCAGTTATCTTAGCTAAAAAAACTATCATTTCTTCCATTCACAGATGAGACCTGATAACTATTTAGAGAAAACTAGATGAGATCTCTCATATGACTTAAAACTTAATATTATATTGATAGAGTTAGTGATGGGATTATATGTTTATGCGTTGTAAAAAAATATCAAATCCTCAGTGGATACGAAGAAATAGGCGGTGGATTAAAACAATATAATTATCCTTGTGTTTTAATTATTAATCCATTCATCAAATTCTTAATCACGATATCACTCTGGAAAATCAGAATTTTCTATCAAAGCTATATTATTTGTAATTCTATAACAATTTATATAAAAAATAAATGCTATATTTTTAAAATTCATTTAAATTATAATAGCCCATTGAGAATTCCCGAATATTTATTGGGCTTAAAATTCATGGATATCATTTGATTTAATTATATTAGAATGACATTATATTAAGAATCAGTGCCTGATGCATAAACACAATAATCAATCTTATAGGCCTGAAACAGATACTCCGCATTTATGAATGTTATCAGGGGTCATGTGATATACAGTATCTAAGATTAGTTCATTTGTAATTGAAACTTTTGCTTTCTGTTATCAACCCTCAGCTTCGGATGAAGTGGGGACTGATAAAGGACTCACAATGCAGTGAACTGGATGTAACAATTCTCCAATACAATGTCAGTAGAAGGGGTTGGGAGAATCAATGATCAACATAGAAAGAAAAGAAAGGAAACGGAGGACTCCACGCCCAATCTCCCCGAATCTGGATGGCAGGTCCGACCCTGATTCCCCAGCCTCTGCCACTCTTGGCAACCAATTCTTGACAATGGTTGATGCTTCCCCTGTCGTCCCATTCACCTTTATTTATACCTGACTCACACGTGTATAGTCAACGCTACGTCTTCACATGTGCCGATGTTTCTTGGAGAAGAAACGTTGTGTATCACTTTCACATCATCATCATCAGATCATTAGGATTCAAATAGCTATCTCAACTATCCAGAATCGTTGCTATTGTTCTCTTATATGTGAGGTAGAATAATTTAGATAATTTGTCATCCCTTAATATTTATATTTACTTAAGTCTTCATGGATCGATTATTTGAAATTAAATTATTTTTTCTAGCAATGCCTACTGTCTTATGAGCCATGTTATCATTTATACTTGTCCATTATTTATTCGGTAAAATTGTAAAACTTAATAAGTAACATTGGAGAAGACAGTCAAATAAGTTTTTTCGCATGTGCCAGTTTGCATCTTAGGTATTTTCACTGAACTCCTGGGAGCCTTCAATCTTTAATCTGATTTGTGGTCAATGTTGTGTGATATCAATTTTATTATGGTGGATGGGACAGTTTTTATAATTTCAACCGAAATGTATCAAAAAGCCCATCACCCCAAGGCCTCTTTGGAGACTGACAATAAAACGTGTAAACTCTTTCTGGACTAAAATGTGCTGCTTTATATATTCCTATCCATCTATCCACTAAAGACTTATTCTTATTGTTACATATTTTTTATTACTTTAATTTAAATCTTATTTAACTTTGGAACCCAACAAACGGTGAGGGATAATATTTATTTCATTAATATTAATGAAAACTAAATCTTGTTCACCAATTGGATTATCTTTTACCTTTGATACCACTTAACTGCTCATCTCCCACCTTGCATTTGTTCTTCGTACCTCATTTATCTGTTGATTCAAAAATCATCCATAATTTTGTCCATAAAAGTTGCGATAATAACACATTGCGCCTTTGTGAATTTACAAACAATTTAATATAACTAACTATCATATCTTCTCTGCATCTTGTAAAACAAATAATAAACAAAAATCCACTGTTACACTAAATCTAGAGCTCTTTTTATTTCCGGAGTATGGGGTCCATAAAAAATCCAAACTTGCATTATGAAATAATATAATAGGTCTATGATTATACTTACTTTAGAATGTAGAAATGATTGAAAAATATATTTATTTATCATGTAGACTTCCAATTTTTCATCATTATTATGAATGCGCAAGGCATATTTAAAGAAAAAGTTCCATGAATTTTCACTTAGATAAATTAAAAAGTATTTTCACGGAATTTTAAAATAGAGGAAACTTGTCAGAATTGGTGAGGTCTAATCGGCCGATTTACACCTATTTTATGTACTTATTCTGGAGGCCACTTGATATTTTTACAAAGTTAAACTATGATACCTGTTACTTATACTATCTATACGTTGAAGTGGGTTCAAATAGGCGTCTACAGTTTGAATTGCTTTTTTGTGATATATATTTATTTGTTTTTATCTTAAAATTCATCTGGTCATATTTAATAGGTTTAATCAACAAAATTAATTTTTTGTCCTCCCAAAAATGTTATCTTGATATGAGAAAGCTACTAGGTACGAGTTACAGAGCCAAATAGACTTTGGTCCTTAAAGTTCAGTGTTTAGGACAGAATCTACGAGATATTGAAAGTCAAGCCAAAAAACTTAGTCAAATACATTATTTAATAAATAATAAGTAGAAATAATTAAAAGCTGGATAGATAAATTTAAGTGGAGGACAGGTATCTATTCCAAGATGGTACTTACTGAGTCATCCGATCAATATATATCAAATACTTAGTACCTGGTAGTGTTAGATGCGAAGTTTTCCAATATGTACATAGTATCTAACCTCAATACTTTATTTTTATAACACTAAGTATATCCTAATAAATTTCATAATGCAATATAATTTACTCAAATAACATACCATATTGTTTCTTGATTCAGACGATCAATCTATTTTGGAAAGAGTGAGATATTAAAAAAATATGTTTGAATAAATAATGTCATGAATAACATAAATATAAAATGGAATGATATATGTATAATTCAACGTTTAAGTAAAGAAAATAGTGTAAATATTTCAGACAAAATAAAATTTAATAAAAATATAGATAATGATAAAGTGTAAGTTAAGAGTGCCTAGTCAGTGCACACCCGACATTTCTGCCTTTGGTGGGCATTCCATCAATATATGCACTTATATGGATGACCTAGATGGAAGAATCCCATGCCTAGATTATCTGATCTGTATACATATTTTAGTGGCGTTAACATCTCCTAGGCCCGTTGGTCTAATAAACCTACTCTTAGATGGGGTGATCCAAGTAAAAGTCCTCATCAAACATTTTCTCTTTTACTCCACTTCGTTGCTAGGTCATGAAGCATTAAAAACCCTAAAGACTTATATACTTCATCACATGAATTCTATGAAGTCAATTTGGGTAATTAAACATAAAATATTATAATTAAAATTTAGAATTATGATTTGGGAAAAAATAGAAGATGAATTAAAATTAATGAATCTAATGACGGCATGCATAAAATATAAATAATTGTATCATAAAAATATGTCTATATGACAAGAAAACTAATTTAAATGCATGTTACCATAAGACTCTCAATTCTGAAGAGTTATTGAATTAATCATGTTTCATATAATTAAAATAAAGTGAAATAGTTTCTATATATATTATTATGCCATGTTTTAAAATACAGATGTCACTTTAAGAACCCTTTTGGGCCCCAGATTGCTATTGGGGGAAAATGAAAGAAACTCGTGTTTGGTATCATATTTTAATAGACTTGAAATACTCACATGGTCTAGAGCCATGGTTTTGGGTTCTACGGACGTGATTGACATGAAACCTTGATGATACGTGGAACAAAAAACATGCAAATTTTTTTTTGGCAGACTTTAAAATTGAGTTAGCAAATCTTAGATTTATCAGTTCATCAAGTGAGACGTGTTAAGCTGACTCAGTGTGCAGCTGATAACATGGATATTTTACATTCGTTTATATTATCATTCAATACTTTTAAGGCCTAATTCTCATGATTGTGATGCATATTATCATTATTTTATCATATTTTCATTTTACCATGTCATTTTACTAGTCTTAGTTTTTAGATTATTTTAAGGTTAAATATATCATTTATTGATGCTTGACCTTTCTCAAGGGCAAACCATTTGAAGTTAACGACGTTTTTTATGTTAGTAAGAAACAGGTTTGGATTCATTAAAACACACACATTTTAAAGTCATTACATGCATCATTTTATTGATCATACCTGTATTCAAGTATGAATTCCCATTTCATTCATTCATTTTTGAGTAAACTTAAGATCAACCTTCTTAATGAAATTTCTACCTAATTTGTGAAGGCAATACAGTCTCCTATAGAACATGATCCAATATCATTATCTTCATGGAATTCAATATCATTATCTAGCACAAGCAGGCATTTTAAATTTTCCAGGCCAAAAGTTTGATAAAAAAATAAAATTAATTGGTGGTTTTTAAGAGGCCAAGAGCCAGCAGCCGAGCATGGTGCAGGTAGAGCTCAAGCCTACCGCAAGAGGGCAAGAGCAGTGCGCTCAAGTCCACCTGAAACTGGCAAACACTGTTATGCATTGAGCTACTCAACAACGTCTCTAAGGTTGCATAGGGAGCCACTGAAGGCTCATATTCATAAGGCACAATGTGCACGAACTCATGGCCCCTTCACATGCGCACAAGAGGGGAAGTATTTTGTTTGTTCAATTCAGATTCTACTCAAAATTTAAATACTTGTTTATCTTTAAAAAAATTTGATATGGGATAATATGCGACTCATTTATTTCAGTGCCACATCAGGTGGGGTGGGCAAAAAAGGAAATGGATCGCAACCCGTTGGGTCACGATCTTAAGAAATCAAAAAGACAATTATGACCAGGTTTTGAGTGGGTCGGGACGTCATATCTTCTTTAGGAAGATTGGACGGTGAGGTCTGTTTCAAAAATTTTAAACTTTCTTTCTTTGTTTTTCAGGCTCTTGATCGGTTTACATGGATGGCAAGGCCCAGCGATGGGCAAATCAGAGCATGAGGAGCTGATGAGGTGGCTGATTGGGTAAGTGATGGTGTCATTAACATGGCAAAGATGGGTACACCAGGGGAAAAGTTGGTCCACGGCTGCGACCAGGAGTTAACCATTTGTGAGGGGGCATCCAATGACCAGGGGCAGAACACATGATCTGCACTCTTGGTCATCATCCTCCAGCTGAATGGTAGTTTCTAGCTGGGGTGGCTGCTACACGTTGGGATTGCCCGTCCGGATACCAGTATCAGGATGGATGCTGTATCGGATACTGGAAATAAAATTTCTGATATTCATCTTTTCAGATATCCAGATACGGATATCGATATCAGATATCAGTTGCCACAGTAATGATATCTGATATTGATACCCATCTTGATGTCGTCATCCGCCTCCGTCTCAGGGGGAGGATGACGATATTGGATATCGGTATTGGATATCAAATTTCGATATCCAACATCTATAACCTAATTACTTAATTTTTGTTTTGAAAATTTTGGTGCCTTGGTAGATGGCAGACGGTGCTGCATCGACCAACGGTAGATGGCGGGCAGCAGCACGGTGGTCACAGCGGCATTATCAGACAGCGGTGAGTTCGCTTCTCTTTCTTTGCTTCTTCTTCTCCTCTTGCTCCTTCTTCATCTGCTTTGTCTTCGTATTCTTTTCGTTCTTCCCCATATTCCCCTTCTTCCCCCCCTCCGTCTTCTTCCCATTCTTTCCTTTCTTCCCTTCTTCTTCCTGGAATTCTCTCTTCTTCTTCTTCTTCCAATAATTCTCATCTTCTTCTTCTGCTAATTCACATCTTCTTCTTCTTCCGCTAATTCTCATCATCATCTTCTTCTTATTCGTTGTTGTAATTCACGTGGGTTTGGTTCTTTGTAAGTAAAATGTTGAAATTTCCATCATGATTACGTGTTTTTCAAGAATTCTATTTCAAATGATAGTATCTGTAATGATAACTTATTTATATTCCTCAAGGGATTTAGCTTTTGTGTTTGAGTCTTGTAAGTTTGAATTTGTCTTTTTAGTTTGATCTTTTGACCCATTATATATTTAATTCTGTGTTGATTAGTTAGTTATTGTTTTTCAATGCATTTAAGAATAGGTAAATTTCTATAACTCATGTATCACACACTATATGACTCATACAATTCATGTAACACGTTTCTAGGAAGAAGTTTTATGTTGCATTTTAATTTATCAATTTTTATGATTTTTAATGTTCAAATTGACTGTGTCTTCGTATTCTTTTCGTTCTTCCCCATATTCCCCTTCTTCCCCCCCTCCGTCTTCTTCCCATTCTTTCCTTTCTTCCCTTCTTCTTCCTGGAATTCTCTCTTCTTCTTCTTCTTCCAATAATTCTCATCTTCTTCTTCTGCTAATTCACATCTTCTTCTTCTTCCGCTAATTCTCATCATCATCTTCTTCTTATTCGTTGTTGTAATTCACGTGGGTTTGGTTCTTTGTAAGTAAAATGTTGAAATTTCCATCATGATTACGTGTTTTTCAAGAATTCTATTTCAAATGATAGTATCTGTAATGATAACTTATTTATATTCCTCAAGGGATTTAGCTTTTGTGTTTGAGTCTTGTAAGTTTGAATTTGTCTTTTAGTTTGATCTTTTGACCCATTATATATTTAATTCTGTGTTGATTAGTTAGTTATTGTTTTCAATGCATTTAAGAATAGGTAAATTTCTATAACTCATGTATCACACACTATATGACTCATTACAATTCATGTAACACGTTTCTAGGAAGAAGTTTTATGTTGCATTTTAATTTATCAATTTTTATGATTTTTAATGTTCAAATTGACTGTGTCTTCGTATTCTTTTCGTTCTTCCCCATATTCCCTTCTTCCCCCTCCGTCTTCTTCCCATTCTTTCCTTTCTTCCTTCTTCTTCCTGGAATTCTCTCTTCTTCTTCTTCTTCCAATAATTCTCATCTTCTTCTTCTGCTAATTCACATCTTCTTCTTCTTCCGCTAATTCTCATCATCATCTTCTTCTTATTCGTTGTTGTAATTCACGTGGGTTTGGTTCTTTGTAAGTAAAATGTTGAAATTTCCATCATGATTACGTGTTTTTCAAGAATTCTATTTCAAATGATAGTATCTGTAATGATAACTTATTTATATTCCTCAAGGGATTTAGCTTTTGTGTTTGAGTCTTGTAAGTTTGAATTTGTCTTTTTAGTTTGATCTTTTGACCCATTATATATTTAATTCTGTGTTGATTAGTTAGTTATTGTTTTCAATGCATTTAAGAATAGGTAAATTTCTATAACTCATGTATCACACACTATATGACTCATTACAATTCATGTAACACGTTTCTAGGAAGAAGTTTTATGTTGCATTTTAATTTATCAATTTTTATGATTTTTAATGTTCAAATTGACTGTGTCTTCGTATTCTTTTCGTTCTTCCCCATATTCCCCTTCTTCCCCCCCTCCGTCTTCTTCCCATTCTTTCCTTTCTTCCCTTCTTCTTCCTGGAATTCTCTCTTCTTCTTCTTCTTCCAATAATTCTCATCTTCTTCTTCTGCTAATTCACATCTTCTTCTTCCGCTAATTCTCATCATCATCTTCTTCTTATTCGTTGTTGTAATTCACGTGGGTTTGGTTCTTTGTAAGTAAAATGTTGAAATTTCCATCATGATTACGTGTTTTTCAAGAATTCTATTTCAAATGATAGTATCTGTAATGATAACTTATTTATATTCCTCAAGGGATTTAGCTTTTGTGTTTGAGTCTTGTAAGTTTGAATTTGTCTTTTTAGTTTGATCTTTTGACCCATTATATATTTAATTCTGTGTTGATTAGTTAGTTATTGTTTTTCAATGCATTTAAGAATAGGTAAATTTCTATAACTCATGTATCACACACTATATGACTCATTACAATTCATGTAACACGTTTCTAGGAAGAAGTTTTATGTTGCATTTTAATTTATCAATTTTTATGATTTTTAATGTTCAAATTGACTGTGTCTTCGTATTCTTTTCGTTCTTACCCATATTCCCCTTCTTCCCCCCCTCCGTCTTCTTCCCTTTCTCCTCTTTCTTCCCTTCTTCTTCCTGGAATTCTCTCTTCTTCTTCTTCTTCCAATAATTCTCATCTTCTTCTTCTGCTAATTCACATCTTCTTCTTCTTCCGCTAATTCTCATCATCATCTTCTTCTTATTCGTTGTTGTAATTCACGTGGGTTTGGTTCTTTGTAAGTAAAATGTTGAAATTTCCATCATGATTACGTGTTTTTCAAGAATTCTATTTCAAATGATAGTATCTGTAATGATAACTTATTTATATTCCTCAAGGGATTTAGCTTTTGTGTTTGAGTCTTGTAAGTTTGAATTTGTCTTTTTAGTTTGATCTTTTGACCCATTATATATTTAATTCTGTGTTGATTAGTTAGTTATTGTTTTTCAATGCATTTAAGAATAGGTAAATTTCTATAACTCATGTATCACACACTATATGACTCATACAATTCATGTAACACGTTTCTAGGAAGAAGTTTTATGTTGCATTTTAATTTATCAATTTTTATGATTTTTAATGTTCAAATTGACTGTGTCTTCGTATTCTTTTCGTTCTTCCCCATATTCGCCGTGTGCTGCCGCTCCGTCTTCTTCCCATTCTTTTCTTTCTTTCCTCCTTCTTCCTGGAATTCTCTCTTCTTCTTCTTCTTCCAATAATTCTCATCTTCTTCTTCTGCTAATTCACATCTTCTTCTTCTTCCGCTAATTCTCATCATCATCTTCTTCTTATTCGTTGTTGTAATTCACGTGGGTTTGGTTCTTTGTAAGTAAAATGTTGAAATTTCCATCATGATTACGTGTTTTTCAAGAATTCTATTTCAAATGATAGTATCTGTAATGATAACTTATTTATATTCCTCAAGGGATTTAGCTTTTGTGTTTGAGTCTTGTAAGTTTGAATTTGTCTTTTTAGTTTGATCTTTTGACCCATTATATATTTAATTCTGTGTTGATTAGTTAGTTATTGTTTTTCAATGCATTTAAGAATAGGTAAATTTCTATAACTCATGTATCACACACTATATGACTCATTACAATTCATGTAACACGTTTCTAGGAAGAAGTTTTATGTTGCATTTTAATTTATCAATTTTTATGATTTTTAATGTTCAAATTGACTGTGTCTTCGTATTCTTTTCGTTCTTCCCATATTCCCCTTCTTCCCCTCCGTCTTCTTCCCATTCTTTCCTTTCTTCCCTTCTTCTTCCTGGAATTCTCTCTTCTTCTTCTTCTTCCAATAATTCTCATCTTCTTCTTCTGCTAATTCACATCTTCTTCTTCTTCCGCTAATTCTCATCATCATCTTCTTCTTATTCGTTGTTGTAATTCACGTGGGTTTGGTTCTTTGTAAGTAAAATGTTGAAATTTCCATCATGATTACGCGTTTTTCAAGAATTCTATTTCAAATGATAGTATCTGTAATGATAACTTATTTATATTCCTCAAGGGATTTAGCTTTTGTGTTTGAGTCTTGTAAGTTTGAATTTGTCTTTTTAGTTTGATCTTTTGACCCATTATATATTTAATTCTGTGTTGATTAGTTAGTTATTGTTTTTCAATGCATTTAAGAATAGGTAAATTTCTATAACTCATGTATCACACACTATATGACTCATACAATTCATGTAACACGTTTCTAGGAAGAAGTTTTATGTTGCATTTTAATTTATCAATTTTTATGATTCTTAATGTTCAAATTGACTGTGTCTTCGTATTCTTTTCGTTCTTCCCCATATTCCCCTTCTTCCCCTCCGTCTTCTTCCCATTCTTTCCTTTCTTCCCTTCTTCTTCCTGGAATTCTCTCTTCTTCTTCTTCTTCCAATAATTCTCATCTTCTTCTTCTGCTAATTCACATCTTCTTCTTCTTCCGCTAATTCTCATCATCATCTTCTTCTTATTCGTTGTTGTAATTCACGTGGGTTTGGTTCTTTGTAAGTAAAATGTTGAAATTTCCATCATGATTACGTGTTTTTCAAGAATTCTATTTCAAATGATAGTATCTGTAATGATAACTTATTTATATTCCTCAAGGGATTTAGCTTTTGTGTTTGAGTCTTGTAAGTTTGGATTTGTCTTTTAGTTTGATCTTTTGACCCATTATATATTTAATTCTGTGTTGATTAGTTAGTTATTGTTTTTCAATGCATTTAAGAATAGGTAAATTTCTATAACTCATGTATCACACACTATATGACTCATAATTCATGTAACACGTTTCTAGGAAGAAGTTTTATGTTGCATTTTAATTTATCAATTTTTATGATTTTTAATGTTCAAATTGACTGTGTCTTCGTATTCTTTCGTTCTTCCCCATATTCCCCTTCTTCCCCTCCGTCTTCTTCCCATTCTTTCCTTTCTTCCCTTCTTCTTCCTGGAATTCTCTCTTCTTCTTCTTCTTCTTCCAATAATTCTCATCTTCTTCTTCTGCTAATTCACATCTTCTTCTTCTTCCGCTAATTCTCATCATCATCTTCTTCTTATTCGTTGTTGTAATTCACGTGGGTTTGGTTCTTTGTAAGTAAAATGTTGAAATTTCCATCATGATTACGTGTTTTTCAAGAATTCTATTTCAAATGATAGTATCTGTAATGATAACTTATTTATATTCCTCAAGGGATTTAGCTTTTGTGTTTGAGTCTTGTAAGTTTGAATTTGTCTTTTTAGTTTGATCTTTTGACCCATTATATATTTAATTCTGTGTTGATTAGTTAGTTATTGTTTTTCAATGCATTTAAGAATAGGTAAATTTCTATAACTCATGTATCACACACTATATGACTCATACAATTCATGTAACACGTTTCTAGGAAGAAGTTTTATGTTGCATTTTAATTTATCAATTTTTATGATTTTTAATGTTCAAATTGACTGTGTCTTCGTATTCTTTTCGTTCTTCCCCATATTCCCCTTCTTCCCCCCCTCCGTCTTCTTCCCATTCTTTCCTTTCTTCCCTTCTTCTTCCTGGAATTCTCTCTTCTTCTTCTTCTTCCAATAATTCTCATCTTCTTCTTCTGCTAATTCACATCTTCTTCTTCTTCCGCTAATTCTCATCATCATCTTCTTCTTATTCGTTGTTGTAATTCACGTGGGTTTGGTTCTTTGTAAGTAAAATGTTGAAATTTCCATCATGATTACGTGTTTTTCAAGAATTCTATTTCAAATGATAGTATCTGTAATGATAACTTATTTATATTCCTCAAGGGATTTAGCTTTTGTGTTTGAGTCTTGTAAGTTTGAATTTGTCTTTTTAGTTTGATCTTTTGACCCATTATATATTTAATTCTGTGTTGATTAGTTAGTTATTGTTTTTCAATGCATTTAAGAATAGGTAAATTTCTATAACTCATGTATCACACACTATATGACTCGTACAATTCATGTAACACGTTTCTAGGAAGAAGTTTTATGTTGCATTTTAATTTATCAATTTTTATGATTTTTAATGTTCAAATTGACTGTGTCTTCGTATTCTTTTCGTTCTTCCCCATATTCCCCTTCTTCCCCCCCTCCGTCTTCTTCCCATTCTTTCCTTTCTTCCCTTCTTCTTCCTGGAATTCTCTCTTCTTCTTCTTCTTCCAATAATTCTCATCTTCTTCTTCTGCTAATTCACATCTTCTTCTTCTTCCGCTAATTCTCATCATCATCTTCTTCTTATTCGTTGTTGTAATTCACGTGGGTTTGGTTCTTTGTAAGTAAAATGTTGAAATTTCCATCATGATTACGTGTTTTTCAAGAATTCTATTTCAAATGATAGTATCTGTAATGATAACTTATTTATATTCCTCAAGGGATTTAGCTTTTGTGTTTGAGTCTTGTAAGTTTGAATTTGTCTTTTTAGTTTGATCTTTTGACCCATTATATATTTAATTCTGTGTTGATTAGTTAGTTATTGTTTTTCAATGCATTTAAGAATAGGTAAATTTCTATAACTCATGTATCACACACTATATGACTCATTACAATTCATGTAACACGTTTCTAGGAAGAAGTTTTATGTTGCATTTTAATTTATCAATTTTTATGATTTTTAATGTTCAAATTGACTGTGTCTTCGTATTCTTTCGTTCTTCCCATATTCCCTTCTTCCCCTCCGTCTTCTTCCCATTCTTTCCTTTCTTCCTTCTTCTTCCTGGAATTCTCTCTTCTTCTTCTTCTTCCAATCATTCTCATCTTCTTCTTCTGCTAATTCACATCTTCTTCTTCTTCCGCTAATTCTCATCATCATCTTCTTCTTATTCGTTGTTGTAATTCACGTGGGTTTGGTTCTTTGTAAGTAAAATGTTGAAATTTCCATCATGATTACGTTTTTCAAGAATTCTATTTCAAATGATAGTATCTGTAATGATAACTTATTTATATTCCTCAAGGGATTTATCTTTTGTGTTTGAGTCTTGTAAGTTTGAATTTGTCTTTTTAGTTTGATCTTTTGACCCATTATATATTTAATTCTGTTTTGGTTAGTTAGTTATTTTTTTTCAATGCATTTAAGAATAGGTAAATTTCTATAACTCATGTATCACACTATATGACTCATTACAATTCATGTAACACGTTTCTAGGAAGAAGTTTTATGTTGCATTTTAATTTATCAATTTTTATGATTTTTAATGTTCAAATTGACTGTGTCTTCGTATTCTTTTCGTTCTTCCCCATATTCCCCTTCTTCCCCCCCTCCGTCTTCTTCCCATTCTTTCCTTTCTTCCCTTCTTCTTCCTGGAATTCTCTCTTCTTCTTCTTCTTCCAATAATTCTCATCTTCTTCTTCTGCTAATTCACATCTTCTTCTTCTTCCGCTAATTCTCATCATCATCTTCTTCTTATTCGTTGTTGTAATTCACGTGGGTTTGGTTCTTTGTAAGTAAAATGTTGAAATTTCCATCATGATTACGTGTTTTTCAAGAATTCTATTTCAAATGATAGTATCTGTAATGATAACTTATTTATATTCCTCAAGGGATTTAGCTTTTGTGTTTGAGTCTTGTAAGTTTGAATTTGTCTTTTTAGTTTGATCTTTTGACCCATTATATATTTAATTCTGTGTTGATTAGTTAGTTATTGTTTTTCAATGCATTTAAGAATAGGTAAATTTCTATAACTCATGTATCACACACTATATGACTGCATAATTCATGTAACACGTTTCTAGGAAGAAGTTTTATGTTGCATTTTAATTTATCAATTTTTATGATTTTTAATGTTCAAATTGACTGTGTCTTCGTATTCTTTCGTTCTTCCCCATATTCCCTTCTTCCCCTCCGTCTTCTTCCCATTCTTTCCTTTCTTCCCTTCTTCTTCCTGGAATTCTCTCTTCTTCTTCTTCTTCCAATAATTCTCATCTTCTTCTTCTGCTAATTCACATCTTCTTCTTCTTCTTCCGCTAATTCTCATCATCATCTTCTTCTTATTCGTTGTTGTAATTCACGTGGGTTTGGTTCTTTGTAAGTAAAATGTTGAAATTTCCATCATGATTACGTGTTTTTCAAGAATTCTATTTCAAATGATAGTATCTGTAATGATAACTTATTTATATTCCTCAAGGGATTTAGCTTTTGTGTTTGAGTCTTGTAAGTTTGAATTTGTCTTTTAGTTTGATCTTTTGACCCATTATATATTTAATTCTGTGTTGATTAGTTAGTTATTGTTTTTCAATGCATTTAAGAATAGGTAAATTTCTATAACTCATGTATCACACACTATATGACTCGTGACAATTCATGTAACACGTTTCTAGGAAGAAGTTTTATGTTGCATTTTAATTTATCAATTTTTATGATTTTTAATGTTCAAATTGACTGTGTCTTCGTATTCTTTCGCTCTTCCCATATTCCCTTCTTCCCCTCCGTCTTCTTCCCATTCTTTCCTTTCTTCCCTTCTTCTTCCTGGAATTCTCTCTTCTTCTTCTTCTTCCAATAATTCTCATCTTCTTCTTCTTCTAATTCACATCTTCTTCTTCTTCCGCTATTTCTCAGCATCATCTTCTTCTTATTCGTTGTAATTCACGTGGGTTTGGTTCTTTGTAAGTAAAATGTTGAAATTTCCATCATGATTACGTGTTTTTCAAGAATTCTATTTCAAATGATAGTATCTGTAATGATAACTTATTTATATTCCTCAAGGGATTTAGCTTTTGTGTTTGAGTCTTGTAAGTTTGAATTTGTCTTTTTAGTTTGATCTTTTGACCCATTATATATTTAATTCTGTGTTGATTAGTTAGTTATTGTTTTTCAATGCATTTAAGAATAGGTAAATTTCTATAACTCATGTATCACACACTATATGACTCATTACAATTCATGTAACACGTTTCTAGGAAGAAGTTTTATGTTGCATTTTAATTTATCAATTTTTATGATTTTTAATGTTCAAATTGACTGTGTCTTCGTATTCTTTTCGTTCTTCCCCATATTCCCCTTCTTCCCCCCCTCCGTCTTCTTCCCATTCTTTCCTTTCTTCCCTTCTTCTTCCTGGAATTCTCTCTTCTTCTTCTTCTTCCAATAATTCTCATCTTCTTCTTCTGCTAATTCACATCTTCTTCTTCTTCCGCTAATTCTCATCATCATCTTCTTCTTATTCGTTGTTGTAATTCACGTGGGTTTGGTTCTTTGTAAGTAAAATGTTGAAATTTCCATCATGATTACGTGTTTTTCAAGAATTCTATTTCAAATGATAGTATCTGTAATGATAACTTATTTATATTCCTCAAGGGATTTAGCTTTTGTGTTTGAGTCTTGTAAGTTTGAATTTGTCTTTTTAGTTTGATCTTTTGACCCATTATATATTTAATTCTGTGTTGATTAGTTAGTTATTGTTTTTCAATGCATTTAAGAATAGGTAAATTTCTATAACTCATGTATCACACACTATATGACTCATAATTCATGTAACACGTTTCTAGGAAGAAGTTTTATGTTGCATTTTAATTTATCAATTTTTATGATTTTTAATGTTCAAATTGACTGTGTCTTCGTATTCTTTTCGTTCTTCCCCATATTCCCCTTCTTCCCCCCCTCCGTCTTCTTCCCATTCTTTCCTTTCTTCCCTTCTTCTTCCTGGAATTCTCTCTTCTTCTTCTTCTTCCAATAATTCTCATCTTCTTCTTCTGCTAATTCACATCTTCTTCTTCTTCCGCTAATTCTCATCATCATCTTCTTCTTATTCGTTGTTGTAATTCACGTGGGTTTGGTTCTTTGTAAGTAAAATGTTGAAATTTCCATCATGATTACGTGTTTTTCAAGAATTCTATTTCAAATGATAGTATCTGTAATGATAACTTATTTATATTCCTCAAGGGATTTAGCTTTTGTGTTTGAGTCTTGTAAGTTTGAATTTGTCTTTTTAGTTTGATCTTTTGACCCATTATATATTTAATTCTGTGTTGATTAGTTAGTTATTGTTTTTCAATGCATTTAAGAATAGGTAAATTTCTATAACTCATGTATCACACACTATATGACTCGTACAATTCATGTAACACGTTTCTAGGAAGAAGTTTTATGTTGCATTTTAATTTATCAATTTTTATGATTTTTAATGTTCAAATTGACTGTGTCTTCGTATTCTTTTCGTTCTTCCCCATATTCCCCTTCTTCCCCCCCTCCGTCTTCTTCCCATTCTTTCCTTTCTTCCCTTCTTCTTCCTGGAATTCTCTCTTCTTCTTCTTCTTCCAATAATTCTCATCTTCTTCTTCTGCTAATTCACATCTTCTTCTTCTTCCGCTAATTCTCATCATCATCTTCTTCTTATTCGTTGTTGTAATTCACGTGGGTTTGGTTCTTTGTAAGTAAAATGTTGAAATTTCCATCATGATTACGTGTTTTTCAAGAATTCTATTTCAAATGATAGTATCTGTAATGATAACTTATTTATATTCCTCAAGGGATTTAGCTTTTGTGTTTGAGTCTTGTAAGTTTGAATTTGTCTTTTTAGTTTGATCTTTTGACCCATTATATATTTAATTCTGTGTTGATTAGTTAGTTATTGTTTTTCAATGCATTTAAGAATAGGTAAATTTCTATAACTCATGTATCACACAGTATGTGACTCGCATAATTCATGTAACACGTTTCTAGGAAGAAGTTTTATGTTGCATTTTAATTTATCAATTTTTATGATTTTTAATGTTCAAATTGACTGTGTCTTCGTATTCTTTTCGTTCTTCCCCATATTCCCCTTCTTCCCCCCCTCCGTCTTCTTCCCATTCTTTCCCTTCTTCCCTTCTTCCTGGAATTCTCTCTTCTTCTTCTTCTTCCAATAATTCTCATCTTCTTCTTCTGCTAATTCACATCTTCTTCTTCTTCCGCTAATTCTCATCATCATCTTCTTCTTATTCGTTGTTGTAATTCACGTGGGTTTGGTTCTTTGTAAGTAAAATGTTGAAATTTCCATCATGATTACGTGTTTTTCAAGAATTCTATTTCAAATGATAGTATCTGTAATGATAACTTATTTATATTCCTCAAGGGATTTAGCTTTTGTGTTTGAGTCTTGTAAGTTTGAATTTGTCTTTTTAGTTTGATCTTTTGACCCATTATATATTTAATTCTGTGTTGATTAGTTAGTTATTGTTTTTCAATGCATTTAAGAATAGGTAAATTTCTATAACTCATGTATCACACACTATATGACTCATACAATTCATGTAACACGTTTCTAGGAAGAAGTTTTATGTTGCATTTTAATTTATCAATTTTTATGATTCTTAATGTTCAAATTGACTGTGTCTTCGTATTCTTTCGTTCTTCCCCATATTCCCCTTCTTCCCCCCCTCCGTCTTCTTCCCATTCTTTCCTTTCTTCCCTTCTTCTTCCTGGAATTCTCTCTTCTTCTTCTTCTTCCAATAATTCTCATCTTCTTCTTCTGCTAATTCACATCTTCTTCTTCTTCCGCTAATTCTCATCATCATCTTCTTCTTATTCGTTGTTGTAATTCACGTGGGTTTGGTTCTTTGTAAGTAAAATGTTGAAATTTCCATCATGATTACGTGTTTTTCAAGAATTCTATTTCAAATGATAGTATCTGTAATGATAACTTATTTATATTCCTCAAGGGATTTAGCTTTTGTGTTTGAGTCTTGTAAGTTTGAATTTGTCTTTTTAGTTTGATCTTTTGACCCATTATATATTTAATTCTGTGTTGATTAGTTAGTTATTGTTTTTCAATGCATTTAAGAATAGGTAAATTTCTATAACTCATGAATCACACACTATATGACTCATACAATTCATGTAACACATTTCTAGGAAGAAGTTTTATGTTGCATTTTAATTTATCAATTTTTATGATTTTTAATGTTCAAATTGACTGTGTCTTCGTATTCTTTCGCTCTTCCCCATATTCCCCTTCTTCCCCCCCTCCGTCTTCTTCCCATTCTTTCCTTTCTTCCCTTCTTCTTCCTGGAATTCTCTCTTCTTCTTCTTCTTCCAATAATTCTCATCTTCTTCTTCTGCTAATTCACATCTTCTTCTTCTTCCGCTAATTCTCATCATCATCTTCTTCTTATTCGTTGTTGTAATTCACGTGGGTTTGGTTCTTTGTAAGTAAAATGTTGAAATTTCCATCATGATTACGTGTTTTTCAAGAATTCTATTTCAAATGATAGTATCTGTAATGATAACTTATTTATATTCCTCAAGGGATTTAGCTTTTGTGTTTGAGTCTTGTAAGTTTGAATTTGTCTTTTTAGTTTGATCTTTTGACCCATTATATATTTAATTCTGTGTTGATTAGTTAGTTATTGTTTTTCAATGCATTTAAGAATAGGTAAATTTCTATAACTCATGTATCACACACTATATGACTCATACAATTCATGTAACACGTTTCTAGGAAGAAGTTTTATGTTGCATTTTAATTTATCAATTTTATGATTTTTAATGTTCAAATTGACTGTGTCTTCGTATTCTTTCGTTTCTTCCCCATATTCCCCTTCTTCCCCTCCGTCTTCTTCCCATTCTTTCCTTTCTTCCCTTCTTCTTCCTGGAATTCTCTCTTCTTCTTCTTCCAATAATTCTCATCTTCTTCTTCTGCTAATTCACATCTTCTTCTTCTTCCGCTAATTCTCATCATCATCTTCTTCTTATTCGTTGTTGTAATTCACGGGTTTGGTTCTTTGTAAGTAAAATGTTGAAATTTCCATCATGATTACGTGTTTTTCAAGAATTCTATTTCAAATGATAGTATCTGTAATGATAACTTATTTATATTCCTCAAGGGATTTAGCTTTTGTGTTTGAGTCTTGTAAGTTTGAATTTGTCTTTTTAGTTTGATCTTTTGACCCATTATATATTTAATTCTGTGTTGATTAGTTAGTTATTGTTTTTCAATGCATTTAAGAATAGGTAAATTTCTATAACTCATGTATCACACACTATATGACTCGTACAATTCATGTAACACGTTTCTAGGAAGAAGTTTTATGTTGCATTTTAATTTATCAATTTTTATGATTTTTAATGTTCAAATTGACTGTGTCTTCGTATTCTTTTCGTTCTTCCCCATATTCCCCTTCTTCCCCCCCTCCGTCTTCTTCCCATTCTTTCCTTTCTTCCCTTCTTCTTCCTGGAATTCTCTCTTCTTCTTCTTCTTCCAATAATTCTCATCTTCTTCTTCTGCTAATTCACATCTTCTTCTTCTTCCGCTAATTCTCATCATCATCTTCTTCTTATTCGTTGTTGTAATTCACGGGTTTGGTTCTTTGTAAGTAAAATGTTGAAATTTCCATCATGATTACGTGTTTTTCAAGAATTCTATTTCAAATGATAGTATCTGTAATGATAACTTATTTATATTCCTCAAGGGATTTAGCTTTTGTGTTTGAGTCTTGTAAGTTTGAATTTGTCTTTTTAGTTTGATCTTTTGACCCATTATATATTTAATTCTGTGTTGATTAGTTAGTTATTGTTTTTCAATGCATTTAAGAATAGGTAAATTTCTATAACTCATGTATCACACACTATATGACTCATACAATTCATGTAACACGTTTCTAGGAAGAAGTTTTATGTTGCATTTTAATTTATCAATTTTTATGATTCTTAATGTTCAAATTGACTGTGTCTTCGTATTCTTTTCGTTCTTCCCCATATTCCCCTTCTTCCCCCCCTCCGTCTTCTTCCCGGTCTTTCCTTTCTTCCCTTCTTCTTCCTGGAATTCTCTTCTTCTTCTTCTTCCAATAATTCTCATCTTCTTCTTCTGCTAATTCACATCTTCTTCTTCTTCCGCTAATTCTCATCATCATCTTCTTCTTATTCGTTGTTGTAATTCACGTGGGTTTGGTTCTTTGTAAGTAAAATGTTGAAATTTCCATCATGATTACGCGTTTTTCAAGAATTCTATTTCAAATGATAGTATCTGTAATGATAACTTATTTATATTCCTCAAGGGATTTAGCTTTTGTGTTTGAGTCTTGTAAGTTTGAATTTGTCTTTTAGTTTGACCTTTTGACCCATTATATATTTAATTCTGTGTTGATTAGTTAGTTATTGTTTTTCAATGCATTTAAGAATAGGTAAATTTCTATAACTCATGTATCACACACTATATGACTCATACAATTCATGTAACACGTTTCTAGGAAGAAGTTTTATGTTGCATTTTAATTTATCAATTTTTATGATTTTTAATGTTCAAATTGACTGTGTCTTCGTATTCTTTTCGTTCTTCCCCATATTCCCTTCTTCCCTCCGTCTTCTTCCCATTCTTTCCTTTCTTCCCTTCTTCTTCCTGGAATTCTCTTCTTCTTCTTCTTCCAATAATTCTCATCTTCTTCTTCTGCTAATTCACATCTTCTTCTTCTTCCGCTAATTCTCATCATCATCTTCTTCTTATTCGTTGTTGTAATTCACGTGGGTTTGGTTCTTTGTAAGTAAAATGTTGAAATTTCCATCATGATTACGTGTTTTTCAAGAATTCTATTTCAAATGATAGTATCTGTAATGATAACTTATTTATATTCCTCAAGGGATTTAGCTTTTGTGTTTGAGTCTTGTAAGTTTGAATTTGTCTTTTTAGTTTGATCTTTTGACCCATTATATATTTAATTCTGTGTTGATTAGTTAGTTATTGTTTTTCAATGCATTTAAGAATAGGTAAATTTCTATAACTCATGTATCACACACTATATGACTCATACAATTCATGTAACACGTTTCTAGGAAGAAGTTTTATGTTGCATTTTAATTTATCAATTTTTATGATTTTTAATGTTCAAATTGACTGTGTCTTCGTATTCTTTCGCTCTTCCCCATATTCCCCTTCTTCCCCCCCTCCGTCTTCTTCCCATTCTTTCCTTTCTTCCCTTCTTCTTCCTGGAATTCTCTCTTCTTCTTCTTCTTCCAATAATTCTCATCTTCTTCTTCTGCTAATTCACATCTTCTTCTTCTTCCGCTAATTCTCATCATCATCTTCTTCTTATTCGTTGTTGTAATTCACGGGTTTGGTTCTTTGTAAGTAAAATGTTGAAATTTCCATCATGATTACGTGTTTTTCAAGAATTCTATTTCAAATGATAGTATCTGTAATGATAACTTATTTATATTCCTCAAGGGATTTAGCTTTTGTGTTTGAGTCTTGTAAGTTTGAATTTGTCTTTTTAGTTTGATCTTTTGACCCATTATATATTTAATTCTGTGTTGATTAGTTAGTTATTGTTTTTCAATGCATTTAAGAATAGGTAAATTTCTATAACTCATGTATCACACACTATATGACTCATACAATTCATGTAACACGTTTCTAGGAAGAAGTTTTATGTTGCATTTTAATTTATCAATTTTTATGATTTTTAATGTTCAAATTGACTGTGTCTTCGTATTCTTTTCGTTCTTCCCCATATTCCCCTTCTTCCCCCCCTCCGTCTTCTTCCCATTCTTTCCTTTCTTCCCTTCTTCTTCCTGGAATTCTCTCTTCTTCTTCTTCTTCCAATAATTCTCATCTTCTTCTTCTGCTAATTCACATCTTCTTCTTCTTCCGCTAATTCTCATCATCATCTTCTTCTTATTCGTTGTTGTAATTCACGTGGGTTTGGTTCTTTGTAAGTAAAATGTTGAAATTTCTATCATGATTACGTGTTTTTCAAGAATTCCATTTGATGACATTCAGAGCTCTCCTCAATGGTGAGAGGAGTACGCAAAAGCATGTGAAGATGACCCTGAAGTTGAAGATTCTAACATGGTCATGTTGGACTTTCTGACCCGTTGGAATAACACATATGCTATTTTCTCCGCTGCCGTGAATAAAAGTGACGTGATTGATAAAGTGTCGAAGGATTTTGATAGGAAAGGGAAGTCAACGAAGATGTCGAAGGACGAGTCGGAGGTGGTGAAAGAATTCTGTTGCATCCTTGGGTGGTTCTCTATATCTACTGATCATGTTTGCCGGATAGAGACGCCGACCATATGTGATGTGTTTTTTTTCGTCGACAGTCTCATGCGCCACATGGAGGAGGTATTCTAGAAAATTGAAGAGGGAACCTTCTTCACTTGTGTACGGTGGTTGCATGACGGAGATCGTTGTAACATGACACAAGCGTGCAAGACGATTCAACACACATTAGTGCAATATGCAGAACTCCTGTGGGAAAATGAAGCAATTACTACCACGACATTAATGGACCCATTCCACAGAGGGTTCATACTCGGTGAGGGAGTCAGAGAGTGAACCATTGCCTATGTATGATCTCTCTTATCATGTGACTCGCCGACACATGCAATGGCTGGTCACTTTGAAACGGATCACCCAAACGGTAGAGAGTTGGATTTTTGGCTACAAAATACTATGCGAAAAGTCCAACCTGCACCTGTGTCAGTGAGGTCAGCATTATACGAGTTCAACCAATATTTGACAGAGGGTGTGCCAAATGAGGGAGTGTTCATCCTGCTATCTTGGTGGGCCAACACAGGGGCACAACGCTTCACATTACTTGCCTTCATTAGAAGGGATCAATTGTCCACCTGTGCAACAAGTGCTCCTGCGGAACACACGTTCTGTGGGCCACACTATTATCACATACAAGAGAGCACATTTATCACCGATAAGCATTGAAACACTCATCATTGTGAAGTGTTGGCTGTGTGCGGACAAGAGATGGTACAATGATGTGGAGCTGGATTCAGATTGTGAGGATGGCGAAGATGGGGTAGTTGAATCATGTTGAGGTACACATCCCTTACATCGCCGCTCGTGTAATGCATATTTTAAAAAAGCATCATGTTTTATTTGTTTTTTTTTTGCTATGTAGGTGATGACCAAGTAAGTATAAACTGTTTATGGAGGCATGGGGAAAATAAATTCTATGATGAAGGGCATATTTTAATGGTTAAAGATTACAGAAAAAGCTTATTTTGTTGCAGAATTTTGTGTTAAACTTCTTACCATTACATGTAATAAAGTACAGGAATTTTCAAAAATTTAGAGACATAACTAGTGTGCATAACATAACACAAAATACATTTAAAGTACTTAAAGTTTTTGCGTCATCAAACGGGCAAAGTAATATATGTATCATCAGTAAGATTGTGGACACTGAAAAGTTGTCGACTGATATTCAACATCCTCACAAAGTAACAAACAAATTATTATTCATTATGTCATATCATTGGGGGATCTCAAAAATTGCTTTCTTCTCCATTTTCATGAACTACCCCCCACATTTCTTTTAGTCCATCAATATATCACATTCCTTATTTTAATTTTTCATGAATCATCTGTTGCGCCGTTGGTACACCATCTATTGCTGTCCTGACTATTTTTGGTGGACAAGTTCAATTTCCTCATGTGGAAATCTTCACCCACCCATTGCAAAATCCAGTTCATC
Organism: Wolffia australiana; assembly: GCF_029677425.1. Lineage (NCBI taxonomy): Eukaryota > Viridiplantae > Streptophyta > Magnoliopsida > Alismatales > Araceae > Wolffia > Wolffia australiana. Next base: position 15,056,928 of record NC_135835.1, on the reverse strand, counting down.
CACTCAGATGTCTGCTTGCTGGTTGATTCAACCTCATCAAATCTTTATAAGTTTACCCTACATAATTGATAATAAATACAAATACCTACATACCTCAATATTTATCATTACTTTGTATTTATTTTCAACTATTTAATGTAAAATAATATTTAACTATTTTTGTTTAATTGACATTCAAAAGCATAACTAACAATCCATGGATTTGTACAACATAACTCTTCCCTTGACACTTAACCACACTTTAAAAATGAAGTTAATTGATATTTCCCCACATCACATATTCATCAGTAAGATTTCAGCTTCAAATTTCTTGAATTTGAATTTATCCACAACAGCTTGTGATTTTATGTGGTTAGTACATAAAAGGTGTGCCTTCTGATGTTATTTTCAATAATTATAAGGGAAGAGAGAATTTACCTATGACATAATCAGGGGTTAAAAAACCTGCACAAATATCAGGTCACATCATTTCATATATCCCTCTTCATTGCATAGGTTCATTATGATTTATCGCTACAATTTAAAATGTAAAATTGTTGTGTATATATGTTCCTCAATATTTAAAACCAAGTTACCAGATTATAATTGATCTGAGTTTATATTTATCCAACTTTTTTAAATTTTATTACACAGTGGTAAGATTAGAATTTACTAATATCCAAGTCACCACATCTGAATTAGATATTCAATACACAATAGTAAACAAAGGTTTATAACTTACCATGACTTAAATTGGATGTCCCTTTCTCAAGTGCTCTATTCTGAAAAGTCTAAGTTAATGTAATTTGCAAGAGACTTGATAAGGGAGTGATCCATGTGTTTTTCCTATGTTTATTATGGGTAAGACTCATATATACTTAATGGAAGAATGCAAGCGCATTCACCTTCATCCATCATCCATTTTCAGGTCACATAGCACGTAATGTGTGCTCATTTTAAAAATATCTACATCAAATTATCAATAACTATTTGATGTCAGACGTCGTTTATGGCGTCGTCCAACGGGCATTCACTAAGTGAAAGTAACTACATGAACGCAAGTGACCTAGGCAGAGTGGACGTGGGGTTCTGACTTGTGGGAATTGCCGAGTTCTGAGCTCCAGGGTGGGTGGCCGATGACAATGACAGTGATCTTCTGACCCTCGTCGGAGCGACGACGGCAACTACGACACCAAACATAATTAATTCTTTAGGGGCTCGCACATAACGGACAGGCTCGACTTGAACCTAGGGAAACACTCAATTCATAATTTTCTCATTGTTTTCTCTCACCTAATTCTAACCCGAGCATGGTGGAGTGCAGCCAAAAATATACTTTAAGATGTAATATAATTGACGAGCAAGGGAATGGCGTACCTTGTCAACGACGTCGTTAGTTGTCTAAGTCATCGTCGGTGCAAGGGATCGGTAAGGGTCAAGAGCGCAGTGGAGGAGTGACAGACTGCACGTGGTAGCTCAATAGGCAGCCGCGATACAACACTGGAATGGAGTGTAGGAGACCAATGGCGAGAAGGAGAGTAGGGTGGCGGGGTGGTGGCTAAAGTGAATGGTTGAACCCAGAAGACGTGACTTTATAATGGGTCCACACGAGCAGAGGCAGGCAGCATTTGAGAGCGGTGGCCGACAGCTTGAATACGGTGCAATTCTGAACTCTGGTAAGGGCAGCGAGATGGCGTGCGGTTGTGGAGGTGCAGCGAGGGCTGTGACTCAGTGTAGTGCACATCCAAATAGATATGATGCAAGCGACATCAAAATTCTCGGTGTAGCAATCCTTGGGTGCGAGTGACCGGTGCAGAGCAAAGCGTGCTTACAAGCACATGCTACTATCAAGAAACAAGGTGCAAGTAGGGCGGTGTCGCTGTCGCCAAGGATTAGACACCCGGCGGCCGACTCGGCAACTGATCCAACGGGGACGGTGCATCGTGGTTGCTTTGGTGCAGTAGCTCAAACGTTCCAAGACTGGGGGGGGAGATTAAACCTCGTCTGTCAGGTCTGAAGATGAATCTTCGACCAGTGACCCGTACCCTAACCGTTGGTTGACCACATGCACGATCGAGAGCTGGAGTGCCTTAAGGTCCGCTCGATGGTCTGTCCACGAAGAGCTGGCAACACAAGGAAATATTGTGTGACCCGAAAAAATCAGAAGTCGGGCAGTAGAGGGTCTTGCGGTGGGTCCATCGCAAAAGCTGTAATGCAGAGGAACTGATGCGTTGATCAGGCAATGAGATTCCACGGTGGCTGGATAATATCCTGCGTCACGCCGTCATCTTGAAATTAACGGCTAACGGAGTAACGACAGCTTCGAGGCGTCAGGACGACATTGGAGGGCTTCGTCGGGAACCCCTGAGACGTTCTAGGTCGTGCGGGAAGGCACTAACGTCTCGTAGGGACCGTTCTCTGACCCACGCCAGCCAGTCAATAGGGGAACCACCGACGATGTAACGGAATTCAGCGACGACGATTGCTTGGCGGATTTGATTGGCGTGAGCAAACTGGCGGCTTCTTCTAGATCAATCTCCCTTCCCTTGTTCTCCTTCCCTCTATTCTTCTTCTTCTTGGTGAGACCTGGACGTGGGTAACTGCAAAAACAAAAACCAGATCCAATCTGAACGTGGTGCCCATCATGGCCTTGTATAGGGCCATCATGGGCCCCTTACAATGGATCCAACAAGGGGGAGTCCAATACGAGACCCCCCTTTTACAACACAAATAAAGAAAATAATTGATAAAGCAACATGAAATTAAAATGATACAAACGGATACAAAAACATGGTGATACAGACGTGTCACGACGAGTATGGTGCACTCATCGTGACGAACACAAAACATAAATTAAAATGACTGAAAACAGATTAAAATGCGACCATGTGCGCGGACGTGCTCTACCCGGAGAATTTAAAACCGGGCGTCTTGACGGATGCTTTGGCATGCCAGTCGGGCTGGACACAGACCGGCAATGAGGCTGATGATGACGATGATGGCTCCCCATGACATTTCGTCGACGTCGTTTGGGCGCGTTCCATCACTATTTTCATTAAATGAATTATCATTAGGGGTTTCACATATATTAAATTCATTTAGTATAACACGTACGATTTACTAAAAATGTAGATCATGCACAAATACTATAAAAAATATTTAAAACATGCACTTAAATTTCCTAATGTGATGTGGCGCAAAGTGATATTAGCAATCTGGTGTGTATGTATTTAAAACATGTAGAAGATCAATATATTGTGGGAATTAATTATCAAAATTTCAAGATTTTTATACCAATTTCTTCATTTTTTGGGGATTTATTTGTGGATAAGATGATATATTCACTAGAAACATGATATAACTATAATAAAAATATGCTTTTAGATTAATTTCTAAAGTTGAGGATAATTTTTAAAATTTTTTAGAAATATACCCCTAAAAAACAACTCTCAGTTACACATTGCACGAGTAAAAATACAAATAAATAATTTATAGGGGCTTAACAAATTAATTTTGATTTTCCTTTAGTTTTCCTAGTGAAATTTGAAGAATAGAGAAGCGAAGGGGCATTTCATGGGCTGCATCCATTTGTGCGCGCAACTTAATACAGGGCTGATAACATGATACATATTATATTTTAATACATTTTAGATGTTTTTAGTATTACTAATTTATAATTTATCATGTTATTATTTGAATTAACCAAATATTTATGCATTAGCTAGAAATTCTAACTTTTGCACATTATGATTATTTTTCATTAACTTAATTGACTTTTATAAAGTCAATCAGTTTGATTAATGATGAGTATTTTATAGTTCCAAATGTGCAGAAATTTACAGGAATTAGAAGATACAATTCTTAGGAAATTGGAGGATTTTTGGGAGCTTACTGATTATCAAAATGGGCTGCAAATGATGAAACAGTATTGTGGGCTTTTAAAGGAGAGATAAGAGGGGCTTGGGCCACGACCTGAACTACCTATTAGGCCTTAAAACACCCTAAAAAAGAAACAAACTGGAAATTACAAGGCAAAGCTCTCAACTAATGGAGAAACAGAGACAAAATGGCAAGATGAGAAAATAGATAATGCCCAAAGGGGTATTTTAGTAATTCATCCAATGTATAAGTAGACTTTTTCACCCTCATTTTCCCTATTTATGGATGTGCTCTAGCAAGTGGCTGGCCAGCAGGACAAGGCATGTTTCAGAATCTAGGTTGTTCAACCTGCTTAATGTATGTTTATTGAAGTTTTCTCTTAATCTTGTCTCTTGTTTGCATTGAAAAATGCCTGATCCTGGCAAAATATAAGGATCCATACTTGAGAGGAAGCATTGAGGGCTCAGTAAACCTTCATTGAGGCTTAGGATCTTAGATTTTTACTTTCTCCATCATTTCCCATCCATTTACCCTTAAAATTCATCACTTTCCCACTCTAAACACTCATTTTCTCTAATTTCTCTCTCTAAAATAGGTTTTTTCTCTCACTAGACCTTCATATATATATATATATCCCTAGTTACTCCCCCAAAAATTTCATAAAAAATCTTCTTCATTTACACATTCAAATTCTATCTCAAACTCCTTCTACATTCTCTCTTCATTTTCTCTATCTATCTCCTCCTTTCGGCCCTTTATCTCTCTAAAATCTGTTATTTATCTCTCTAGACCTTAATCCATATCCAAAGTTCATCCCCTCAAAATTTCATAAAAAATTTCCTTCATCTACACCTTCAAATTCCCCCTCAAACTCTCTCTACACCATCTCTTCATTTTCTCTCTCTATTTCTTCATTTTCTCTCTCTATCCTCTCATTTCGACATTTTATCTCTCTAAAAATGTTTGTTTCTACCTATAAAATATTTCCATATCTCTCTCTAGATCCTCAAGCATTCCCTACTTTCAATTCCAAAAAAACACATTAAAATATCATTTTGTATCCTTTCAAAATTGAAGTTTTCTGTCCTCTAGCCGCCACAGTGCGGTGTCATGGGGTGCCGTGCGGTGCCCGTGTGGTGCCCGTGTTGCAGGGACAGCCCTCTGCCCGCCGGTCTGTGCGGGGGCAGCGCACACGACCGTAGGGCACAGGGTAGCCCTGTGCAGGACTTAGCCAAATCGGCTAAGTCCTGACTATTGGGTTAAGCCTAATAAGGCTTAAGCCCATTTGGCTAAGTCTTCACTTAGCCAAATTGGGCTAACCTTAGGGGGCTGACCCACAAAGGCCAGCCCTATACAAGCCACACCAGGCCAACGGCCCATGTGGCATGCCGCCGGTGCCGCCGCTTTGCCGCCACCATCGCTCCGCCGCCGCTGCTGCCGCTACCGCCGTCGCCGCTTTCACTCCACCGCCACCGCCGCTGGCGCCACCGCCGCTCTGGCGATCACCTGAGTAGGTAAATACCCTATTTTTATTATTTACAAATTATTAAAAAATAGACAAAATCAGAAAAAATAGACAAATTATTTTCTGCATTTAAAAATGCGGAAAAAATTAGGAAAATCCATAATATTCGTATAATCAATCTATAGTCATTTTTACACCTAAAACAATTCTAAAAAAATCTCTATCTCTTGTTTTTAATATTTATAGTTTTTTTTATGTAAATTTAATTCCAGACAATTCTAAAATACTTATTTCTGATTAATTTGTTCGGAGAAAATAGAAAAATTAGCATAGAAATATGATTATATGTTTCTCTTTGTATTTTGCATAAAAATTATGAAAATTATGAAAATTACATAAAAATCTAGAAAAATCCCAAAACTGTATTGTTTTACTTTTAAAATCATTTTCTTCACCCCAAGCTTGACAAAAAATTTTGAAATTAAATTTCTGCCTCTCTACGGATCAACCCCTTACTTTCCCTATATTAATTATAGAATATTTAAGTGGAAAATTTTCATAAATATTTTTGGCTAAGTCTGAATCAAAACAATGACATTAAACCCCTAAATTTGGACTAATCAAGGGCTTATATGAAAAATCTCTGGATAACATATATACTTTTTAAAATTTTAGAATTCCTCCATATGGGATTATAGGGGTCAGGAGAAAAATCCAGATATTAGTTTCGGTATTATGATATCGGATTAGATATCCAGATGTCATTTTCAATATCTGGATATCGGTTTAGATATCTGGATATCGGTTTAGATATCTGGATATCGGTTTAGATATCCCGATATCGAGAACGGATATCTGGCATCCGAGATCCATCTCATCCTTACCCATCTTATATTCGTCTCTGATATCCGTCTACACCTAAAGGACGGATATCGTTCGATATCAGACACTGTCCCATTTTTTTCTGGATATCGGATATCGGTTTTCTGATACCAGATATAAGGCGGGTATCGGTTGGACAATCCCTAGCTACATGCCATCCAACATCCACGAAGGACCCCCAGGTCCATTCTAGGCCATCGATGGCTATAAGGGTCATCCTTAACCCTTTAAGGGGGCTTGACAGACCCCTAATTGATGGATATTATGTGGGCGTCAAGCCAATCACTACACCATGTTTATTTAAGTTTATTTCAAGATGGATATCAAATTATCCACATAGAATATCACAGCTGATCCTACTTATATGATAAGTATAGCCGATCCTATGGCTATTAGTGTGGTGGCATTAAGGACATATAGTGGCTGCTCTTTGGAGAAAGAGATCACTTAATTGATTCATCTCACTATTGTATAAGTGATCCACTGACCTGAGACATCAAGGACACCTCGTGAATGGACGACTATATTTTGCCTACGACTTATGAGCCTCTAATCATGAGATTCAATCAAGTCATAGCTCGGATGTAGTTGGAATCTCACAGAGATGATTGAGTGGTCAAGACAGGATCATCTCCCCTCGGTATAAGAGGATTTTGACTTAATGAAAAAGGAGTTCTCCAATGCCCCTGTTATGCATCAGTACTAATCGAATGAGAGATTAGGGTTTAACAATAAACAATATCCTGAGTTGTTTGAGAGTCTCCTTTGGATGATTTATTATACATATATGTCAATTGATTATGGTAAAGGTTCCATGAGAGGGTTCAACACTACTCGTTATCTTCTAGAGCACGAGTGTAGCTTGGCACCCCACGAGCTGAAAACTTAACCTACCGATTGGGTTAAAGCGATCCTTATTTAATTAATCTATATGTTGATATAGCTAATTAATAAGGTTGGCCAATAATTGTTATTGGGCCACTAAAGTTATTAAGCACCAAGCCAGCTAGATTTGAGAGCCCCTCCCTTTCGCCACTCTCCTCTCCACTCATCCAAGGAGAGTGTCTTCATGGTGAGAAGATATTCCAGATTTTGAAGAAGAGTTAAAGAAGTGGACGTGTAGATCCAAGAGCCAAGTGATCCCATGGATACTTCTAGAGGCTAAATGCGTGAACAGTTCTAGGTACACTCGATGTTTTATTTTAAAGATCAATTATAAATCAATCAACATGCTTTCCCATCCATGAAATCATGTTCCCCTGGACGAACAAAGGCACAAAACCCAACACTAATTTGGCATCTTCATCACATAAGGAAAGACCATCGGTGGAGGTCCCTTTCAGAGCTTGGAGTGATCATTAGGGTCATGACAGTTTTGCCACTGCACCATCAGTTCAAGGCGGCATCAAAGAAAGGCTAGGAAGAAAACAATGTGCACCATAACGGAAATAATGAAGGGGGAAACTGCACAACGAAGCTAGGGGCAGGCAACTGGCATCCCCACCCCCATTCTTTAATTCAGGGAAGATTTGGTACATTTTCTAGATCTATCTCAATGAAAACTAGTACAAAATGTAGTAGAATTAGTAGTTTTTTCAGTTTTATTCAAAGAAAGTTTTGATTTCATCTCATTTGGGTGTAGCGGCCTTTTTGAAGCATTCTACAGGGTGTTAAGAGAATTATCTGATTTTTTTAAAATTTTGTTCATAAAAAATACTAAAAATACTCTTAAACATATTTACCTATATAACTCATATTACTATACTTCTAAGATAATCATAAATATAAAATCCAAAAATATCCAATAAAATTCATCTTACGAATCTTGTGAATCCTCCTACCTCTTCTTAATTTCTATCTCTATAAAATTCTAGTTAATTGAGCTACTTTGAAAATACTCTGTATCTAATGACTAATCTCTTTTATAAACTAGGTAATCCCGGTTTCTCATATCTATCTTTCACTCTCATAAATTCTAAGCGTATGGATAGACATATATACACACATATCTCTCCTCCATTAATCTATATATCAATTTATCATCCCTTCATCTCCATACCTATCAAAATTATTTCTCCTTTCTGATTAATTATTCTTATTTGATAAAATGTAAAATATTATATATCATATTGTTTAAATTTAGTTCTTTCAAGACTTATGTTGAAGAACAAGGAAGAAAAGAATACTAGAATGAAAAGCTTAGAGGAATCAAAGTGAACGTTCAAAGTAGTCCTATTTTGATTTCTCAAGTTAAAAAAATGATTCCTATAAACTAACCATTTTATGCCTAATCATTTATTTGAGATGGCCTGGATATACAGAAGATGAAATTTAGAAACCAATGGAGATATTAAATATACAATTTTTCAAATATACATATATATATATTATATTTTATGTATTTTTAATGAGTTTTCAAGAATTAAGCAGGCACAAGAAGAGGTGTGGGATGGAAGCAGCAGCTGATATTGTTGCACATACATTGCAGTGCCCTAGAAAAGTAGTGCATCGACAAGGGCCCAGCGCAACATATTCATTGGAGCGTCCAATATGTGGCCTGAAATTGTCCTATGGATATTTGTTATTTCAAGCCAATATTCACCATGGCCATTATATCTTAGTCTAAAAACAAAATTATTTTCACATGGGGTTATCATTTTGAATTTCTGTGCAGGTGCACGTGGAAAAATATGACACATCAGATCTAACACTCATGGTTTGTTCGAGGAATCTTATGTCAAGATGTCGCATCATCTCACCTGTCAATTTCATTTGGAGAAAAGGAAAGATGAGATCTCTCATGCTCATTTGATCCTATTTATGTTTCCCTCTTTTCATGTTTAAAATATCATAGAAATCCTCAATTGATTGAGAATCTAGTCATGTTTCTTTGTTTATAAATAGAGTGATTTCAAATTTTGACTTTGGTGATGTTAGTCTTCGTGAAAATAGCATCACCAAGACACTAGAATAATCTAAAATTAAAGAATGAGATTATTACTGAGCCTTGACCCTGATTTAAGGCCATCTTTTTTAGCTTTATGTGCTATAAATATGTACGATTTGTAACTTATCATTTACCATGATCTAAAACTTCAATCATATTTGAAAATTATAAAGATTTATATCACACATGACTGTTTTCCTCCTGATTCCCTGTGATTTTCATAGAAAATTTATCAACCAATTTCTTCCTCATTTTTCAACTAAAATTGGAATTTGGTATGTGTAGATGTGGTTATTAGTCCTGTTTACATTGATACATGATAGATTCATAATTATCGAGGTTTAGCCCTGCAAATATTTATTTGACCACGACATCCTCACATGAGTTATGATTTTGGGGTTGGCTTTTTTTAACAATATCTCAATAGTCGAATCTATAACTTTCATGATCTCTGAATCTTTGGAATGCTTTGTTCCCAATATTTTCATAAATAACTCATTCTTCTAACTTATGAAATCAATTTCTCTCTCAATTACTTGAATTTTACCTAGTGTCATCAATTGGGTCATTTTCAAAGCATTGAATTTTTAAATTAACTGTAATTGCATTCAATATATATAAGTCCCATATTAATATCATAATTATCCATTGATTATAGCTTCTGACATTTTGATTTTTTTATAATTATATTACATTTTTACCTGCAATTCACCTAAAGTGAATGTGTCAGTCAAAGTCTACGCTTTGAACAGTCCATTAATTTTGGTCTTATTTAAGAAGTATAAACTAAAATATGTTTATTTTAATATTTGTATTATGCTCTTTCTGTAATTTTTTAAAAACTCTCTTATAAAAACTAAAGGGTGTCCTTGGTTAGTTCATAATAATGGGTTTATCTGCTCATTTTTTCATCAGGTTTTAATCCATTATTTATTTTTTATTTTTTAATTTTATTATAACAGTTATTATATTTAATTATTTAACTATTTAAATCATTATTGAAGATTAATTCTTAGGGAAATTGAATAAAATTCATGTGTTTGTTTTGATGAATGTTCAAAGTGAATTATGGAAAGCCAACCCTCATCAAGCGGGTCTACATTAGTTCAGACATTTCATGTTTGACCATTTGGTCAGTGGATTAAATTATGGAGTTATGACTATCTTCTTATGACATATTCATAATCACGTCAAATGCATTGGATAAAAACCTTAATGTATATAAAGTCATGTCATGTTTGATCGTATGGTCAACAGGTCACATCATTGAGTTAGACCTCTTATCTTTTTATGACATATTGATAGCCATGTCCTATGTCACTGTTCGAATATTTTTGTGAATCAAACACCATTTGGCTAGTGAAAAATGATGGCCAACATCTACCTACCTTAGACCTTTATATATGGACTAATGGATTATATTATAAAAGCTCAAATAAAGATGTAAAAAATTAATATCTATAATAGTGTGATGACTATGATTTTCGAAATCCAAATATTAAAATTTAGAAGGATATAGATTATGTAGAATTGTGCGGATATCGAGATGATGCTCTGGTACCAATTTGATCCAGGACGCCATCCGGTCAGTATCGAGTCGCCAGCTCAATACCTAGATTGTGATGTTGGAGGTCGACGGAGTCGTCGTCTGACAGATAAACAACCCCAATGGGGGTAATATAACTACGATGCAAGATGAATGTGTCTGATGTGTTGTACATGTAGGCCGACTTGATGAGAATACCGAACTCCGTGCTCCGAAGGGGGTCGTAGGTGCTGGCGACGGTGGCCTCTTGAACCTCGTCAAAGGGACGATGACGTCTACAGGCCAAACGGAATCAATCCGTAGGGCTCGCACGTGACAGTCGTGCTCATTTGTACATGTAGAGACGCTCAATTGATCGTAGTTATCTCTCAATTTCCTCTCTCACCTATTTAGCCTGAGCGCGGTGGTGTAAATACGAAGATGTACTACAAGGGATAAAATAACAAGTGGGCCGAGGATGACGTAACTCATCAGCGCGTGGCTCGTGTGCAGATTCTTTGTCAATGGCGGCAGCTGGTGCGGGTTGCGATGGAGAGGATCTGGAGAGGATCAGGGGGCTTGACTGGCGGCGGGCATAGAACGGTTGGAAGGGATGGGAGCAATGGCAAGCAATGGCGATGCAGCTCGAGCAACCTACCAAGCTTGGTGGGCGGCATCGCACGGTGGGTGCCCACGCGAGGTCAGTGTTGATTGTTAGTGCGATGTGCGGTGACCGGTGAGCTGAAGGTGGGCAACAGGGCTCATCGAGGACAAGTTTGGGGCACCAGAACAAAATGCGAGGGGTAGGGGCCCAAGACGTGGTGTGCGGTCAGCCCGTGGCTAGGGGGTGTGAAGCGTTAGTCGAACAGGTTCTGTGCGCTGAGATGGCCTTGCTGGTCAAGATTTAGACATCGGAGGGGGAGGCCTTCCGGGCATCATTGTGCGGCAGATTTGGCGGCCAATAGATCTGGACACATTTGTGGTGCAGACCTCCACTGATGGTTGATTGGCAGTAGCCCCTCAATTGCCAGGTGCAACTCCAGCCCGGGAGGGCGTAGAACGGGCGATGACCACCCCCGCTGGGAGCCCCCTAATGTACCTGGGTTATGGAGGGGTGTTGATTCTGTCAGCACAAAAAGTGTTGGGAGTCCATGGTGAACGCCTCCACCAACGACCGCCGATAGACGATCACGTCCGTCGATGAAAATAGGCCCCCACGATAGTAAGCATACCGGGCAGTCAACACGTGTGGCCTTGGTGGGAGGGTCCTCCCCTCGTCTTGACACAACACACAGATCCACACGGCCATGTCTGCGAGATAGCAGTCAGTGGCGAGAATGCGGTGGCCGGTGCGACAATACTGTCGGGTCGACCGATAGGATGGGGTCAGGGAGGTAGGAGGGTGGTAGGGCCCTGCATTTCCTTGGGCGTGTGTTTTCCCTGTTCTCCACCTTTGCCTTGCTCTCTTCCCTTCTTCTTTGTTTCTCTCAAGGTGAGACCAAGAAGCACGATCCAACACACAACGTGAAAAAATTTCTGGTCTAAGGCTCTCCTAGGGCGCCCCTCTTCCTTTATAAGGGGAGGTTAATGGGCCCTAGGAGGACCCATAAGGGGAGTGGGGGGCGGAGAAGTGAAGTCCATTAAGGGGGACCTTATATAATGGGACCCCATTACAAAATAAAGGAAAATAAAACATAAAAAGAAAGGGGGGAAAGGGAAGGGGTCCAAATGGCTAAGGGCCCCTCCCAACATGACGACAAAGACACATGGACAAAACGACAGACGCGTTGCACGGCGATGAAGGCGACTCGACGGGTCCAAAAACACAGACACAGCTCAATAAGAAGATGAGAGAAATCAAAACACGACAAAAATGAGCATAATTCACCCGGGCTGTCGACACAGGATGTCTTTGTTGGCGCCTTGGCATGCCGGTCGGCTGGGCGTGACGACGGGCAATCGACGATGGTGACGGCGACTCAGATGACGCCTTTGACGGGTCAGGATGGTGTGCGCCATCAATCCTCTCAGGGTCGTAAGAACTCAGCTCTGACGAGTTGGGGCAGCTAGCGCTGGCAGCATTGACACAAACTTAATTAGGTCTCATCATCAGCTCAGGCTAGATACTAAGTTGGTCAGCAGTATTTACAAAATTATTGAGTCTGCTTTATGCACTGCCTTATGAACAATTTACGTACGTAACTAGATTAGATTGAGTCTAGTTATCAATCCTAGTGGCCCAATAACCCTTATTAGCCAACCCCATTAATTATCTAGATTGACATGGGTTACTAGGTTACACCTTGTGCTCTAGATGATACAAAGGACTTATTATCTCAAGTCAACCACTTAACAAATCTGATGCGAATCAAGATAATAAACATTTAGTATAATAGTTTTCCGGGATTCATATGAATTAATGTTAAACTCAAAATTAGGGTTTTAACTCGTCATGGTGCTTTTGAGTTTGATCAATAAAAATATAAACCTGTATTCACTTAATGAAATCTAATTTGTGATGAGTAAGGATTTTATCCAAAGGGAAAGATAAATAAATATTCAATTTACTTTGAATAGTGATTATTGAGCTAAGGAAAGATATGTATAAAATAAAGAGTAGGGAGGCCTGAAAAATATAAGGTGAAAACATTATAATTATGTATAATATTAAGATGCTTATAGTCTGTAGTGATAATGATGATATAATCAGAATGAGTGAGAGAGAAGGGAGTGGCAATAGCAAGATAAGAAAAAAAGTAGACAAGAGCGATGTGATGAAAATTATAATTCATGTAAGGGGGATAATGGTTAGGTGATGAAAACACAGTAGTGTTCGTGTAGGTAATCCCAAATTTTTTACGTTGCCTATTCTCAAACAGCCACGGCAGCGTGGATGAGCTTCATGGATGTTAGAAATTCAATCTCTTTAGGTCAGCCTACAAAAATACAAACAAAGTTTAAGAATAAATGAATAAATACGCATGACTAAGATTATTGATTAAAAAGGATGGAAAGACGCGATAATCACAAAGCTACCCTGATAATTTCAGCTGAATCAGCCTTTTGGATACTCAGATATTAAAGTATGAACTTGGAGAAATCTCAGTCGTCGGTTTTTATTTCTTCTTGTCAGCAGCGTTGTTGATTCCTCATTTTTCATTGGAAATATCATATTCTAGAAACTGAAACTCCAAAAGCACCATGAGTCCCTATGCAGAGGAAGAAGCTGAAAGATACCTTTTTCTTTTATTAAAAGACACGATGACGCATGTCGTTCTTCCCAGAAATACAAATTACTGAGGATGGTGAGACAGAATACAATGGCACATGAACACTATTTACTTTTTCCCAATCAAATAATACCACATGAGGATGAAAATTTTCACTTTTCAGTTTCAAAAATCCAAATTATTGACTTCTTTTTCTCCATCTCTGCACACATTTATTGAGATTTAATTACTTTTTTTCCTTTGTTGGTCCACATCACTTGAGGGTTTTTGAAAAAAATAATATACATCAGCCAATCGATGACCGTTATGACATCAAAATTTGTGTTGCTATAATGACAGCTTGTCATTACCCAAAGTCATGATTAGTCACCATTTGATCAAAACAAATTGTTGGCATGTTGAAATGCCATAAAATATATCCAAAAAAATTTATATCAGAATAAAATAAATCCTGTCACAAAAATTTAATAAAAAGTTCTGACTAAGAAAATTAATATTTCAATGAATATTCTGCTCAAAATATATAAAAAATACATCCTTAATAAAAAAAAATTATTTATTTAAGAATATGATGTCAGAAAATTCCATAAAAATATAAAAAAATCACAAAAATCTGAATATCAGTTTAAAACAGAATTAATAATTTTAAAACAGATAGCACACATATAATTGTTTTAATTCATAAACTAAAAAGCGCAATGCAAATAACCAATATCCACTAGGGCTTTTCCACTTCTTGAAAACTTAAAGGAAAAGAGAAAGAGAGCAGAGATTTGAGTACCATAATTATCTTGCAAACGTGTTCAAAGCCCTAGTGGATCCAAAAATAAAAAGGGAAATTTTACGGAGGCCTCGGGGATCGTTTCGCTTGTTGTGCCCTCGGTCGCGCCTTTGGATAACCAAAGGTTCCGCTCGTAAAGTTGCCCCTTTTTAAATCATCATTTGATCCTAAAGTTTCGCCTCATTATGAGGACGTTTTTCTGACTAACTTTCATGGCTTTAGGCGCGTAGCGAGGACCCATTACCTTCTTTTGTAGATCATTTTATTTCAATTATAATTTATTTTAATTATAATTTAACTTTTATAATTTGTTGTTTTGTAATTTTTGCCTTTTTCCAGTCACTTGATTAAACACCATCTCAAAAGAAATCATATATGGCTGAATATAAGCTCTATAAAATATTCTTTCAGTGTATAAACATTCTCCACTTTTAAGTTTAGGGATAGTCAGACGGAAAGTTCCGACCTGAAAGAGCTATTTAACGTGCAAAAAATAATAGTCGACAATACTCCAAACTCTATTTTTTTAGTTCCTACTTAGCCTTAGGGTTGGTATTTTTAAAATTTATAATTAACCTAATAAGTTGCATAATATTAATCAACCCAGGGAACTCTTTGTAAATATGGCCCATAGCCTTCCCATAATGTCTGTGTTTTATAAATATTAAATGTACATTATAATGAATAGATTTTGCATCAGCGAACACTGAACAAGATATGGAGTATTATATTTCCTTTCTGAACAAACACATTTGATCAGCTATTACTCTATCATTGTATTTGTTTTGAAAAACAGCAGGAACAATTTCAGTTATTATCAGCTATTTCAGGAACAAATACATTTGATCAGCTATTACCTGTTCCCCTAAGGAAGGTTAATTGTGATCCATTTCTTAATATAGATAATTTAAACATTAGTAAAAAGGATTTGTTATCTGCAATTTAGTCAGGTTAAACAGTAATGATAAGAAAAGACCAATCTGACAGAGTTTTAATTCATTGGGTAGAGTCATGTTATTAGCGACATCTAAGACTATTGGAAACATCATAAAAGGATGGATTTAATAACTTTAAGGTATAATTTTTTTCAATAATTAGGCCCACCCCATTTCAGCTCCTAAATTGATAAAGACAGGACATGCAACCTACATTCTCTCCCACTTTCTACCAAATGGTCAAATACCCCAAGGGGAAATATCAACATGCACATATCCTGGTATTATGGCTCATTTATTAAAAAGTTACCATACCATGTGTATTTCAAACATGGATATCCAATGACCCAGGAAATCAAATAACAACCTACATATCCTGCATCAATGGTTGTATTGTTTACTATATGCAAGCCTTCGTCCCCTTTTGTTAGGACATCCTGAGTTCCTTGTTTTAATGCCTGATCTTTCTTTTCAAGAACCTTTTGTAGGCATCAGAATATTAAGCTAAAAAATTGGTGTCAAGGTCATTTTCATCATGTTGAATCCTCTCTGAAAGGCCAAGTCAGTTCTATGTCTTTTTATAATCACTAGTATTGGAGTTTAAGTTCCATGATTATTCATCAATTACTTGGAAAAGACATTAGACATTAACTAATTACCAAACATTTCATGAAAAATAAAAATTTCACCGAATCTTTATGAATATTTATATATGGTTCCATATTTTCAACAGGTGTGTATTTAACACTATTTTATGCTTTATTGATTACAAACGCATATGAAATAAATTTCATGAAATACATTTTTTTAGGCAGAAGGGGTAAGTTTAAAGGATGTGGAAAAAAAGTCCAGCACCAATAAAATATGCCAAACCATATTCCAAAAATGTATAGTCCATATAGGAATCCGGAGCTTCCAAGGCTTGGTTAAATGCTTCATTAAATGGTGGATATATCACGACTAGAACTATAATCAAATGAGAAAGTCTCTTGAACCCATGTTTTGGGAACTTATCCCTCCATCCATTTGGCCTCTATATCCATAATTTTTTTATGTATGGAAGAAGAGGTTTTTTGAGGATAATCAAGGAGCTCTCAAGAGCAAAAGACCACTCAACTTAAAAAATAATCAAGACAATTTTTGGGTCAATGGTCAAATATTTAGATAAAATGTAATAGCCAGGACATATTTTTTGTTTCTTAATATTCATATCCAAATCGCTTATTATTTTATAGATCTCAAATAACAAAAAAATACTTTATTTTTTTCCTTTGTGTTTCAAAGAACAATGCCTTGAAGCTACCAAGGTTCTCGTGAATCTCTTAAAGTTCGTTCCAGTAAGAATACCAGTTATTTTCTTGGCTTCCTAATGTTATGTTGGGGTTGATTCTAATGTCACTACATAGAATAGCGATCAATTTTAATGTTATCAAAATAGCAATTATTTTAATGAGATGAGTTACATTTAGAATACAGAATCGAGTGACGAGAAAATGTGAGGCAAGACTGTGGCAATTAGTACTAGAATTAAGATGATTATATATATTGTAGATAATGACAATTATGATTTAAAAGATACAGTGAGAGCAAGATGAAATGACGATAATCAAGAGGAATGCTTGGGAGTGAAGGGCAAATCAAATGAGTAAGATAATGACGAGATGTAGAAATGGTAAGATATGATTAATTAGTATATGGACGTACGATGATGTCATGATGTGATGGTAAATTCAATATATGATAACAATGATGTCAAGAAGAATCAATGTAAGGCGACGATACTTACTGAAGACCCTTATGTTCTGCTATGATCAAATACATTTTTGAGTGCAGGTTAGCTCGTCCTGTTCTTTGTTGCCTCTTCCCACGCACTTAGTACACCAAGAACAAGCTTGATGCATTTTAGATGCTCGCTAGCTCTCAATTAGTCCACATGAGTAGGAAGGAACTTAAAGGATGATTTTTAAAATGATCCTTGCATCTATTAATAGATCAAAAGGCCCAGATGAAAAGAGTGGGTGAAGATGATCAGCCATTCGGATGGCCAAAATTTCAGCTCAATCGGCTTTCTAGATCGTCAGATATCAAGTTTTCAAGTTGGAGAAATCCTAGCCATCCATTTTTCCACTCTCCTTAACATTGATGCTGTCACTTCCTCGTTTTTCATTAGTGGTTAAAGTGCCAAAATAGTCCTCATTCATTGGCTGGATCTCCTTGTCTTCTGTGAACCTCAACTCCAAGAGTGCTACACGTATAATAACATACATTTTTAGTACCTTAGCGGAACCATATTTACATTCTGATTTACATTAATTTTATTATATATGCATGTTATAGAGCTTAAATGATTAAATCTATTTTTAGAATGTTTTTCTGAATTTTCTTCATTTTTATGTATTTTTTTAGACTTTTCTGACAATACATTCCAAAAGAGTCAAAATATGATTTATGGAATTTTTCAACATTAGATTTAGAAAGATATGATTCTTCTAAGTCAAAAAATATAATTATACATATTTTTTGGACTTTGAACTTATTAAATATGAATTTTTGAATTTTCAGGTGCAAGGGCGATATGGACCAATAAAAAACTCTCCTTTTATGCAATAAATGTTGCAGGCGCAAAAAGACAAAATGATTTTTCCTTATTTCACTCTCTCTCTTTTTGTGGACAAAAAAAATAAATAACAAAATACTATTGTGTCTTCTTCCTCTCTTATCTCTCTCTTGTCTTTTTCCCCCTATAGGTACAAATGGCAGCTCCGAAAAGTGCAAGGGCGGAAGACGTGAGGATGAGGAATCTAAAGGATTTGACATTTCAACCAAAAATGAAAAAATAGGAAGCGTCAGAGACGATGTCCAGGAGAGATAAAAAATCAAGGGCTATGATTCTCTAACTTCAAACGGCGATATCTGACGATCTACAGCTCCAATTTACCTGAAATTTTCAGCACTTCTTCGTCTCTCCCTCCTCTTTCCATCCATACCCTCCGATATATAAATAGAGCCTGGATCACTGTAAAATTCAACTTGAACATGCCTCCTACTTGCGTTGACCGATTGAAAGATAGTGAGTTTTGAAATCCATCAAGTGTGTCCTTGGTGTCTTGGGTGTGTGGAAAGAAGCATAAAAGAAGAGGGGAAGCTTAACAACACTAGCAAATCGCCCTGACCCTGGAGGAATGTAAGGATCTAAGATAAGCATCTTTGACTTTCATTGCTCTTTTTCTGGCATCATCGTTCGCTTAATTAGGGTTTATTAATATTTTTTGACTATCATTTCACTTCCATACATATCCATTATCTTGTCCCTCGCTATACCATCACATTGTTCACACGATCACCATTGTACCCGTCAGGTCCTCTACCTTATTCTCTTAACATGTCTCGTAATTCTACTTTTACTTCCTCTTTTCTTTGCTAATTTTAAGTTTGAATTGTAATCATTAAAAACTTTTACATGATTTCACTATATTGCTTATTATATTTTTGTCCTTATATTTTCTCTTTTCATTAATGAACATCGTAAGAAAATTAAATTATTAACCATAGTTCCCAGTGGAGCCGATCCGTACTCACCACTAGGTAAATATCCTAAGTAAGTGCGGCTAAATATATTTTTCATTGAATAATCTCAATTACTTCATCAAATTAAAAGCCTAAATCAAGATTATCAGCTTACCTGCAGAAGAAAAAGACAAAAGAGGGCTTTTAAAATGTTTATTTAATCATTGTGGTGTAGTGAAACTGATGGAGCGCGCCCCGACAACATCGACAAAACGTCATCGGAGCCGTCTTCGCTGTCTTCAGCAACACCGCCGGTCCGTGTCCAGCTCAACCGGCATGCCAAAGTGGCCTTGAAGACGCCAAAGTGTCCACATCTGTATCTCCGTGTTTTGCTTTTCTGTTTTCAGTCGTTTTAAATTCTGTTTTGTGTACCCTACTCGTCGAGTGCACCCTACTCGTCGTGACACGTCCGTATCACTGTGTTTTCATTTTCACGTTTTTTATTTTGTTATTTTCTTATTCATGTTGTAAATGGGGGGGGGAGATCCTTATTGGACTTTCCCTTCTGAACTCCTTGTAAGGGCCCATCATGGCCCTATATAAGGCCATGATGGGACCATGTCATGTTCAGATCTGGAGTTTCAAGTTGGAAGTTACGTTCTACCAGGTCTCATCGAACCGAGAAGGAGAGAGAGGAGGGAGGAAGAAGAAGAGGAAGAGGGAAAGAGGAGCAAGGAGAGGAAGAAAGCATAGGAGGAGAGGGATCATCATCCCCTCTTCCCGAGTACTCTGCTACGTCCTCCGCCGTCCATAGGTGATGTGTAGGTTTTTCGTTATGGACGTTCAATCAGGAAGCACGTCGCCCATCATCCGTGTGTTTCACGAACAGTTGTCTGCCGTGGAATCGTGGCTGCACCAGTCCGGCGCGCATGAATACCATCAGATATGGTGAGAGGATCACGTGTCCCCCTGCTTAAGCTCTACCGTTGGCCGCCAGATCTGTTCGCTGATCGCTCGGTCGCTCGCCAAACGCGTGAACTGCTTGACGGTCTGAGGGTCGCTTTGCTTGACTGCATACGGGACGGACTGCGCGGACCGCGGAATTTCCAGCCGAGCGGATGTTAGCGCTGACAGTTAAATTGCTCGCTGAACGCGTGGACCACCCAAAGGCATGCTGAACGCGCGGGGCCCTTTGGCTGAGTGACGACCTGCGCAACCGCGGGGTTATTTGTCTGGCGGCTGACTGCGCTGGCCCTGCTTCCACCCCACGCGCTGTGATATTTGTTCGGCCCATCGATCCAGCGCTAGTGCTCACAACCCTCACGCCCAGAGAAGTCCAACCCTGTCGCCGCTCGCTTCTACCGATTTACTCCATCGCATCAACCACTTTGAGATCACGTCTGTCGAGCCCGGTTGATCGCTTGAGCCAAAACACTGCTGCCTGCATCCTCTCCTCGATCTCGCCTATCTCCAGCGACATGTTCTATCGCCATGACTCCGCCGCCTGTCGAGCGATGCACTACCCGTCTCTAGAACTTCCCCGCCTACCTGCCCGCACCGTCTTTTTGGCATCGACGAAGACACCGACGACGAATGCATCTATTGACGAGGTACATTTGGTGGATCCATGGTGATAATTAAAATATATTTTAATTACGTCTTACAGTATATTTTTTATTACACTCTACCGCGCTCAGGTTAGATTACGTGAGAGAAAATTATCGAGAGAACTACAATTTGAGCGTCTTCCTCGGTACGGGTCGACCCACCCGTTATGTGCGAGCCCCTACAGAATTATTCTGTTTGGCATCATGGTCGCTGTTGATGCTCCAACGAAGTCATAAGATCACCGTCATCGTCATCAGTCGCCCCGCTCTGGAACTTATAACTCGGTGAATCCCCACTTGTCGGCCCTGCACGTATACTTCACCAAGGTCATTTTGCATCGCGTAGTTACATTCACTTTGGTGAATTACCCGTCAGACGATGCTATCAATGACATCCGACATCAGAAACAGTGCCCGCACCCCCTCACCATCTCTCTCTTCATTCTTTTGATATTATTTTTCTATTAAATGGCACGCTAACACATGTCATTTTTTCTAGAGAAAGCTTTAGTCCTTCAATGATTGTGTGATGTGGCAACACATTTTTGCGCGTCACATCAGCATCGTAGTAATTTTTTACTAGTTACGCACATATTATTATTTATCATTGTTTATAAATAATAATAACAATAATTTTTAACCAGGGTCATCACTAAAATTTACATTTATTGCGCCCCACGTGTACAACCAGAGCTTTAGACTTTCTCTCTTCTTTTTTTATTACTTTTCCTCTCGATATATGAATAACATTTATTGAGATTCAAATCGCTCCTTTTCCCATCAGCTCACCCACCCGTGCGAATAAAAAGCATTAAAATTTTCAGTTAACAATTGGTGCATTATGGACATGTGATTTGTGATGCCATTATCATTGCCGACACTTTGACTGGTTACCATAAACAAATCGAATGGTCACCCATGGTGGGCCACAATTTTACGGCAAAAATATATTGGTAATTAATTATAAGATTGTAAGTAAGACAGAAAATTAAAATAAATACATGATTAAACTTAAAAAATTCATATCTCCATGAGTATAAGGTCAAAAAAATCATAAAAAATATATTCCAAATCATAAAATTTGTTTCAATCAGAATATAATGTCAGGAAAGTCCTTAAAAACACCATGAAATCCAAAAAGTCAGAATATCTCACTTTAAAACAGATTAATAATTTAAAGTTTGATAGCACACATTTATAATTTTTTCAATGCATTAAAATATGTAAACGTCACAGATGTAACCCACTAATTTTTTTTGTTATCAGTAAGCTTTATTTTGATTTAATATAATTTATTAAAATTATATTTTGATATTTTCTCACTAACATGAAGTGAAATAGGTTGAGGATATTGAAGCAACAAGTAAAAAAAGAAAGTGAAATATAAACTAGACTTCGAGTAATGACACTTATAGGAGAAAAATAATTGAAATAGAGTAAGAGGTTGACCAAGAAAACTAGGAAATATTATATAAGGGGGGATCAAAGAGAGGGAGGATAAGAAGTTGGAAGAAGAAAATAAGATTTTGATGAAGAAGATATCATAGTAAGACGAGAGGAGATTGGAAAAGAGAATAGAGGACGATATTAGAATGTGGAAAAATAGAAAGAACAGAAATAAGGTATTGAAGAAATTAATACTAATATTTAAAGAGAAACATAATAGGACAAACTAAAGAAAATTAATACAAATCAAGCAATAGAATAAGAAACAACATTAAAGTACTCTGTAAATTGGATACTTTATTTGGGCTTTTTAAATTTTGAACTTTGCATATTTTATGGTGCATCATAGAATATCAACCTTTGGATACTTTGTTTGGCATTCCATTATTCAATTATTGAACATGGAATCACTTGCTTGAGTTCTAGAAATATTTATTCAATGAAATAATTCAAGATTTTTTGTGGAAAAAGTGTTTAGCATCTCTTTTTTGAATAACTTGAATAATTACCTAGATTTAATTATTTAGATATTTGTGAGTATTGAAATGATAACTTAGATAGAAAATAATTACATCCTCAAAGGCATTGGGGACCAACAAGGAAGGGCTTCAATGGAATATATATTGTATTATAGTTTGCAGGCCAAGCTGAGACAGAATGAGATCAACCACACCTTGAATGACTTCAGGGGTCAGGGACATCACAGATTCTCCAATATTCGTTTTGGTCTTTGATATCCATGTTGCCTTGTTAGATTTTTTGGCTCAGGGCGTGAAAAGTCTTGGTTAGGTTTTTAACTCTAGGGTCGATATTCTAAGGACAGGGTTACAGGACTTTCCTAACCATGTATTTAATCCCTGAATAAAAATTATATTCTAGAGAATTACAAAACATGAACACTTTATTTAGTTTCAACACTTAGATCAGGTTCAATGAAATTTTCATAACCTAATGAAATGAGTTAAATATGAACTCCTTTTAGTTTTGTTTTTATACAACAATAAAAACTAATCATCTACTTGATTCCATGAAAGTGACATCATAAATAGTTAGGGAACTTGTATTGGGTTATCAAAAAAACATCATGACAACATGCCCGCACATCATCCTTTTATGCATACAATGCATGATTTATTTATTTTGAAATACTTCACAAAAACTGTTCTAGAATTTTCTGAGATTTCCATTATTTAAGGGTCATGAATAAACCTTAATAGTCTAATGGTTTCATAATTCTAAGTGAAATTTCCATTATTTTTTAGAATTTATTTTTCTAACGAAATGATTTATTTATGCCAGACTATATGAGTGATGTATATTTATTTCTGGACTGAGGGCTTGTCGGATAAAATAGAGTATTTTGCTGGTCATTAGAATGGGTTGCAGACTAGCAGGTGGGAGGAGCAGCCTTAGCTGTCCAGTGAGAACAGGTCAACATGCCCAAATGTGAGGGTTCTAAAAAATGGATGACATAAGCAGGTTGGTGGAATGGGAAAAATTGCCTGAATAAACAGGTTGACTCAGCCTGGGCTGAATTTAACCTGGGTTGGGATTATCAAATCACATAACCCTCAACCCCTAAGAGCGGCCAAGAATTCATCCCATCAGGTCAGTCTAAAACTGATTAATTTCACATATGAAATTATTATAAAACACAGAAGGACTACTTAATATGTTAGGGCTATTAAATATCGCTTTAAGTATACATAATAAGTTTATAAGACATATGATAAATATTATTTGCAAAGTGGTGGAAGTCGATAGTTATAAAATGTATTTCAAACCTAAAAATTTATTTTTAAAAAACTACTTGGATACATAATAAGTTATGGTTATGAAATATTAATGTGTACATTTTTTTTGGATAATATGGTATTTTATATCAACATATGTGTGGACATCACTAATTATAAAGTTAATTTAATAATTGTGAAATTATTATAAAATACTGAATGGCTACTTTATAAGTTATGGTTATAAAATATTAGACATTACATTCTAAGTTTGCGTGATATAATAATTATTAACGACAGAGTAGCAGACCAATAGTTAAAAACTTAATATCAAAATTATAAATATAAAACATTGAATAAGTTATGCTTTTAAAATATTAAGCAGTGTATTTTAATTATGCATAATATAGTAACTATTACATACATAATTTTGGACTTCAATTATTATACATATAATTTCAAATTTAAAAAGTTATTAGAAAATAGTCCATGACTAAACAAGTTATGGTTTGAAAATATTAATCAATGCACTTTAATTTTTCATAATATAGAAACTAATATCAACATAGTGGTGTACATCAATAAATATAAATTTAATTCCAAACTTTACTTATAAAAAATTAATGTCCTGGGATATCTGATGGTTCAATATTTTTTAATTTTTATCGTTCAGATGTTTTCCTATAGTTGAAACTTAAAAGATTTCAGTTTAAGTCCAAGCTCACAATTATTTGTTTGATTTGAGTGGTGCAAATTTCCATACAAATTTTACCATAAATTTCCTCGAGTTTTGCAAAAATATTTGCAATGCGCCGCATGCCCTTCTCTATCCTGTTGTTTTTCCAATAGGTCTTCGTAGTGTTGAGGGAGATAGAATTTTCAATGTTTTTTTACCTTTTATCATGAGCATTCTTAATGGGGTTTGAAAATTTAGAGAGAATATAGATTAAACTATGTAAACTATCCAATATTTGATTCTTGACAAACATAATAATGCATTAACTTCACATTCACTTCGACCACAGAAAACTTTAAGTTTAGAGTTCCCTACCTTAGGTATCCATTTCTGGCAAGCCAATTAGATAAATATATCATACATCTTCTAGATAAGTCATTGCTGGCCTTTTAGCAATGATGTGTCTGATTCTCAATATGGCACATTTTTACTCCCTTATTCCATTTCGGGTCAACCTTATAATGTAGAAGGGATTAGAGTAAAAAGTGTAACAGGTCATTGTTAGTCCCAAAGATTCTGTAAACATTATAATGTTTAAACACTATCAGAAAGTTTATCCCTCACTAGTGCTTCAGAGTCTTACGAAATATTTATGTGCCTCTCCAATCACTTCTAACCTCAAGTCTCATACTTAAAGTCCCCATTTGTGACAGTTGACACTCAAGTCCTGGTCATGGCTAAAGGGTTGGGGCGTGCGACATTAAAACTTACACGGATCGTCTACACTGACTCGTCCAAGATGGACAATTAAAAGTCAGATCAGCAAGTAGATAAATCAATCAGGAGTAGTCAATCAGATTGGCCAACATAGTCCATAATTTTGTTTTGATTAAGCTTACTGGCCCATTAAATAAAAATGTAAAATATGTTGCAAAATTTTGGCAATTAACCCACGATTGAATTGGAGACAGCAGATTGACTAACACAACTAGGCCAAGATGTCAGACCAAAGGTTGAATCAAATTTAGTTTGCACTGAATTTTGGCAGGATCAATCGATCATACCTGCTCGATCTCCCTAGATGCAACATCCACGAATAAAGTGCATTGTAAGGCACCCCTAAAAAATGTCACTTACAGCATTTTTGACATGAACACGACTCAACAGCTATCAATGACGCAATCCCCTCATAAGAAGAGCAATTAGTAGAACCGATAAAAGAATGGCCGTGATAATATGCAACATGGAGACTCACGAGATATAAATCAAAAGAAATTTTTTTTGAAAAAATCCTGGCTCTGAAGTGAGTTGAATCTGAGGAAGGCCCATCATATACTGAAGGATAAGGGCAACTATTCTGATGACATCACTTCAATAGCACTGCCCAGAGGCCACGCAGCCTCCACCAATTGATCCCTATACTTCACTTGTTTCACCAAGGTGATCTCTTGCCCTTTATCCAATCCTGCTCCAAAAACAGGAAAAAACCCATTTAACTTAGCACAAAATCCCAAATCAGCATCGTCCTCCTCTCCAATATTAGCAAATGAAACAAGAGCTGACGAAAATGATAATGCAAAAGAAAAAACTGACATACCAAACCCATTGATGAGGAGAGTGTACTGGTAAACTAAGTCCATGCATAGATAAGGCAAGTTGCCAGGTCCTACGCGGGGAAATCTTTTCTGGGCTTCTTCCAGATTCAACCCACATGCTCGCTTGGCGGCGTCTTCAAAATCTGAAGGTCTCACCTTGGCAATTGGCACCTTGGGGTCCACAAATCCAGCCTGAGGAAGAACACAGCAG
Source organism: Wolffia australiana (assembly GCF_029677425.1). Classification (NCBI taxonomy): domain Eukaryota; kingdom Viridiplantae; phylum Streptophyta; class Magnoliopsida; order Alismatales; family Araceae; genus Wolffia; species Wolffia australiana. The sequence goes on along the minus strand of NC_135835.1, from coordinate 15,030,530 downwards.
TCTAAGTTAGTCGGGTTGGCGGAAAATGACACATTTGTCATTCGATGACTACAGTGGAAATGACAACAATCGCCCACAATGACAAGTTCGACGTATGACAACAGTGGAAATGATTCATCATCGACATTGCACACCAGTCATCCAAGACGTCAAACCTTAGTTAGAAATCAACCCTTCCCGGTCTTCGAAAAAGAATAAGTTGGCTCATACCTCAGCGGCTCGATCGAAGAAGAAAGAGGCCACAAAGAGCTTCTTCTGCCCATCGCCGCCACCGCCGTTCCAGACGCCACCAAATGTGCATTTCATGTGGGTGCACGTTGGTTGATCCGTTTTGAGAGATTTAAGGGCGGCTTCACTGCACTTGTTGTAGCTTGATCCAGGGGACAATGCTGAAGCTTCGAATTCCTCACCGTTATACTTGTATGATCCTTCACAAATTAAACACGTTCAAGAAGTTAGGTTTAGCAGATGATGATAGATTTGCCATTGTCATTGACATCTGTCTGGCTTGGACGAATGACAATGACATTGTTGAATTCAAACAGCAGAAAACTGGATGACGATGACAGAGAAGGCAGCATGGTTAAATTCTCTATCATGTCGGAAACTGATGGATATTAATGACAACAATAATTTATCTTGGGTAACGGATGACAGTGATGATTCATCAACTGATGGGTGCTGATGGATCATGATGGATCTTGGAAACCAGATAATGATGACGATTCATCATCATCATTGCCTGTCACCATTGTCATCGTCATCTTCATCGTTGAGATTGAACCTAAAAAGACGTTTGTGACAAAATATTTGTTCTCTTTCTATCGTCTAAAGGGGAAAATATAATCATACCATGGAAACCCCCCGGTATGCAAGAGGCACCAGCAGCACCATCAACTTTCAGAATCTCAGCTCGGGCAGCCAATAAACCATAATGAAGATAGCTGCCGAAAAATCATGTAAAGGGGTGATCTCTCTCCTAATGACAAAATTAATTGAAAAGCATTTATTGTTACCTGTGAACATAGAGGTAATATTTAGTTCCTTTAAGGTACAGTGGCTTCACATAAGTGTCTTCACCGTTTTTTATAGTTGGGGCTGTTTTGGCATCACTTTCTGAAATGGCATAGGCCATCTGAACAGACCCACCACCAAGATCCACAACGCCAACAGTGTCTGCATATGTCTTCCCAAGGTTTCCCAACAAATAGTTTATTGTAACCTGAAAATTAAAATAAGAGAAAACTTATCCCCAGAATACAACATCCGAAATAAATGAGACTAGAAGAACTTAGTTTTTGGTACGTTATAGACAAGTAAATATTACCTACTAAGAAGATTACCGGAAATAAATGAGAGAAAGCAATGAAAATAAACACATACGTCCTAAACCCTCAAACCTAAAATCTAAATAAAAAGGCCCAAACCGTAAATGCTTATCACGATATTGCATTGATTAAAGAGGAAAATAAGAGAAAAACATGTCTAATATCTTACCCACTGATAGGCACCCTCCTGCGTTCCATCCAGGACAGAAACCCATTCGGGCTTAACCTTCAAAGAACTCTTATCTCTCAAAAAATCTCTAACCTGCAGAGGATTTACCATAAACTCATTAGAAATGTTCAAGAAAATGCTGAAATCGGCCAAATTGAGAAAATGAAAGGAAAGCATTGAACCAAGTCACTAGAGTTGTTATCTCTTAAGAACCCATTCTGTTAGATCATTGAACCAAGTCACTAGAGTTAAAAAAAAGAATTATCCTTACTGCTTGCAATATTTTTTCAGAACTCTCCATGCCCAGAGCTCTGAGACCTGCAGTTGCCTGTACGTCAGAGAGATAGGTTAGAAAAACTTTGCAACATCATGTAGGAGATGCCTTCATAACACAACCATTAAGTTGAGGTTTGCTAATTTAATTACCCCGACTTTCACTGGTGTTAAATTTCTCAGCTCTGGAGGGACTACGCTTTCTGCCTCCTCCAGCAAAGAGAGAAGCGAGTTTGCGGCCTCTTCAGGATTTTCGGCATATGAACTCAATCCTGGTTTTTTCTGAAATTTTAAGAAAAATGAAAAATAACGTCAAATAAAAAATGACGACAGAAGATAACAAGAGGAAAGCAGCAACCAAAGAAAAATGTTACCACCAAAAAATAATGAGCCAAAACGTTTCTAAATGAGCAACCGTAAAGAATGACTTAAAGAAATAATGCATAGAGCATGCACAAAGACAAGTAAATGTTGGGAGACTATGTGTACCCTAAAAAATGTACACTCATATGATAGGACAATGTGAGGAGCAGGGATCTTTTTCAAGTCAATTAGAAGGTCTGCGTTCGTCATAATTGCTAGAAATAATTACTTTTAATGAGATTATGTGTACTAAAAACCTCTACATTTTAGGTAACAGTACAGTGTGAAGAGTAGAGTTCTCTTTCACAACGTTTGTTCCGAAGTCATCAAATCACAATGGCATCCGATGCAGTCTGAAATTTCTCTAATCATGGAAAGGCAGAAATAATGTAAAGAGCTGGGATCTCTTTCAAGTCAATTTGAAGGTCTGTGTTCTTCATAATCTCTAGCAACAATTACTGTTAATGAGATTATATACACCAAAAATCTCTACATTATTTGGGTAATAGGACAATGTGAAGAGTAGGGTTCTCTTCCCCAAAGTTTGTTTCGCAGTAATCAAATCACAATGACATCCGAATGAATTGCACTTAAAACGGTTGTTCGCCCATCTGAAATTTCTCTAGCAATGGAAATTCAGAAACAATTGATGATCACCATCACAACTGTTCCTTCATTCCAGTGAATTAACGATACCGGCGCCAAACATTCGATCCACCCGACAGCTAAATCAGAATTCCGCCGAGAAAACTCACCAAGAAACAATACTAACCAAGGAAGAACGAAGATCTAGATAAGAATCACCTGCTTGAAGAGCTCGAGCTCCTCCCCAATTGGTTGAACGTCAAGATTGAGATCGAAGCAGAAAACATGAACTCTGCTCCCAGAGCTACCGGCGTCAAAGATCACAGCGTACTTCTTCGAATTCCCACCAGTTCTGCCCAGCAAAACGCCTCCACCGCCATCAACCGACAGGCTGCCACGCGGGATCAGGAAGAACACGAAAGAAACCAGGAAAATCGGAAGGCAAATGATCATAATCACGCCGCGTAATCGCCGCATCTTCTCAGGAACAGTTTCCTGCCTGGCCCTCTTCATCTTGGCTTCAAGATCGCCGGAAATGAAGGCCTGGCCTTCGAGCTCGGCGGCCGACGGCGATCTGTAGCGGATCCGGCCGTTGGGCGGGGCCGCCTTCAACGGCTGAGACGATTCCTGAAGACCCTCCAGCTTAAATCTACCAAGAATGCAGATCGGCGGCGCCGATTGAAGTCGCCGGAGATGGGCGAAAAGAGAGAATCCCGCGGAAACCGGGCTCTAAAGGGAGACAGGCCAGATGGGCAAAAACCCAACTGCTAAAAAGCCTGGATTGGCGAGCCCACAAGGGTATTTCGCGTTGAAACTCGTCTAAACTCCGGTAATTAATGCCGGGCGAGTGAAAAAACGACGATTTCCTGCTGTTTCTGAGAAACCCAACTGCTGGTAAGCCTGGATTAGCGAGTCCACCAGGTTATTTCGCGTTAAAACTCGTCTAAACTCCGGTAATTAATACCGGGCGAGTGAAAATACGACGACTTTGCGTCCCGTTTGATCCGAAGAAGACGATTTCGCGCTGTTTCTGAGAACCCAACTGCTGAAAATCCAGGATTGGCGAGCCCACAAGGGTATTTCCGAGTGAAACTCGTCTAAACTCCGGTAATAAGTACGCGGGGTGAGTGAAAAACGGCGACTTTGCCACGCGTTTGATCCGAAGAAGACGATTTCCTGCAGTTTCTGAGAAACCCAGCTGCTGGAAAGCCTGGATTGAAGAACCCACCAGACTATTTCGCGTTGAAACTCCGTTAATTAATACTGGGCGAGTAAAAAACTACGATTCTCCTCGCATTTGATCGGAAGAAGACGATTTCCTGCTGTTTCTGAGGAACCCAACTGCTGGAAAGCCAGGATTGGACAGCCCATGTAGATATTTCATGTTAAAACTTCTCTAATCACCGCTAATTACTCTACTGGGTGATAGAAAAACGACGACTTTGGCTCAGGGCTGAGTCAAAGGCGACGATTTCCTGGTGTTTCAGAGAAACCCAACTGCTAAGAAGCCTGGATTGGAGAGCCCACATAGCTATTTCGTGTTAAAACTCCTCCAAAATTTCCGTTGATTAAAAAACGACGACTTTGGCTGGCGACTGAGACAAAGGCGACGATTTACAGCTGTTTCAGAGAAACCCAACTGCCAAGAAGCCTGGATTTGAAAGCCGACCAAAGTATTTCGCGTTAAAACTCCTCTAAACTACGCTAATTAATTCTGGGTGATTAAAAAAATGATGACTTTGGCTCCCGATTGAGACAAAAGAGACGATTTCCTGCTGTTTCTGAAAACACAACAGCTGGAAATCCTGGATTCGAAAACCCACGAAAGTATTTCGTGTGAAAACTACTCTAATTTCCGCTAATTCACCCGGGTGACAAAAAATCACCGACTTCGGCTCGCGGTAGAGACAGCGGCGACGTCCTCCGGCTGTTTCTGAAAAACCCAACAGCCGGACGCCTGGATCTGAGATCCCACAAGAAATACAGCGCTTAAACTTCTCAGAATTTCTTGAAAAATGAAGATCGAAGGGGAACGGGAAGAACCCACAAGATATTCCGTGCTAAAACTTTGTAATTTGATGCTGGGTGAGTTAGAAAAGACGAGTAGGGCACTCAACGGAGACAAAGGCGACGACTTGCGCTGTTTGATGAGTGACCCGCCAGCGGCCAATTCCATCGCTACAGATCCTCGTCGAGATTAAGAACACCGCGATGTGGAGGTTTTCTCTCTACAGATCTTGGAAACGATGGCCGATGACGTTTTTGTGCTCTACAATCCCCATCCCTATCGAGGCGGATACGATATTCAAGAAACCTACGGCCATCCTCTCCTTCCAAGCGCAGAGATCTGCTATCCGATCTCGCCTTCAATCCCCGGTTATTCCCAAAATTTTTCTGCAGGAGTTCTTGCAAAATCAGGTAACGATCATCCCCCTCAAGAAGATCTTCGCCCTGTTGCCGTTCATTTAGATGAAGTGATTCTGGGAAGATGCAAGGGGAAGGAGAGGGATCCGTTGAACTGGGTTGCGGATTATTTCTTCACGTATTTTAGGACTTATGGAGAGAAACGAGCGGAGAGTTTCAGCTATGGAAATCTCAATTACGCGTACGAGAGGCATCAATCTCAAGAAGCTCTGTCCGTCTTCTCCGTTCCCTTTGAATCTCCGAGTTTTCTACCAGAGATTAATGAATGTAGCGTTACTCCGGAGGAAGAATTGATGGGTGTTTTGAACATATTTGGGGAGAAAAAGATCCCTCGAGAAGACCTGTTCGTTCAGTTTGAAACCGAGGAGACTGGATTTCATGATGTTCTTCAGCTGGAGAACCGCCATGAACAGGATTTTGCTGAGATTGGGGGGAATCAGTGGTGTCGGAATTTGGATTTCTTTGGGATTTTTGATGGCCATGAGAGATCAAAGACAGAGAATTTTCCGGAATGGGAAGCTGGAGATAAACGACAAACATCCGGCAATGGAGATTATGATGAACAGACATGTTTCCCCAGACCTGTGGAGGAATTCAATTCCATCTCGGAGGCCCAATCTTTCTTTGATTTCTATGGGGTAAGTCGCTGATCTTGGTCAATCTTCATGCTGCGAGTATTGCTTCATCTAAAAAAGAAATTATAACTTGGGTTCGAAATTCTTGGGTTTGACTTGATCTTGGGTCGTTGATTTTGTTTTAACCTCCCTTGAACAATACTCTTGAGCGGAAAAAAAGTAAGAAAATGAGAGATAATCTTATTCCACTTTCTAGCTTCAAACTTGAATTCCCTCCAAAGTTCATGGAATTATGCGCTTTCTACAGTACAAGGTTTAAACTGAAATAAATAAAATCCTTGGCCTGAAGATTGGGTCATTGTCCCCGGGGCAAATCATCATCATCATCTTCATCGTCATTGTCATCGTCATCGCTATCATCATCACAATCTCCGGTGAGTGTCGATGACGGGTATGAAGCTTGATGCAGTGATGATCTCAATTTTGTCATTGCACAATGAGGTAGATGACCTGAAGAGAATTGATGATGACCCTTCTTTTTCTCTCGTCATCGTCATCATCATCATCATCATCGTCATCATCATCATCGAGGATGGCCATTAACGAGATAAATAAAATCTGTGGATAAAATTTTATTTAGTAATTGGATTGGTGATACAATCATTTCCAAACTTACTTTACAGAATCCAATTCAATTGAAAAGTTCAGACCCGTGAACACTTTTCTTCTTTTACAAGTGCGTTCTCTCCCTCCTTCATGAATTGAATCAAATTTTTTTCTGATGAAATATCATTTGCTAATGTTCAGCTTAACGACTTCTGGGGAGGAAGCGTGGACCCGAATTATGAACACTGAACCAGCATCTTGGAAATCAGAACCCTTTTTTCTTATCTTACAGCCAAACAGATTTTCTTTACATAAACTTACTAATAAAATGGATTGAGGGGACATGATCTCGAAGTTCCTTGTTTTATATCACTGAAGTATGTATCAAATAGTTTTAAAAAATGTGAATCCGGGTTTGGCTGCTTCTTCGTGTCACTGATCTTAGTGGGCCACAACAATCGACCGCTGCAGGTGTCGGGAGCTCTGCCATGGCAGCGACTGGGAAGAAGAGAATCAAAGATGAAAACTTTGCTATTTTTATGGTGGCCCTTTCTACCTTTTACTGTGTTCCTTGATGAACAGGATGTTTCTCTTTCCATGGTGATGATGATGATGATGATCGTGGCGATAATCTGGCATGTATCTCTCCACATGATGATGGTGAATTGGATACAGTGGAGGGCTGGAAAGGGATTCGGGGAGAACACATGGAAGCACGTTGAAGAACAGTGGATGGGTTCGCGGCTGAACAAGAAAAGGAAATTTGGGTGGCTTTTGGGAAAAGATTAAAAGAAGAAGGATCAGGCAATGCGCTCGCAAATGGGTTGAGGGAGACAAACGGCAGTGCACGGTCACATCTTGCTGTGATTCACTGCTTGGCCTCTTGGTCGTTTCTCTTTCTCTCTCTAACTCTTTCTATCTCTTTATATCTCAAACTATCTCTGGATATCTCTATCTCTCTCTCTATTTTATTATATCTCTCCATATATCTCTATCTCCCTATATATCTCTATCTCTCCATATATCCATACCTATCTATATATCTCTATCTCTCTCTTTAATTCTCTCCATCTCTTTATATGTCTCTATCTCTCTCTTTAATTCTCTCCATCTCTTTAAATGTCTCTATCTCTCTCCCTAACTCCCTTCATCTCATTAAATGTCTCTATCTCTCTCTCTAACTCCCTTCATCTCTTTATATGTCTCTATCTCTATCTCTAATTCCTTTCATCTCTTTATATGTCTCTATCTCTATCTCTAATTCCTTTCGTCTCTTTATATGTCTCTATCTGTCTCACTAATTCCCTTCATCTCTTCATATGTCTCTATCTCTATCTCTAATTCCTTTCATCTCTTTATATGTCTCTATCTCTATCTCTAATTCCTTTCATCTCTTTATATGTCTCTATCTGTCTCACTAATTCCCTTCATCTCTTCATATGTCTCTATCTCTATCTCTAATTCCCTTCATCTCTTTATATGTCTCTATCTGTCTCACTAACTCCCTTCATCTCTTTACATGTCTCTACCTCTCTCTCTAACTCCCTTCACCTCTTTATATGTCTCTATCTCTCTCTCTCTAACTCCCTTCATCTCATTAAATGTCTTTATCTCTCTCTCTAACTCCCTTCATCTCTTTATATGTCTCTATCTCTCTCTCTAACCTTCTCTATCTATCTCTCTTTCTCTCTCTATCTAATTCTCTTTATATCTCTCCCAACTCTCTTCATCTCTTTATACATCTCTATCAATCTCTCTCTAATTCTCTGTCTCTCGAACTCTCTCTGCATCTCTCTCTAATTCTCGCTCTATCTCTCTAATTCTCTTTCTGTCTCTCTATTTATAATAACTGTCTTTCACTGTCTCTCTCTATCAATCTATCTCTCTCTCCTGAAGCATGAGGTGCAGAAACAAGAGAGAGAAAGGCGTTCATCTAGTGGACTTCATATTCTATTCTCTCTCTCTCTCTAGAACTCATGAATGCGCATGTGGGGCCCGCGGGCCGTCAACGTGTGAGTGCGTGGATGGGACCCACCTCTTTGTATAATAACACGTGTGGGCACCACGTCAGAATCGCCACGTCGATCGGTAGATGAATACGATGATGGATGGTGATCAACGGCCAAGATTAGGCGAACGGACAACGTTCTGTCTCTCTCTCTCTCTAGAGACAGGACAAGCGTAGCCGTGTAGGCGACACACGAGGAGCTCTCTCTAGTCGCTCTCACCTTTTATATTATCCTCTCTTGAGATCTCTCTCTCCTCTCGCTCCTTTCTGTCTCTGTCTGTATCTCTCTCTCTAAAGATCAGACAATGGACGGATGCGCGTATCTCTCTCTCTCTCTGTCACTCCTTATCGCCCTCTCCCTCTCTCTATATATATCTCTCTCTGTCACTACTTATCGCCCTCTCCCTCTCTCTATATATATCTCTCTCTGTCACTCCTTATCGCCCTCTCCCGCTCTATATATATCTCTCTCTCTTGAGATCTCTCTCACTCTTCTCTCGCTCCTTTCTGTCTCTGTCTGTATCTCTCTCTCTAAAGATCAGACCATGGACGGATGCGCGTATCTCTCTCTCTCTCTATCACTCCTTATTGCCCTCTCCCTCTCTCTGTATATCTCTCTCTCTCTCTTGAGATCTCTCTCACTCTTCTCTCGCTCCTTTCTGTCTCTGTCTGTATCTCTCTCTCTAAATATTAGACCGTGGAAGATGCGAGTATCTCTCTCTCTCACTCGTTATCACCCTCTCCCTCTCTATATATCTCTCTCACTTGAGATTTCTCTCACTCGCCTCTCGCTATTCTGTATCTCCCTCTGTATCTCTCTCTAAATACCAGACCATGGAAAGATGTGCGTATCTCTCTCTCTCACTCCCTCTTACCGCCCCCTCCCTCTCCGTATATATATCTCTCTCCTCTCTCTCCTTTCTGTCTCCCTCTGTATCTCTCTCTCTAAAGACCATCCCGTGGAAGGATGCACGTATCTCTCTCTCCCCGTCACTCCCTCTTATCGTTCTCTCCCTCTCTCTCTATATATATTTCTTGCTCACTATACATCTCTCCTACCACATGACCGACGTGGGAGACACATCAGAAATCTGTCTCTCTCTTTTCGCTCTCTCTCAAACTCTGTCTCTCTCTAAATTCTTGACCGACGTGGGAGACACATGAGATCTCTCCCTACCTCTACTTCTCTCTCTATCTCTCTATCTGTCTCTCTTAAGACCAGACTGACGTCGGAGCCTCTTTCTCTCTCCAAAGACCGCACCAACTTTAAAGACAAAAAAAGAGTTATCTAACGCTCTCTCTCTGTCTCTGTTCATCTCACACTATTATTATTCATTAATAATTAACGCGTAGAAGGTTGACGTTTCTGCGATTCTGACTATCATGGGAAAATCCCACGTCTCCCGGGACCTTCTAAATTTACTCTTTGGGTTGCCTGAACAAATAATTCTTCTCCGCATTCTGTAAGTGATCAAAAAATTATGCTCAATTCTGCGTAATGTTCCAAATGTTATCATAGCTAGCGTTGCGATATTTGGTCGTTCAGGTTATCTAGCTGTTGCCTCTCTTTCTCCATGTCTCTCTGTCTGTCCTTTCCTCTCTCTCTCTCTCTCTCTCTCTCTCTTCTCTCTGTACTTGTATTGGTCCATATCTCTTTGTCTGTATTTGTATTATTCTCTTCTCTCTCTGTCTCTGTCTCTCTTTCTCTCTACTTGTATTGTTCTCTCCCTCTCTTTCTTCTCTCTCTCTTTGTATTTGTATGGTTCTCTCTCTCTCTCTTTGTATTCGTATGGTTCTATCTCTCTCTCTCTCTCTCTTTGTATTTGTATGGTTCTATCTCTCTCTTTCTTCTCTCTCTCTTTCTTCTTTCTCTTTGTATTTCTATTGTTCTCTCTCTCTCTTTTTCGCTCTGTATTTTACTGTTCTATCTCTCTCTCTGTATTTGTAATGTTCTATATCTCTCTCTTTCTCTCTCGGTGTTTGTATTGTTCTATCTCTCTCTCACTCCGACTCTTCTTCTCTGTTTCTTCTCTCCCTTTCTTCTCTCTCTCTGTTTCTTCTCTCCCTTTCTTCTCTCTCTCTGTTTCTTCTCTCCCTCTGTCTCCTCTTCTCCCTCTCTTCTCTCTCTCTCTGTTTCTTCTCTCCCTCTGTCTCCTCTTCTCCCTCTCTTCTCTCTGTCTCTGTTTCTTCTCTCCCTCTGTCTCATCTTCTCCCTTTCTTCTTTCCCTCTGTCTCCTCTTCTCCCCCTCTTCTCTCTCTCTGTTTCTTCTCTCACTCTGTCTCCTCTTCTCCCTCTCTTATCTCTGATTGCCTCTATTTCTCTTTCTTCTCTCACTGTCCCTCTCTTCGCTCTCTCTCACTCTTTCTCCTCTTTCTCTCTCCCTTCTCTCACTCTGTCTCTGTCTCTCTATTCGAAAGTGGTGACCACACTCCCATGTGAAGGGCGCCGTCGATACCGCCGCTTCTCTTCTCCCCCCGAGCCATCGCTTTCTCGGCGCAATTACCCGCTCACTCTTGGCCCACTGTAAGACTGAATAGTGAATATACATACAAGCTGAGCCTGGAAGACATTAGATGGAGAGAGAGAGATAGATTCAGAGTTCTGACCGGCATAAGAATCCACAGGCATAATGAAGACGCCGGCAGACCAGAGATTAAAAAAAAAAATACAAGAGAGAGAGAGAGATGTCTGAGGCCAATCCGGCCATGCCCATCATCATCATCATCATCATCATCCTCTGCGATACCATGATCGAGATTTTCAAGAACAAGATGCGAACAGCGCCAACAGCGACATCGCCGCTGGTGGAATCGTCCTGCTGCGCGCGGCTAGTCTTTTCATTGACCACAGCTAGAGAGATAGATAGAGATAGAGCGAGAGATAAAGATAGAGAGAGGGGTAAAGAGAGAGAGCGAGAGACGGGAATGTCCCCCCCCTGGACGTGAGGCGCAGACAAGAGATAATCAATGGAACCCCATATTACACATCCTAAGGCTATCACTTTCTCTCTCTAATCTAGGGAGTCCTCCTGGGTCGAGGAGAGAGGCGAGGCGCCCTCTTGGGAACGGGGAAAGCCAGTTACTGGGCAGCGATGCGGGAAAAGAGGTAAGGAAAAAGGGTCCGGTTCTACAGCGAGAGAGGGAAGAGAAACCCTTTAAAGTGGAGGAGAGAGAACAGAGAAAGGCGACATCTTTCTCAGTTTCCTGAGCTCGAACCGCGGCTAACACCATCTGGGTTCATCTCTTTCTCTCTCTAGAACCCAACCCCCCCCCTTTTTTTACCCTCCCCGCACGGGAAAACTGTACAAGTAAGCAGTAGCTCGTCCCCGCTTCTCTTTTCTTTCCGGCTTCGCTTCTTCTCTCGCAGCCGGGGGAAGAGAGAGAGAGAGAGGGGGGGAGGAAGAGACGGTGGCCATGGACGCGTACGAGGCGACGAGGATAGTGCTATCGAGGATTCAAAGCTTAGACCCAGACAACGCTTCGAAAATCATGGGGCTGTTGCTGATACAAGACCACGGCGAGAAGGAGATGATACGCTTGGCCTTCGGCCCGGAAGCCCTTCTCCAGACCGTCGTTCTCAAGGCCAGAAAAGAGCTCGGCCTTCTCCCTTCTTCCACCCCGTCGACGCCTTCTTCCGCCCCTTCCTCCCCTTTCCTCCTCTCTCGCCAGAACTCCTCTTCTCGGCTTCACTCTCCGTCTTCCTGGGCCGCGCCCTTCTCCCAGAGCGCGGAGGACGTCCTGGTCAGCCCCAATCTCCATGACCAGTTCTCCAACGGCGAGGTGTTCTACCCCGATAATGGCGAGGCGGTTATCTTCCCCTACGGGGGCTTGAATTGGGGCGTGAACGGCGCCCCTCGGAGGAGCGGTTCAGCGGCCGAGAACGGCGGAGAGATGGGCTGGCGCCCTTGCCTCTACTTCGCGAGGGGCTTCTGCAAGAACGGGAGCACTTGCAGGTTTCTGCACGGCTCGACAGAGGACTCCGCCGTGGAACAGCAATTTCAAGAGCTTCTTCTCCGCTCGAAGAGCCCTCGTTTCATGGCCGCGTCCTTCCCTTACTCTCCCTCTCCGTCGTCGCCCTCCTCCGGGAAATGCCTCGGCTTTCTTCAGCAGCAGAATGAGAGCCAAAGGTCGCGCCTTTTTTTTCACTTTCTCTCTCTACCCTCTTCGTCTCTCGCCGAATTATCGATGCCCATTAGAGAAAAAAAGGGGTCTTCTTCTGCAGAGTCGCGGCGGCGGCGCTCGGTGGCGAAGAGCCCCTCAAGTTCGGAAGATCCAGGCTGGAGAGAGCGAACGACTACGCCGGGCAAGTTAACCCCGGCTCTCGCCAGATCTACTTGACCTTCCCCGCCGATAGCACCTTCAGAGAGGAAGACGTAGCCAACTACTTCAGGTTTCTTGCCTTCTTCTTTCTCTCTCTACAGTTCCCCATTTCTCTCTCCTATGTCGTTCATCTCTCTCTCTTGTGAAGCATCTACGGGCCGGTACAGGACGTGAGGATACCGTACCAGCAGAAGCGGATGTTCGGGTTCGTGACCTTCGTCTATCCGGAGACGGTGAAGCTGATCCTCGCCAAGGGCAACCCTCACTTCGTCTGCGACGCCCGCGTCCTCGTAAAACCCTACAAGGAGAAGGGCAAAGTCCCTGAGAAGTACAGGCACCTCCGTCCTCCATCTCTCTCTCCTCCTCTTCTCTCTCATCTCTCTCTCTATCTATCTCTCTATCTATCTATCGATCTATCTCAACGATTAAGTGGATTACTGTGCGCTTACGCAGGAAGCTGCAGCAGCAGCAACCGCAGCAGATTGCAGAGAGGGGCGGCGTGTTCTCCGGCTGCACCACACCCACTGGGCTAGATTCGAAGGACCCCTTCGATCTCCAACTTCTGGGTCTCATCTCTCTCTCTACCTCTCCCTCTTCATCCATCTCTCTCTCTATATCTCTATGTTTTATCTTTTGGAATGATGTTGCAGGGGCGACCATGCTGTACAACAGCGGGCAGGAGGCGCTGATGAGGAAGAAGATGGAGGAATTACAGCACGCGGCGGAGCTTCAGCACGCGATAGAGCTTCAGCGGCGGCGATTGATTGGAATGCAGCTCGATCTCAAAGCCAGGAGTCTCTCCTCGCCCGCCGTGCCCGTTTCAACGCCGCTACCCTCGCCGGGTCCAATCAACACCTACGCCGCTGCCGCTGCCGCCGCCGGCGAGGAGCCACCGCCTCCTGAAGGTTTGCGCCTCGACGGCATTTTCAAAGTACTCGTTTCGCAGTGGCAGAGTGATGGGTTCGCGCGTACTTTGATAGTTGTCTGGGGAAAATGAGAAGAGAACCCATTACAGCCCCCCTGTAGTTTCCTCGTTTTAATCTCTCCCTGGCATCGCGTTTAATGAATGCAGCCGAGAAGATGAACGCGCACGCGTTTCGCGCTCAGGCGGCCGTCAGCGACTCTGACAAGGAAGATCTCGCCCGTGACGCTCACCATGGAGACACTGGCCAAAGGTAATTTGAGTTTTTTAAAAATTCGCGTTCTTGTTGTTTTGATTCATTTTTTGTGCGGTTTGCGGTGGGATGATCGATATGGATGTTGGGTTTTAGCAGCGGCGACGAGCATAATCTTCCGGACAGCCCGTTTGCGTCTCCTACCAAGTGTTCTTTCGAGGGGAGCGTCTTCGCGGCGAACTGTGAGGCGGTAGCGGCGGAGGTTTCGCCCGTCGCCCGTTCTCCGAACAATAACGGTCATCTCCTCACTTCCACTCTGGACATGGCTTCCTTCAACTCCTGCTTCTTCCCCGTTTCAAGGTGACCAGTCGAATCTCACTCTCCTTTCTGTTCTCTGTCCTTCTCTTTACTGTTCTCTCTCTTTCTTTTCCCTGCTCTCTCTCTCTGTATCTTTTCATCTAATCTTCTCTCTCTTATCGCTGTTCTCTCTCCCTCTTTCTCGCTTATCTTTCCCTCTTTCTCTGCTCTCCCTATCTCTCCATTCTTCTCTCCCTCTCTCACTGTCTCACTGCTCTAGTCTCTACTCTCCCTCACTGGGTCTCTCTCTGTTCTCTCTCTCTCACTTATCACTTCTTTAGTCTCTACTCTTTCTCTCTCTCTATCTCACTTCTCTATCCTCTACTCTTCTTCTCATTGTCACCCTTCTCTATTCTCTCTCTCAGTATCTCTTCCCTGATCTCTCTCTCACTGTTTCTCTTCTGTGTTCTCTCTCTCTCTCTCTCCCTATTTCTCTTCCCTTTTCTTTCTTTCTTCTCTGTTTTCTGTTTTCTGTCTTTTTTCTCTATTCTCTTCTTTCACTGTCTTATCTCTATCTCTCTCTCTTCTCTATTATCTCTCTTTACTATTTCTTGTCTCAATTCTCTCTCAAACTGTCCCTTTTCTCTATTTTATCTCCATTTCTCTTCTCCATTATCTCTCTTTCCTTATCTCTTATCCCAATTCTCTCTCCTCTTTTTTCTATTCTCTCTCTTTCTCTCACTGTCCCTCGTCTCTATTCTCCCTCTCTCCCTTACTGTCTCTTTCCTCTGTTCTCCCTCGCTCTCTCTTACTGTCTCTCTTCTATATTCTCCCTTTCTCTCTCTTACTGTCTTCTCTATTTTCCCTTTCTCTCTCTTCCCTCGTCTCTCTCACCGTCTCTCTTCTCAATTCTCTCTCTCTCTATAAGCTCGAAATCTACAGCTTGCTTTCGCCCTGCAGGTTCTCCTCTGGCCATGGAGCTGTGGGCATGTAGGCCTAGTCGCGGCTGCCGAGGAGGAATAAAGAGAAGCACAGAAACCACTTCCTCCGGCAACGGCGACGGAAAGATGACGATAAAGGAAGAAACTTTGCAGAAGAAAAAAGCAAAAGGTTAACGCGAAAGAGCGAGAGTTGACGAGGGGGGAGAAACAGGTGATGGGCTCGGAGTGAGGTTTTAGGTTTAGCCTTTAGAACGTGAAAAAACACAACCCTACTACTACTAGCATTACTACCAAAACAACACACCTCTCAACTCATTAATAGTAAGTACTTAGTCTATAAATAGTGCCAGTACAATCTACTAGGGCTGCCAGTCTCTGCACAGAGACCACAGAAGACTTGACGGAGCATCGCAACGAAGGATGTTGCTGTGTATGGGCGAGAGGAGGAAGAAGAGCAAGCGAAGGGATGCTGCTGCCACTACTCAGTTCTTATTTCCTTCTACACCTTTTAATGCTTTTTCTTGCCTTTACACATGTACATGCGTCTGAGAAAGACACTGGATAAATGACTAGTGCTGTAGTGGACGAAAGAACACCATTAATATGAGCAACAACGAAACTTTTCTTTCTCTCTCTCCCTCCTCCCTCTCTCTCTATCTCTCTATTTCTCTTTCCCTCGCTCTATTTGTCTCTCTATCTCTCTCTCTCTTTCTCTCTCTATATGTCTCTCTATCTCTCTCTCCCTTTCTCTCTCTCTATGTCTCTCTCTCTCTCTCTCCCTTTCCCTCTCTCTATTTGTCTCTCTATCTCTCTCTCTCTCCCTTTCCCTCTCTCTATTTGTCTCTTTATCTCTCTCTCCCCCTTTCTCTCTATTTCTCTCCCGGTCCCCCCCTCTCTCTCCGTTTCCCTTTCTCTCTATTTCCCTCTCCCTCTTCCTGTCGTTCTCTCCCTCTCCCTCTCTTCCTCTATATTTCTCCCTCCCTTTCCTTCTCCCTCTTCTTCTCGTTCTCTCCCTCCCCCTCTCTTCCTTAGTTACTCTATATTTCTCTCTCTTTCCCTCCCTCTTCCTCTCGTTCTCTCCCTCTCCCTTTCTGCCTCTCCCTCTCTTCCTCTCTATATAATTCTCTCTCCCTTTTCCTCTCTCTCTCTCTCTCTATTTCCCTCTCCCTTTCTGCCTCTCGCTCTCTATATTTCTCTCGCCCTTTCCCTCTCCCTATCTGTCTCTCCCTCTCTTCCTCCCTCAATCGCTATCTGTGTCTCTCTCTACGCGGACCCACGCCGCATCAGATGCCCCTGTCCAACCGTGGAATCTTAGGTCGAAGAGACCGTCCTGAGAATGCCTTCGTGCCCCCATTGGCCCTCAGAAGGGGCAGGCGATGAGAAAACAATTGCCTCGGGCTTTCACTGATAACGACGGAGAGACACAACTGTACAGCTCAGCTAGAGAGAGACAGACTACGAGAGAAGCGATCCAAAGAGAGAGAGGGGGCCCTTGGCGTCTGCGTCTTGCGTCGTTTTAAATCATCCGTGCTGGATCTCAGCTGAGACAGAGGGGCAGCGAGATTCGTCGATCCGCGTTCGCCCGCGACAAGATCTAAGCGCAGAGCCAAGCATCAAACGGGCTCTCGTGCCCACCAGCGTACCGCGTCAGAAGCGCCATGAAAGCTACAACTCCCCCCCCCTCTCAGCCACTATCCAGTATCCACTTTCACTCCTTCATTTACTTCTTACCACCCACTCACCGCTACAACCCTGTCTCTCTCTCTCTCTTATTTTTCTTCTGTTTTCTTCACGACCCTCTTCAGAAAACATGGAATACAAGCTGCCCATTGAGCAAAGGCGTCTCCTTCCCCCCCCCCCCCCCCAGAGAGAGAAAACTCAGCTCTCTCTCTCTCTCTCTCTCTTAACGTCATGTGCAGTGCTCCGTCGTCTTCCTCTCCGCACCAACTCAGCTCTTGTTACCATCCGCGCTACGCGACGGCTGAAACGGTGAAGTCCAAGTCGCCTTGGTTTACTCTGGTCGCCGGACGAATCTCCTTCAAGAAATCTAGCCATTTCAGACCAACCCCCCGGCCTCTGCATCGCTAATATAATATTAATCTTGCCCAATGCGTTCTTTGTCTTCACGCTGCAGGGCTTTCAAAACTTAGCGAACTGTCCCATCAGAAATCTTGTTTCGCTTGGCATAAACAAATTGTCGTCGGGTCCTCGGACTTCTTGTCTCTTGTGTTTTGGGCACGGATCTTGGATCTCAAGCGAAACCCACGTTCTTGCGCGCGAATAGAAGGCGTCTTATCCGATCTAGATATCATTCAACTAATAAATATGATGATTCGCTTCATCACCAGCTATAAAGTTGGCGGCAAACGTTGACATTTCCAGCTAAATATATTAATTTTGTTATGAATAAACTGTTATTTTGAACTGCTTCTGGGATTATGATATTCCAAAAGATCACAAGGTTGGGTATCGTCCTACAGGCTGGATTTCTCAGAATATTAGTTGGGTGCTTGTCCTCAACTAGAACTTGTTTTCTACTTTCAGCCATATCTCCTGACCCACAAATACAACTTGACAACAATTTAACAGTCTTCATCAAACAACAAAATCCACCAAAATCGACTTCTCAAGTGCAGAGCCTTATAAACATTTCAGGCTGATGATCTGGCACAAAATATAATATATGGATCACTGATCGAACTTGAGAGAGAGAGAGAGAGCAAGAGAGAAGTGAAATAGATATGTCTTTATGATGATCATCGTTGATTGATATAGTTCGATCGAGCTGGATAGATTTGGTCGATCGTGATCAATCAATCCAGTCGATTATGTTCACTCGGAATTTCTTGCGTTCGACTGTCCTATACCTTAATATTTTGTTGAGATCCATTGATCTAAACAAAGGGTTACTGACCAAATCTAGGAATTTCTGTTTTATTTCTGAAGAGACTATGACCCATTCCTAGTGTACGACTGTCCTATGCCTAAGCTCCATAGAGGGTCAGACCAAAATCCTGCATCTTCCTTTTGATTTCTGGCGAAACTATAACCAGCTGAATTCCCTGTAGAGAGAGAAATTCTCTTGCTAAGATATCTGATCAACTCTGATGTATAATGTTTATTCCTATTTCCTTTGTCCAGTAAACATGTTGCTGTTATTTTCCTTTTGGTGGAATAACAAGTATAGAATCCGGCGTACAGTAAACGTGTTACTGGCATTTACTTTTTTTGTTGGATAACATGTGAAAGAAAGCTGTACGCAGCGTGGCTACAGGTTAGACAAAAAAGGTGCAATCAGACCCAGAAAGATCCACTTAAGAGTCATAGTATCATACACATGCGCATAAGAATGAAAAAAGGAAAAGGAAAAGAAAAAGGAATAACGACGATTCTTGACTGTTTCAGGCCAGTTGTGTAAAATTACACGGGATATTCATATGGAATGCAAAGTTAATAAACTTAAACAAACGGAGAGAGAGAGAGAGAGAGAGAGAGAGAGAAAGAGAGAGAATGACACTACACAATTCAGAAATACTTAAGGAGAGAGAGAGAGAGAGAGAGAGAGAGAGAGAAAGAATGACACTACACAATTCAGAAATAGAGCTCCCAGATAGATAAAGATATGTGTAAAAACATAGTATGTACGGGTGGAATTTGTGGGCCTTTTATCACTTAAGGTAAAGAAACAGACTAGTATTTAGAATTATATAGAGGTAGTCCTAGAAAAAGGAGTATATTTTACATCTGTCAAAGACAATGATTCATGTCGTGAAGTTGAAATTGAGATACTGTTTGAGATTGACCTATCATAGTAAAGGAAAATATTGAGATCCTGATTCTCGTAAAGACAGAAAGTAAATGAATAGTGGTGGCAAGATCAGATACATTCCCTAGGATTGTATTTTGAGTTTAAAGGTTCTTGCGTTTTCATTCAATAAGAGTCGTGTGGTTGCCTCGTGGAGAGTCTGAAAGTATCTTGTTGTATGTAAGTGACTTGTGCAGAGTCATAGATTAACTTAGGAAAACTTGCAGAGGTGACTTGGGAAAGGAAACTGAATTAGTTTTACTATTTAATTGCAGGGAAGTGACACCAAAAATCAATCAAGGCTGCGTAGTTATGGTGACAATGAAAGGAAATCCTAGATGAAGGCTAACCCAAAGTGAGGAGAATTGAGGGAACCTCAAGAAGTTTAACCCATAGATTCAGGGTAAACGTCAAGAGTTCCCAGAAGATCAGAGTGTATGTGTGATTTGCAGAGTGATCTATAAATAATACCATTGTGTAGAATTTTCTATATGACTTTATGGAGTTGATTAAATTACTGAGCAGCTTAATTTTGGGATATCAGGTTACCAAAAACTAGGAGAAAAATATGATCCAAAGAGTAATGGCAAGGAGAGTATAACTTAATGAATCCAAAATGAATCTATAAATCAAGAACAGAAGGAAAAAACGCAATAATGCAGCCCCTCTCAGTGCATATAACAATCATTTAAGTTCCAGCACTATTCAATACAAATCTCCTAAAATACAATTTCTCATCAAATGAATCTCACGTATGAATTCAATCGGATAACTTGTCACCTTGGAGATAGTTATTACAATATCTAAACAATGCAGATGTAATTAATGACAATCATATCTCAATCTAAGAAAATTCACTTTCTTAATATTTTTATATAATAATAAATGAGAAATTCCCTAAATTTAAAAACACACAATTTAAGTAAACACGTTTTTTCTCAACTATGTCTCTACCTTGAAAATTTTAAGTCAGTCTATTCTCTTTCAATATTCGACCACAAATGTCTTCAATATTAGTTTCAGGAACGTTAGTAAAGAGGAAATATCTCAATCACTTTAAACTTTTTTCTGATGATTTAGGAAGACAAACAATGAAAATCTCATGCTAGCCCACTCAAAGTAATATTGATAGCATTAAATTTGTTATAGTTTATTTGTAAAGTATTAAAATATCTTTTACATTGTCAATGCCATAAAATGTAAAAATTGGGCTTCAATGAAATATATAAAACCAGAAAATAGGTGGCACATTAATTTATGTGAATATTAATACTTCAAGTAGAGATATAATCTACATAAACAATCAATATCATATATCAATTTTATTTAATTGTAAAACATTGCATTATGTATATCAATAAGCTTTACCAGTAGTGTGTTTTAGTATTGAATAACATATTTCACAGAGTGTAATGAAATTCACTAAATGTATAAATCCATAAATGACAACTCAAAACTGATTTAGAATACAAATTTATTATTTATTAGTTATTAAAAGTAAGTTCAAAATTATATATTAATAATTGGGATCAAGCAAGAAATAAATGAAAAACTTCATTATGAGAATATTTTGGGATTGTATTTCCATACTGCCTTTGAAAATTTGTGTAGAATTTATCAAAGAGACATTTTTCATTCATGGATTTCATGAATTAAGACACCAGACTAATATTCCAGGAGCTTTAATACAAAATATGTATAAATTTTGAATTACGACAACATATTCATCTCGAAAGAAGATATCATATTGGACAAATAAGGATATGTCCTATTCATGCAGAATCCAACTATTAATTCTGTAACAAAACCAGACATTTTGGGCATTACAAGAGAAGCCATCAAAAAAACACTAAACATAATAAATAATTTTAGCACTAGGTTCTAAATTCCTCCCATTTTTTTCCAAATAAACAAGTTGTATACTTTCAAAACTTGTTTTAACCTAGAAAAAATGGGTAACACAAATAAATCCATGGGAGAGTAATTGTAGAATAGCTCTGTTTAGCCTTTTGTAGGGTAAAAACCCAATACCTATAATGTGAAGAAGAGAATAGGCTAACTATTTGTATAGTTCCCATAATTACAAACCATTGTAAAAATAGAAAATGGGCATGTAATAATAACTCCATATTCCATATTACAAATCAAGAAAATTTGATTTCCCCTGCGCATCAGGTTACCATGCATGTAGGGGTATTATTAGTAATTTGAGAGCAAAATCAATAACGAATACAAAATATGATAGCATGTTTAATTAGATGGAAATATATGTGGTCAACAAGTCAATCAAACATTCTATAGCTCGTTCCATGTTCATTAATAGAACATATTCATTATAGTACGTGTGTGGCACTTATAATGAAGTCCATGAATATGTTATCCGACTTCTGCGAATCATGATGAGATCGTAATACAGAGATCACTAGTCTTTAATCATAAGTTCTAAATATTCCTATTCGAAGGATACTCGAGAAGGACATCGAAGTATCCGGATAGAATAGCACTATCTATCCTCACTCATATGATGAGAATGGTCGGTCCCGTATCCATTAGTGTGGAGACACTAAGGGTAGATAGTGAGTGTTCTTTAGTGGAAAGAGTTCACTAAATTGATCTTTACAAATTCCTGAATGGTATTATACCAAATTGTCAATCAGTTAATTCACGTCACCGTTGTGTAAGTGGTCCTTAGACCTGAGACACCAAAGACGTCTTGTGGATGGACTGTTGTACTTTGACTATGACCTACATGTCGCTAATCATGGGATTCGAAATGATCTTAGTTCGAGTGCATCAAGAAGTCCACGAAGACAATTGAGTAGTCAAGATAGGATCGTCCACCTTCGGTATAAGAGGTGACAGCTCAAGGAAGACGATGTGATGAAGTCCTTGGTCAAGGTAGTGAAATAATGGGAGAAGAGTTCTTCAATGATTTTCAAATGCATCAGAACCAACTCGGATGACCGATCAGGGTTTGACAGTTCACCTTACCCAAAGTCATCCTAGGAGTGTCAAGTGGATGAAGGATTATACATACACGTTACTTGATGACAAACAGGTTCTATGAGTGAGTCAATACACACTCCTTTGTATCTTCTAGAGCACGAGGTGTAGGTTGGCACCCCACGTGTTGGAGACTCAACCTATCGATCAGGTTAAATCAATCAGACGTTAATTAATCTATATGATGATATAGTTAATTAATTTGGAAGGCCAATAAAGGTTATCGGGCCGCAGGAGTCGTTAACTAGACTGAAACATGGGCCTAGAGGGTCACACGCAAATGGTCTATAGACGTCGGAAGATATACTTAAGCCTTGGGGGGTTTTATGAAGAATACCCACTTAGTATAAATAAGAGAAGGCTCTAAACAAAATTCACCAAGGCCAGAATTGTTCAGGGCCTTCCCCTAATTCTCCCCTCTCCCATGACTTCTATCTGATGGATATTATGTGGCCATAAAGCCAATCACACTACCATGTTTATTTAAGTTCATTAAATAAAATATTTACGTTCATTATTATTCTAGTCTGATGTTTATAATGAAGTCCATGAATACGTGCAATGACTAGTGAATTATGATGAGATCATAATATAGTGATCAGTAGTCTTTAAACATGTATTCTAAATATTCATATTCGAATGATAGTCGAGACGGATATCAAATTATCTGGATAGAATAGCACTAGTTGATCCTAGGGCTATTAGTGTGGCGACACTAAGGACAGCTAATGGGTGCTCTTTATAGAAAGAGTTCACTGAATTGATCCGTACAAATCCCTTAATGGTATTATACCTAAACGTCAATCAGGTTGATTCATGTCACAGTTGTATAAATGATCTATTAACATGAGACAGCAAGGACCTCTCGTGAATGGACGACTACATTTTTACTATGACTTATGAGCCTCTAATTATGGGATTCAAGTAAGTTACAGATTGAATGTAGTAATAAGGTTACGGAGATGATTGAGAGGTCGACACGGGATCATCGAACCTCGGTATAAGAGGAGATTGAATCAAGGAAGACGATGTAGAAAAATCCCTGGCTAGGGTAGTGAGGATATTGGAGAAGACATCCTCTAATGATCCAAATTACACACCAGTACTAATCGAATGACGGATTAGGGTTTGAGGATAAACCATACCCTAAGTCGTTCGAGAGTTTCGCGCGGATGATGGATTATACATATACGGTAATCGATGAGGGTAAAGGTTTCATGAGAGAGTCCGAGACTACTCGGTATCTTGAAGAACACAATGTGTAGCTTGGCACCCCACGGGCTAGAAACTTAACCTGTCAATTGGGTTAAATCAATCCTTATTTAATTAATCTATATGTTGATATAGTTAATTAATAAGTTGATCAACAAATATTATTGGGCCACTAAGTTATTAACTAGAATGATATATGGGCCTAGAGGGTCACACGCACAAGGTCATAAGGACATTGGTGGATATATTTTACTTTGTAGGGTTTTTGAGAAAGACCTTAAGTGAAACATAAAGAGGGAAAAGAGTCTCATTTTAAGCACCCATGCAAGCCTGGTTTGAGAGCCCCTCCCTTTCTCCATTCTCTTCTCCACTCATCCAAGGGAGAGTGTCTTCATGGTGAGGGGATCTTCTAAAATTTCAAGAAGAGTTGAAGAAGAAGACGTGGAGATCCAAGCGCGGAGTGATCACGTGTATACTTCTAGAGGCTGGACGCATGAATGGCTTCAGAACAATCTCGAAGAGGCAAAGTCAAGGGCAGAACGAGTTCCCCAAAAGGTATATTTGATGTTTTATTTTGATGATCGATTGTGAATCGATCGACACGCTTTCGCATCCATGGAAACGTGTTTTTCATGGATGAACCAAGGCATCGAACCTGACACTCTCCACTCCCGATGCGATTGGGACGGCGTAACGACGATGACGGAGGTTGAACGAGGCTCGTCAATGAGAAGGAGGAGATCCAACGTGCCGAGGACCGTGTGGATACATCTTACGGCTGCACACTTGAGCAATTCAACTTGTCTCACTTCAGGATCCAAGTAATCACGAATGTGATCCGCGCACAGGTTCTTTGATTCAATGTTTTTATGATGCCGTTTGATTTCACAAAAGTCTTCAGCTGCGTATCATTTTGATTTTTTCATCCATGTCAAGGCCTCTAGAACCCAACATAATTAGCTAATGTTTGAAATTTTAAATTGGGTTCATGGTATCCATATAAACCCCATAAATTATGTACAATAAACCGTGTGGTAGAATACTAACATTTTTCCCTAATGCCTTATTTAAAATCATATAAATAGGAACTAGCTTCCACATCATATAAAAGTAAAATATCTTGACAAGAAAATGATTTTATTTGGCCCCTATATGTTCTTAACATCAGGTAATTGGCCAATATTGAATCTCGGGTAACAATCATGTTGGATTTTGAGACAGTTATGGACCTGATCCATTTATGATTTTCACATTAAAATATACAATAAAATCATCAAAACCTTTAAATTAATAGAATAAACAATGATTAATTCACCTTTTAATGGATAAGAACAATGATTTATTAGTTTCTCCAACAATTTGCATAGAGTCCTTCGAGTGTCTAGCCTCCAAATATATCCATGTGATCCTTTTGGCACTAAAAAAAGTTTTTACACCATGACAGCCTAACCAGATAACAGTTTCTCTCTTACTTTCATATGGGTATAGTGTGATAAGACAAGATGGCTATGATGAACAAGGGAGCCTTGATGTGCGGGGGATTCCTTCCCTCCACAATCTAATGAGTGGTCCCCGTTAAGGGTAGTCAAAATCCTATGGATAACGATTCATCCACATTGACCAAATGAGGAACGAGGTGGAACATCCCTTAAAAGAATTAGAATTTGAACAGAAAAGGAAATTTCAAACTACACGCATTGAATCTCTTCCTTCATCTTGATGAGCATTGTTACTGATCCACCATTGTCATTTAGCCATTCCGATTGCATATGGAGAAGAGGGCACTAGGGAGAGAAGGGAGATGAATGATATGCACCTGAAGAACTATTGGATGGTTGACTTTTCTTTAGGGATTTCACCTATCTATACTTTAAGATATTTTTTCATCAAAACCCCTTACTATTTGGGTGTGACTCTTACTATTTAGGCCCATATATCAATCTAGTTAATAACTCTAATAACCCCTTTTTTGACCAACCTTGTTAATCATATATATATATATATATCAATATAATGATGAATTAAATTAATATTGATTTAACCTGGTTGATAGATTGAGTTTCAAACACATGGGGTGCAATGTTGGACCTCATGCTCTAGAAAATACAAAGGACCATGTCAACTCTCTTATAGAACGTTTACCCCCATCGTTTAAGATATATGTATTATTCTTCATCTTCATGAGACTTATGAATGATCAATGCTATGAATAACCATCAAACCTTAATCGGTTATCCCAGTCAGTACTAATTCACTATAGAATCTTTGGAGAACTCTTCTCTAATGTTTTATTATCTAGGCTAAGGGAGTCATCGGATCATGTTTCTTAAACATTTTCATCTTATGCTAAGGGTGGACAATCACCTTCGTGAGCTTATTACTTCATCTAAGCTAAGAAGGTTTGGAATTCCATGAATAGGAATGTGCAGGTCATAGACAGAGATAGTTTTCCATCCATAGGTGATAAGCCTAAATTTGATGGTTAGAAATGTCGTTTTGCTTTAAGCATATGTAATAAACTTAAAATATAGAAAGTTTAGGATGAGAAAGGGTTTGAACCACAGGGAGGTACTTTGAAATTTTTTTTATCCTAATTCAAAATGAATTAATTCAGGAATGAATTAATTTTTGCATTTAATGGGCCTTAATTATGTTTAATTTTGTTTTGTAATTAATCATAATTGCGTAAAAGCTTAATAGTGATCTTAATATTTTATGTCAAGACATTCTAGATAGGATAATTTTGATTCTTGAATCAGATACATTCAGATTATCAAGATTTAAACCAAACTGATTTATCAACACAATTTTTATGTATTAAAATTGGGAATTTATATGCAAGAGAGGGATTTTGAAATTGGGCTTGAAGATGGACGAATTTTTGAATGAAACTTTGGACTTAGATTTTTTATATGTTGAATTCAATTTTCAAATAATCAATTTGTAGATCTAGAGACATAAAGTGGACGAATTTACCTAGAGAGAGAAAGTAGACAATTTGGGGGGAAATGAATTAAAGATGAAATTCAACCCTAATCTAAAGATCTAAGATGCAAATTGAGATAAAAATCAGTGTAGAACTAATAATTAAGAGTCAGATCTTGAATAAAATCCAAGTTACAATGCTACTAACCATTAAAATCATCTCCAAGGGCATGTACATTTTGCCCATGCCTTAGCATTTTTAGAATCATTCAAGAAGAAGTTCAACCAGTGAAGAAGAAACTTACAACTTTGATGCTTGAACCAAGATCTGTCAACTTAAGAAGCAACACGTGTGTCCTTCTTGGCCAATTTCATGGGGGAGAGCTTCCTCGGTGATTTTTCCCTTCTTCCCGGCCTGTATTTAAAAATCCAACTGAATGGATCATAGAGGGTGAAAAGACAAACTGATAACATGCATTTCTAGTGGCTTATATTATTATATTTATGTGTCTTTATGCATTAAATTACTCATATTTCCATGTTATCAAACTTAAAATGATTAAATCTATTTTTAGAATAAATTTCTGAATTTTCTGTATTTTTTAGGATTTTTCTAACAGTATATTCTAAAAGAATATAACTTTTGAGACAGAATATGATTTTCTGGAATTTTTGGATATTAAATTTGGAAAGATATGATTTTTCTGAGTCAAAATATATATTTCTATGTATTTTTTGGACTTTTGTTTGATTTAATAAGAAATTTTAAGTATTTTATTTTTTTTATGGCATAGGTTGACGTGGCGCGCCGATGTGCCACCACGTCAGCATCGAGAAAGAGATTTTTCCTTTGTTTTTTTGTCCTTTTGTCATGTACATGTGGCAGGGAATGCAAAAAGCCATGCAATACGAAAAGCCGCGGAATACGAAAAGCCAAGGAATATAAAAAGCCACAGAATATGAAAAGCCACGGAATATGAAAAGCCACAGAATACGAAAAGTCGCAGAATACCAAGTGCTTTGACTTCTTAACAGGCATGACATTGATGAGGAGAGAGAAGAAATTATAGGCTAGGATTGCTTCAACTTCCAACAGCCATAACTTTTGATCTTCCCCTCCTCTTTCTATCCATACCCTCTCATCTATAAATAGAGGCTTGGATCATTGTAATAATCATCTTGAACTTTCTTCCTACTTTTGTGGGCTGATTGAAAGAGAGTGAGTTTTGAGATCCATCAAGAGTGTTCTTGGTGTCTTGGGTGTGTGGGAAGAGACAAAAGAGAAGAGGGGGAGCTTACCGGTAATCGCAAATCGCCGTGATCCTGGCGGAACATAAGGATCTAAGTTAAGTGTCTTCGCCTTACGTTATTTCTCTCCCAACATCATCGTTACCATAGTTTAGTTTTTTTATCAACGTTTCATTTATCACTTCACTTACATACGTCCCCATTCTCTCATCTCTCCATCCTTGCCATCGTACCACTCCATATCCAACCACTATCCTCGTTCATACCGTCGTTCATCATCATATCCATCACAATCACTTACTCTTTTATTTAAGTTAAATTAGCTTATAATTACGTATCTTTTATCTATATCACTAGATCACGTCCTCAAATCTTACTCACGTCGATCCTCTCGTCCATCATTACTAGTATAAGAAAGTATTTCCTTAATCATCGTTCCCTGTGGAGACAATCCATTCTCATCAGTAACTAATATTTTTATCGAATAATCTCAATCACCAACGGCGAATTTTAACCCTAAAATTGAGATTATCACAAACATATCCTCAAAATTTGGGCACAATCGAACGACTAGTGATTGGATTTATTTTATCTCTCCTCCACACAATAAAAAATGACATTTTCTGATTCACTGACGCCTTTTCCTTGTTTTCTCCACCCTCGGATCGCGCGCTGCTACGTTTTTGCGTGCTTCCAAAGGGCGCAATCATTGCCGAATCGTGATGCTTGTTGAGCAGTTTGGAGGGTGACACGTGGCCTATTCCACTTCTCTATAAAAAAAGTTAAAAATGAAACACATTTTTTTTGTTTTTCATTTTCTGAAAATCAATGGGCGCTGAATCAATTCCGCATGCAATCAATGCACACGGCTAATCGATTCTGCATTCATTGATTATGCGGAAATATTCTTATTTCATAAATGCACGTGGAGATCGATTCTCCACGTGCATTTATTGCATGAAGAAGCCAAATAAAATTAAAAAACACACTGTACCTTTTTCCTCGCCTCCCGCGCCATATTGTTTTTTGAGATAATGATTTGCTCATTATGGCATCACGCATTGCAAGCCATAATGAGCCAATAAAGTGTTCCTTTGATGCATCCAGTGATTCACTCAAAATTTTGGGAGAATGACATGGATGCCACAAAATTCATAAAAAAAACATTTTTAAATCACTAAATAAATCATAAAACACATTCTTTAATTCCATAAAAACTATTAAAATCATTAACAACCTCTAGCCAATTATTTTATGCCTTGCAAAAAATAATTCTTCAATACATTGAGGTTGAATGTTATGTAAAAAATATTACAATCATAAAACTATAGTGCAAGTCGTTTATGTACATTTAAATATGATAACATGCAAATATGGCTAGTAAAAAATGTATATGTAATGTAATATTCATCAATTTAACATTATAATTTTCAAGTTATCAATAGAATGTCTTTAGTACCTCAGGAATTAGGTATATCAAATTCATCCATGACCTGAGGCAATATAATTCATAATTAGGTATATCAAATTCAGGATTTATATTTATCAATTTAGTGAACCCTCCATATATCCTTAATTTATCCATCTTAGAGCTTATGAGTCTTATATCCATTTATATATTGTATCCTTAATTTATCTACCTCCATATATCCATTTTCATCCATAAATAATTATTTAATTTTTTATGTCCTAAATTTAAAATACAATTCCAAGAATATGGGATAAGTGGGGTAGTCTCTGAATTCAATAAATTAAATAAAATTCAAATGAAGAAAATAATTTTTATTTTTATCAATTAACCTTAAATGGTGAACAATGCATGCAGAAACCTAATGATGTGTGGCCAAAGTTAAGTTTAAAGACACATTTTATTGACTAAATTTAATGTTTTCAGATCAGCTACACTCAGCATATGAATGCAACTAGATAGAGCTATTTTATTTGGATATTTGGACGTCCTTCTCGAGTATCATTTGAATAAGATTTTTTCAGAGCTCATAGTTAAATACTTGTGATCTCTGTATTATGATATCATCATAATTCACTTAATCATACCGTGTATTCATGCATTTTATTATAGCCATTAAATGAGCAATATATTAATATATATTGCGCCAATGAATGTTCAGCATAGATGTGGAATGGATTCCCAGCCATAATTTTTTTTATCAAACAAGTTTAAGGCTATTGAATCTGAAATGATATGAGAAATTAATGATATTAAATACTATTTTCTTAAACCTATAATTTAAACTTTGGAAGCTAAAATGAAAATTAAATTGTGCTGGTTCTCCTTAGTGTGTCTTCAATGAGACAAAAAGGTTTATGCACATATTATTAACATTTATATCTTGAAATATTAATCATGCTTTATTTTTATCTATTGGGAAGCTCATCTTGAATCCCATTTATTTTGAAAAATTAATCATGTTTACGTATATATTATTAACTTTTACTTTTATATTTTGAATTCAGGTGTATTTTACTTAAATAATTTAGTGTGATATTTATTTTTTAAAAAAAACTACCAAAAATGATAGGTGTATTTTCCTACAATAAACACACCTCTTATAAATTGATTTATTGGTATAACACAAAAATATCCATTTTTAAAAAAAATTAAAATAACATAGAAGATATATATTTATATTTTGGGTAGAAGATTAATATCTGAGGAGAAAATTTGCATCAATTTTTGCCTTGAATAGTTTGGAAGCATCAGTTATTTTCCAAATTAAATGAAAATACTAAAAGGTCTCAAAAAAGGATTGCTTAACCTTGTGATTTCCAAAGGTTGGCGGAAATGATTTACAAAAATAACATTGATAAATTTCAAATTTTATGGTACTATTTTAATAATATTCAAATTTTAATTCCTCATCTTTGGATTTGTAAGGATTGGCAGAAGTTTCTTTAGAAAAAAAATACTTGATAAATTTCAATTTTACGTAAACATAGTTTTATTGACGTTTGAAAGAAATAATCACATAAGTTATGTGGATTCAGATATGTGTGAAGTCATCCTGAATGAGATGTGCCATCAAAATCATATAAATTTACATGATAGGCATTATTTTTGTGCCTGCTTGTTTTTATGAATATATTTGTGATTTATATGTTTTCCGAAATTTTCACAACCTTTCTAAGGCTGGTGTGATAACTATATGTGTTCATGAATGATGGAACAAATTGTATGGTTGTTTTAGTATATGATTTATAAATAAAAAAATATAAAATCCCAAACTCACTCAATGGTTTATACACGAGTATGGGCTGAATTAAGAGAGAATAGGGGTTGACTTTTGAAATAAAATGGTATACTCGGTCAAACTATGACAAATTATATGAAATGTGAGGTAAGAATTAAGATAGTAGTTATCCAATTAAAATAAAAAGTATTCTAATCCAATTAAGTCAAAAGAGATCAAAATTATGTTAAAATCTGATCAAGTCAACTCGTGATATTGCATTGATTAAGTCACATCAATAATGTTTATGGGATATTTTTTATTTTCACATATAGGGTAATTTAAGAATTTTTTCAGATGGCATTGGAGGGTGTAAAATTTATTTATCAGTACTCGAATCTCCAAATTGTACTGTTTTAATATAATTGGAACACTTCATTCATCAGTTTTCCATCCATAACTCATTCATCCAATTATGCCATCAATTTCTTGGTTCATTTATTCACTTTGATTGGATGTCATGAATTGGGTCATTTTTAAAGCCTTGACTTTGAAACTATTGATTTGAATTTTATACCCTCTCATTAAATTCCAAAATTTATATAATAATTATCATTTATCTCTCTAGTTTCTGAAAAAATATTTTTGTAAAATTATATTACCATTTTAACCTAGATTCACCTAAAGTCAATAAGTTGGTGAAAATCAACCCTCTGAACTTTCTATTTATTACTTTAAAATTATAAAAAATAAAAAAAATATTTCTTATAATTCTTAAATTATAGTATTTGTGAAAATAAAAGATATCCCATACAAATTAATGATGTCATAATTGTCCGAGCAATTGATGTCATAATTGGATGAATTGAGTTATGGATGGAAAGCTCATGATCAGAGTATTCCAAATATATAAAAACAGTGCGATGGTCAAATAAAGATTTGGAGGGCCAAATCTCAAAAGAATTCCTATTATATGAATTGAAAACGTTGATCATGCAATCAAAATCATTATTATTTAAAAATTAATTGCAAGTTTAATTCATGATAAATAAAAAATAAAGATTACATCTTTGTAACCAAAAACCCCCAAATACAAGGCCTTAAAACAAGTTCACAGCTCATATATCACCTCATTTTTCTTTTTTTGGAGTCGTATGGCGTGTTGGCTATGATTCTCCCTTTTTCTTTTGATGGATTCATGAGATTTTTACATCATGACCAGTGTCACCAAGTCATAAATGCAAATCATTCTATTCTTGACCAAAGAGCCACGACTACACACTCAATAAATTGAGGACTTATGACTAAACTATCTTGTGAATAGATAAAAAAAGCTTAAATAAACTCATGTCTCGGAGGGTCGAGCGATCTTGACCATCCATTGTTTTAAATAAATTTGATGGTCGAGATGATGCCATGTGGCATCGCAGGAGAGGCCACGTTGTGGGGTCCATTGTGAGGTCCAAGTCTTGATCTTTAGATCATCATACAATGACTCACATGCTTCCACACGTACCTGCATCGAACATCAAAGCAGTAATCTCATATGGAAATATTTACATTCCTGGAGGAGTATGAAAGGTTGTTTTTTCATGGTAGTATGAAATAAATCCAATTGTAGTCTTATAGGTCACATTGTGCCACGTAGGCAAATTACTGGGCCCAAATAGGTATGTTGGCTAGTTGGAATGCCTCCACATCGGCTCAGCCACGTCAGCTCCTGCTGTGGGCCCATGCCTTGAATTATTTTTACTTTTTAAGCCTTATAGTCATTAATATTTAGACATAAATAATTTAACTTAGAAAATTAAAATTTTGATCTATAAGGCATTTTTAATGACTTTTTTTCCATTGGTTTCTAATTTCCATCTTATTTAAACTCGTGCAACCTGCAATAAATAATAAGGCAGAAAAATGATTAGTTCATAAGAAACACTAGTTTGACATGAAAAGTCAAACTAGGATAACTTTGATGCTTTTAATCTTTGCCCTCGTCTCTTTCTTTCTTGTTCATCCTCTTAAGTCCTGAAAGAAATGAATTTTTTTATGATTTCCCAAACACCTTGAGACATTATACAAACACCATTTTTGGAGATTTTGACTCATGATATCTGTGTTGACACCAATGCAGTTCACCATTTGGACAGTATTTCAAGGATGAGTGTGAGTCACACTTGGATAACTGGCATGTGGCATCACTTGAGATGACAATGACAACACACATCCATAAGCATATCATGCCACGATGAAAAAGAAGGAAATATTGGAAACTGATGCATGATTTGTGAATGTCTGTCATTTCGTTATCCTTGCTATT
Source organism: Wolffia australiana (assembly GCF_029677425.1). Lineage (NCBI taxonomy): Eukaryota > Viridiplantae > Streptophyta > Magnoliopsida > Alismatales > Araceae > Wolffia > Wolffia australiana. The sequence continues at coordinate 14,997,828 of NC_135835.1, read as the reverse complement.
ATAGTGGTGTATGTCCATTAGCCACTTGTGAAACCTCAAGATGTCCCTCTATACACTTTGGAGGCATCCATACAAACATGAACATTCACAAAGTGTATTGATTAATAATTGTAAGTCAAACTCTAGGATGATATGGTGAAGGGTTTGCTTCTCGTAGATAATAATATGTTGCATTTAGCCTAAGCCTCTGTTGCATAATCAGTATATGTATCATCAAGGTATGAGAAAACACATTATTCTCCCCAAGGTTGGACCCTCTCGGTCTAGTTCTGGGTTTTAGCTAAGACCTAAAACTTTCTGAATGTTTCAATATTATCTTGGTATGTCTAATCTGGTCCCAGTCCTGGTCTGTTTCTGGTTAGGAAGCAGCCAAGAGGGGAGCTAGAAGTTTCTATATTTATTTTGACCATATCAAATATTTTGTTAAAACTAATCAGTCCTCGGTCTGCTTTGACCCATTGGATCTAACTCAGACCAGTTAGCCAGTCTGCCCTAAAATGTTGGATTAATGGTGTCCATTTAGTCTAGTCCAACAAGACTTCAATACAAAATGGTGAACCCAAATTCTCCTTATGTGGTAGCTTAAAATGCCTCTAGTGTATACAAGTCTTCAGGTTCGCCTTTTCTGAATCATCTAAGTTGAGCTTCATTAGCCCAAGTGATAGTGGCTGCTATCACACAAGCATCAAAATGGTCATGTTTTGAGGTCAGGAGGTTGGGATTCCTCATGACCTAAGTGCCACACACACTCAATGTAGTCACTGTGGGATAAATGGTACTAGATGATGGGTTATCTTTACTTAGTACTAGAGTCAGTGCATAAGCTCTTGACTGCACATAGGCTGTCCTACAATGCAAGAAGAATTTTGCACCTTGTGCACATATATCTAATTCAAGAGTTATGCATATTGAAAAATCAATTTTCAGATTTTGGGAAGTGCTTAGTCTTAAATACTGAATTACTTAAAATGTGTATATAGTTACATCATATTATTGCCTCAGATAATCCCAATTAGTATTGGATACAAAACCCAGCGCGAGAGTGTTAATAGGTACTGTTATTTAAGAGAAAAAACATTATTTTATTACTCAAATTGTTTGATATGTACACATACTTAAATGTGAAAAGGTGTTTAAAAGCTAAGCTTGCCTAATTCAGTAATTCCAGTTTGTTCTCCTGATTGCAATGAAACTTGGCTCAATCCTTTGCTAGTAAAAGATTGGGTAAAAAAATGATCCCGCACTCATTACATACTAAAACAAACAAGAAGAGGTGATACTAATCTCTGCTGTAGTTTCAGTACCTATAGCTGAGACGACCCTCTCTTTTGTTCGTTCGTTGTGGCTCAAAAGAATGAAGAAGCTGGAATAACTCAGAAAGACAGTGGAACCTAGCTGTTTACAATGTTTATTGTCTTTGTATAATAACCGTAACTGTGTAAGTTTTTTCTCACGTTTAGATCTTAACAAAATCTTGGTCAATGATAATATGCTTCATCCTTCCCTTATCTTGGAATTATTAGAGTCTTATTTACTGCAAAGCTATTACAACCATGGTGTGTATTTTACTTGATCAGAATCTCCATCATTCAGCATTTTAAAATTTTTTTTGAAATAAAAGGATGCATACTGGGGACTCTATAATTAAATTCATCTTGTAACTAACTTTTCATTACCTAAGTGAAAATATATTCTTTTGTTACTTGAATTGTTTGAACGTGTAAGTTCTTATCAGGTTTAGAACTTACAAAAACCAGGTCAATGATGAAATGCCTCATCCTTCCCCTATATTGGAATTATTAGAGTCATATTTACTGCAAAGCTATTACGACCATGGTGTGTATTCTACTTGAGCAGAATACCCATCATTTAACATTTTTTAGATTTTTTTAAAAATAAAAGGAGGCATATTGGGGACTCTATAAATAAGTTCATATTGTAACAAGCTTTTCACTAACTAAGTGAAAATACATTCTTTTATTACTTGAATTGTTTGAACGTGTAAGTTCTTCTCAGGTTTAGAACTTACAAAAACCAGGTCAATGATGAAATGCCTCATATCTGCTGCAAAGCTATTACAACCATTGTGTATATTTTACTTGAGCAAAATTCCCATCATTCAGCATTTTTTAGATTTTTTTAAAAATAGGAGGAGGAATATTGGGGACTCTATAAATACGTTCATTTTGTAACTAACTATTCATGTGGAACAAACAGGGTAGAGAGCCGATCGAGCGTTGCTCATTTCGTTGACCGATCGGTCAGGCGGAGAGCAGGAGGACGATGAATTAGTTATGGTATGAAATTCGCTGCGCAACAAGTTTTCTTTCTATGCTAGTTTTTCCTTATCGTATGATCTCGGTGGACAGTTGCTTTTGGATCGAAGGAGTCGTCGCCAAATCCTGTTTAGAGGCCTCAAGGAAACTGCTGTTCAAAATTTGATCTTAAAATGTCGAGGTTTCGCCATGTTCTCTCGCGGTATGTTGTGTTCGCGATAATTTTCATTTTTTCGCGAGACTTTGGATTTTCCGGGCTCTTAATTCCATAGGACTATCTGCGGAGGCGCTTAGATCAACCGCATTGCCCTATTTTAGATTTGGTAACTGTTCTTGGTTGTTTATTGCTCAGTATATTAATTAGGCAGCCACTGTTTGTCATTTTACGTTGTGTTTGTGATTATTTTCATTTTTCGCGAGGCTCTGAATTTTGGGGGCTGTTGACTCCATTAGAGAGTATGCGGATGCACTTAGACCAACCGCATTGGCCTATTTTAGATTGATATCTGTTGTTTCTTGGTATATTACTTAGGCAGCCACTCTATGTTATTTGACAATGTTCTGTTTGTCATTCTTTTCATTTTTGCGAGACTCTGGATTGTCGGTGTCTTGATTCCGTTAAGAAAATCTGCGGAGGCGCATAAATCAGTTGTATCGCCCGAATTCAATTTGATATATGTTTAGTAGTATTTCTTGCCAACTAGTTCACTCTTTCATTCTCTGGAGGTCTTAAGTCTAATGTGGAAAATCTTCTATCAGGTGATCCGGATGCGTTCGTTCTTTTTATCCTGTGGACGTCATATCTTGACTTCTTTGCCTATGTTGAAACTTAGATTTTCATCTAATGCCTTTCATGTTTCATTGATTTTTACAAAAGAATACCTCTTGCGCAGTTTTGCTGGATCTAGAGTTTCAATCGGGACTGTGTTACATGGAAAAGTTGGACATGGGTATGCATTATATTTTTAATATGCTTTAGTGTTTTCATATGAATATTTCATTGCACAGCCTACAACATTTTATCTGTTTGTTTCATCCTGTTTCTCTATAGAGAGAAAGCTATATTATTGTGTAAACAATCCGTCGAACATAAGTGAGCGGAATAGATAAATTTCCATCTTTCATGTTCGTTTAGGAACCGGCTAATCTAACTTTACTCTATATAACTCCTTGTCCCTTACTCATTATTATGGTGATATCTCTCTAAAGTTGTGATCTTGTTTTCTCCAGGGATCAATCGCCTGTTTTCTTGATAAGCCCTTTTGTAGGGAAGGTAAAAGTTAAAATTTTAGAAAAGAATTTCTCAAAGACGCAGATGCACTAAAACAGATCATTTTTTTAGAGCAATGAAGTGCGAAGATTCTCATCTTCAGGTATGCTTGCTCTTGTTACTCATTTTAATCTTTCTATGTATCACTTACAATAAAAAAATTCATCCTACTTTTGTGGACTCTGGTTTAATTTGGTTGGAATGCATGTTCTAACCAAATTTGCATCAGAAAATGAATTTGAAAGATTATTTGATTACACATTGTCTTCATTATCCATATTCTCAGGGAACTTGAAAATTGATGGCCTCATCATTCTTCTTCTGGCAAGAGAAATTGGATGGGAGAGTTTCTCTGCTTGGGAGATAGAGGTGCCTTAGGGGCTCTCTTGTGGTTTGTGGGCCAATCATGCTCCCCTCCACCGAGACCCTATCCTAGAGGGAGAGTGCATGGAAACCTGCTGGTTAGTCAATGCTAATGGCTCCCGCTTGGTTATATGGTGACCCCACTTCATCTGAGGCTTCAGTTTGCATGCCTCATCCTCATTTGCAATGATTTTTGAAGATGGTACTGGGTTTGGAGGGTCACAAGTTCTTGATAAGCAAGGGATCTTGGATAAAGTCTATCATGTCTTCGTTATTGGGAGGCCTAGAAGATAAACTAGAGGTGCAACAAGATTGGTTGAAATTCTCGATTTTGCAGACTTTATTCCAAGTTTCTCATTCTTTTCTGTCTAGAATTTTTTGGTTTGAGGGCATGTGATATGGCACTAGTAGAAGATTGATAGAGCTCCTCATGTTGCATGTTGGATAACAATATTTCTCATCCATCTACATCTTCATGCATATTCACAGCCCAATTCAAACTTGCTTCGGCAACTTCCAGAAATGGTTCAATCCCCGAAGTTATTGTTACAGCAAAGCTATAGCTACAGGTTCTGGGGATCCAAGAATAGTAAACTGTTTTGTTCCAATATCCTGCCAATTGCAAATAGCATTTCCTGTAATCTGGTCTGCCAATCCACTGCAAATATGTATTTGAACAATGCCTGATTACCGTAATCTAGGCATATTGCTTCAGACGACTTTGTTGCATCTTAAGTACCATATTTATCCTTGAAGAGCTCTTAGTGGAGGCCAACAGTGAAACATCGTCTCCTTTGCCACTGGTTGGGACGCAAATGTGTGGTGCCAGATGACTTCTTAGTGTTCTTGTGATCGTTAGGGCAGGCTGATCAGGCCGGCAATGCCAAGATGAAGATAGAGATGCCGATACAGTAAATCAGCATAGCAGAAAGGATCAGATGTCAGTGTCTAGAACTACGTGTAGTAACCTATAACTTATAACAGTTCACATCTAAGCTTTGTTGTCAAGGTAATCAAGGTTTTTACTGTGTTGAACTTAGCTACCGGTGCAAAGGTCTCAAAGTAATCAATCCCTTTTGACTGGGTGTAGCCATTAGCGATAAGCCTGGTTTAATGTTTCTCTAATATTCCATCCACCTTGTACTTTGGAGTATACACCCACTGACATCCTGCAAGTTTCTTGCACGGTGGTTACCACTAGTTCCCATGCCTGATTTCTTTTTAGGGCTTTCATCCCATCATCGATTGTCCTCTTCCTCTCTGTAACAAGAGGAGGCGCAGAGATGGTGGCTCACGTACAAGTCTCAGACGTAGGAATTTAAATGCCTGAAGGTGGGAATGTCTGCAACTATAGAAAAGTGAGCTTGTGAAGGGTGAGGGACATTTTTCAGCTTCTTTCAAGAAAAGTTATTGTAGTTCCAGGCAGGAGGTTCTCTTGCTCGGATCTTGACAGGGTGAAGGCTGATTTGACTGGTCCCTTCAACAAACTCGTTGGCATTGATCTGATTCCCCCCTTGCTTTGTCGTTCTGGTCTCTCAACTATTTCTCCATCCCTTATTCTCAGATAAGGTAATTGTGTGACATTTTTCTAATTCTGGACATATTTCAAGATCTACATTTTCTAGTATCTTCTAAGGATTTTGTTGGGACACTCGGGGAGTTCTCACAGAGGCACTTCATAGCATTATCTCTGAGTTGGAGACGGCCCCTCTCCCGCTTGGTGGATCCAAGCTTCCTCCCAGACTTCTTATCATGCAGAAAATATGAGTCATTATCAAGGGATAAACCTCCATTTAATATCAACTACAAGTTTATGAAAGGAACTCAAATGCGCCTTGAGATCATGCACATGTAATACAGAATCTAATATTCCCAGTCTGCTGAATTCATCCCGATCAATCCCAACAACCAGAAGTTACCCTCCGCCTGCCATCAGCACATTCCTGTGTACTTAAATAACTGTGTAGTTACTAAGGTGTTCCAGTTGGGTGTCAATGTGATCTGTGGCTTGCTCCAGCAGTGTGCTGAAAGATTTTGGAGCCTTGTTTCCCAGCAGGTATCCCTCTTATAATATGCAGACGATACCGTGTTTTTCGTAAAGGGGGCTGAGGAGGAGGCTATGAACCTATCCATTCTGCTAGACCTATTCACGTATTGCTTGGGACTACATATTAACTGCACGAAATCAGCCTTTGTTAGTTTCAGATTATCTCAAGAGGATGAAGCTCTCTGTTCCAGTACCTTGGGGACACCTAGTGGTACAATTCCCATGAAATATTTGGGTCTGCCATTGATAGATGGGCATCCAGTGGTGGAGAAGGTAGAGTTGAAGTTGGAGGGATTGCAAACCGGAGTGCTGTCGAGGGCGAGATGATTGGTGCAGCTGTGACACATGTTCCCAACAATACCCATATTCTAACTCTCAGTGCTGAACTTACCAGTCAGGGCCAGGAAGCGTCTGGAAAGAATGATGAGAAAATTTACATGGAAAAGCAAAGGATCAGAGGGGAAGGGGGATGGCCCTTGTATTGTGGGATAAAGGGTGCAGACTAATTTTGTTTGGGGGGTTGGGAGTTCTGAAATTGCAAGATTTCAACGCATCATTAATGGCCAAGTGGGTGTGTAGACTCATGGCACCGGATACAGCTATGGGTACATGGGTTTTGAAAGACATTATGGCTTGAGCTTGGACTGGGAAATTCGTGTGGCTCAAGTCAGAATAGCCTCTGCATTCTGGCAAAGGCTGAGGCAGGTGTTTCCCAAGACACATTTATGCACGGTCAACCTAAAACACATTCCTAAGTGTTGGATTTCTTTGAAGCCAAGCTGGGGGATGGCACATCATTCCGTTTTTCGCTAGATGCACAGTCAACCTAGGACACATCGAGGGCAGAATTCCCACATGTGTTCATCCATGCATGGACCCCCCCATGCCATAGTTCGAGAGTGCTGGGGTGAAGCGGCATTGTCACTTCACCGGTAGCGACGAAGCAACAACCTGGCCAGACCAAAGAGTGGAAGATTATCTGAGGATGCAGATTACCTTGATACACTTACGTTCATTGAGAGAGACACAGGACAGGTGGGAGTGGATAGGCTCATCCTTCTCAGTTTGGGATGCTAATGCGAAGATCAGCCGCAGACACATAGGGGAAAACCTGAGGGTCCTCTGCGCGTGTCGCATTATATGGCGACAAAAGTTCCCCCTTTAGGTGAGTTTTTTTTTGTTGGCTGCTCCTTTGACAAAGACTAGTGACGAAGGTCGTCCGGAACAGATGGCTCCCAGAAACTTCGACGGAGTGCGTTATGTGCGCAAATGGTGATGCGGACTGCACCCATATCTTATTTGAATGCTTGTTTTACGAGTGGTGTGGACCCATCAGCCAATCACTGGGGTGGATGTCTCCTCAGAAGAGGCCTTTCGGGACTCTATACAGAGTGGTGCACTCAGGGAACAAGAGGGCCAGGGTTGACCCTTCACAATGCTCTGGGCATTATGGCTGCACAGAAATGAAGTTATCTTTAACAAACGGGAAGCATTGATGGATGCTGTAGTACAAGCAGCCATGGTTTTTTCCTCAGCATGGTTTAAAGGCCCATGAACAAGGCCCGGGCCAGCCTTTCATGCCTTATGTGTACTTGACGATCATATATTTTGATCTCATCAGGAGGTGTCACAAACTTTGTGTGATCTCCCCTATCTTTCTTCAAAAAAATATAAAAGATAGAGATAGTGTGCCTTTTCTTCTTCTTCTGGATTCTATTTTTATACTTCTTGATGATGTACTGGATACACATTATTTCCCTGACATACATACTACTCGGGGGTTCTCCTCCTCTCCTACTATCTTTCGCCAATTACATGTCTATCTGATGATATAGCTTTCCATGAATGATATTTTTATAATTGAATGAATTTACTGAGCTTGGGAAAAAACTTCCCTCTATTTTGAATACTATGTAAAATTCTGAATCAAGTAGTTGAATTGTTTTATTTTTATTCTTAAGATATTCTCTATGGGATTCTGTGGGCTTGTTTTGGTAATGGAGTAAGCTCTATTAACTATCCAGGAGTAGGATTCTAAAGTTTTTCAGCTACTTGATTCTGTTCTTATACATTGACTCATCCTGTGTATTTCTGATTTATAATCAACTGGTTGATTGCTGCAGAAATTCCAGCTCATATTGTTCTTACCATGCCAGCACTATCTCCAACAATGGTAATGAAAATTTACCAGCTTCACTTTCAAGCGGTGTTACACTCTAGTTTGACGTCAGATAATATTGATTCTTTATTTCAAATTGTCTCTGCAGAATCAAGGAAATATAGCAAAATGGAGGAAGAAAGAAGGAGATAAAGTTGATTTTTTAATAATCTATTATAAAAATTTTGACTTTAGGGTATTTTCTTTGTTATGTTTCACAACTTTGTGATTTCTTCCATCTTGCAGATTGAGGTGGGCGATGTTATCTGTGAGATAGAAACAGATAAAGCAACCCTTGAATTTGAAAGTCTTGAGGAAGGGTAGTTTCACAACCAAACTTTATCCATGATTTTCCGATGTTCTTGATGTTATGAGCTTAAAGGTTTGAATTATGCTTCTGTTAGATTCTTGGCTAAGATAGTTGCTCTTGAAGGTTCAAAGGATGTGCCCGTAGGCCAACCGATAGCTATCACTGTACGTGTTTGGCTTGTGTTCTTTCACCGCTTATTTTTTTACTGGAAAAATGAATAAGGGTAGTCTCTGAATCAACTAATGTTTTGTTTTTCGTTATCCAAGGTTGAGGATCCTAATGATATCAAAAGTGTGTCAGATTCATCATGGATCAATCCAGAGATAACGCTGGAAAAATCAACGTCGATTAAGTCGGAAGAGAAAGAGAGCCCCAGCACGGGTCCTGTGAAGAGGATAAGCCCATCTGCCAAGTTACTCGTCTCAGAGTTTGGTCTGGATGTTTCTTCAATTAGGGCATCAGGTCCTCGAGGTACTCTCTTAAAAGGTGACGTATTGGCTGCTATAAAGTCAGGAGATAGTTCAATCAAAGCCAGCACTTTGACACAACAAACACAACCGATTGCATCTCATAGCCCGAAGTTAGATACTCAGCCTTTGACAATTAAGTTGAGCAAGAACTCTGGGCAGGCAGATTCTTATGAAGATTTGCCAAACAGTCAAATACGTAAAGTATGTTATCTCTTTATCCAATAACTTTTTATCTTTCTGTATTTTGTCACGATATCATGGTCCATTATAATTCACAAGGTATTGTTAGTTTTCCAATCTTCCTCTCTTCTACTTAAGCCTCCAGCCTCTGTCCTGTTTAGGGTTAGACACAACCCTAAAAAAGTGAACGCAAAAGATACATTTCTGTTTCTCTAGGCTAGTTATACATACTGGCTATTACAAGGTGGGCCTGGGCCAGTAACTAAAGCGGGCAGGGGCCCGACTTAAGTGATTCAGAAATATAAGGATTTTAAACGTGGTGGGCCACTCATACATCGTGGCCCACTGAAAATAGATGCAAAATAAACAACACAAACATCATGGATATTTAAACATACTTCTTGAGTCTATAATATGATATTATTTATCCAATGTTAGAACTAGATTTTTTTAATGTCTGTACCATCTTGTTTTCAATTTTGGAGTTTTGCTCAAGATTGAGGATTGTGTCAAGAAATTTTTTAGGTTGTTAAAGACATGTCAGGTGAACATAATCAACTGACAAACATATGACCCGAGAACTTTTAAGGGGGGAGGACTTTCTGAATGTCTCCTTCCTTTCAAAATATTCCCTAAAGTGCTTTGTCATTATGAAAAATCCGGCAAGAGTAAATAAATGAAATGAAAACAAATATGAGGTAAAACTGACAGGATCTCTCTCTCCTTGACGCGCACTCTGTCTCTACTATTGGCCTGGGGTTTCATAGAAAGACAAAATCCTCTATTGTGAGAATGACCTGTATTAATATTGGTTGCATAAGTGGTAGTGCTGGGCCAGCCACAAGCCTTAAGAAGATCTGTTAACACTGGATCAACTTTGGGTTATAAATGCAAATACAAAGTAGATCTTTGCTTTTTGGAAAAAAAGATGGTATTAAAGAAATATTACAAGAGAGATGGACTTAAGTGAAATATCACTTAAGTTAACATCACACAAGCTTGGATGTTTGCAATGTTGAGCTTGGTCTCCATTTTCTGAAAATTTTGGTGAATATGTCTGCCACCTAATCTGTAGAACAGTGAATCATTAGATTGATATATCCAATCTCAATCTTTTTTATAAGTGCCGGTAAATCTCAATATTATCTTTCTTTTCATGTTGAATATGATTGTTTGCAATTGCAGACGTGTTGTCGTAACTCAGTAGGATAGCTTCTTGACCTTCTCACATTTAATACTTCTAAAACTCAGCTGAGAGCTACTGTTGCTGCGGCTTTAGTACACTTCAATCTGCTTTAGCCCCTAAGTTGCTGTCGACTTCTCTCCTCTCCTGGAATCCTATTGGACACTGAAGAGGTTTCGAATGAGTATCTTCTTGACATCAAAGGATGGTAAAAGAGAGTACGTTGAGCCCCATTCGAGATTCTTGTAGGTGTATCTCAAGAGGCTAACAAGAACTAAGGTTCAATAACAATAACAAAAACAAAAGAAGAAGACTTCCCAAAATAACGAGACATCCTTGGGCGACAGCTCGAGCATCAAATGATGACTTACATTTAGACACCTTTTCTGATTTTTCTTTTTCAGATTCCATCTCTAGAGCCACTAGGGCGCAGGTCCACCCTAGAGATGGAGCAGCAAGGGGACTGTTCATTCACATGTCATTGAAGCCAGAAGCATTCCCATGGGATACAGGGTGGAAGCAGAATTGGAGGCTATGGTCAAACCTTTGGGCTCTCTAAAAAATATCATCTCTGACGGTTTGAAGACAGGTGACCCCAACAAAGTGCTGCTGGAGGTAGAGGGGCCCCACGCAACCACGCTCCCACCTATACTCAACTTTTGGGGCCCGGATGGCATCTTCGAAGTTTTGCTTGTTACAATACCACCGCCGGCACCGCCGTCAGCGATTAGACAACCGGAGGTTGATGCAAAAGATCAGGAGGAGGAGATCGCGTCAACAAAGACGTCAACAAGGAGCTCAAAGGAAGTTGTGGCAGCCTCGAGTGGAAGCCAGCCGGACATCACAGTAGGGAGACCCCGACAGATGGGGGAGTATGTGACGATGTTGACCCAAAGATCACAAGCCAAGGACACCCGTATGTAGATGCACCAACTTCAAGGGGGCCACAACCTGATGAAGGAAGGGAGGAAGGTGAATTTGTGAGATTGTTCCTGGCGTCAACTCAAAGCGACGGGCTGGCAGCTAGAGTGGAGGGAGGCCAAGCAAGTCCAGACACGTTACCCCAGACTCTAGGCACTGCGACAAGAGATTTGGTTACCAAGATTAGTGATATGATGGAAGGCCGACAATCGCGAACAAGCAGAATAGGCGAGGAAGGTCTCATTTACAAATGTAAGAAGCTTGGCATCCGCCATGAAAAGAGGCTAGTAGCATGGGTCAAAGCCGGTAAAAGTGGACGTATGATGCTAGCAGCGAAGGGCATGTCAAGGAACAACACCAAAACAGAATGAGTGACGAAGGAGTCAACAGAGACACGAGGGAAAGGTAAGGAGATCATGAACGAGACCAACAGTCAGGAAGTAGAGACTGACCACCTGCGTAAAACTAGCGAAGAGGACCATATTACTAATCCTCGGGCTAAAAGAATAGCGTCAACCCTGGGTCTAAGGTTGACACCGATTGAGACAGGGGCGAAAGATGGTTCATCATGAGATGCATTTCATGGAATGTTCGAGGCCTCCGAGATGAAGGTAGACGGAGGGTGGTGGGGGGCTACCTGTGAGAATGGGGGGCATCAGTGGTATGCTTACAAGAAACCATGTTGGAAAGCTGTGAACCAAGGGACTGGAACGTAGTGGGAAGAGGCTTGAGGGGTTCCTAGCGGCAGATGCGGTTGGGCGATCTGGAGGAGTGGTGATTACATGGAATGAAACATGGTTTTCAAAAGTAGCCGTGTGAATGGGGCAATTTACTGTTGCAGCGAAGCTAAAGCGCTTGCAAGACAAATTCGAGCTGGTTATGTCGTCGATATATGGTCCTGTAAATGTCCAACGGCGAATTGAACTATGGAGGGAGCTCGCCGACCTTGCAAACACATTCCAGGGGTGCGCCATGTTGTTTGGTTGGGACTTTAATGTGACACTAGAAGCAAGAGATTGGCCAAATGAAGCTGGAGGGAGAGACGCTGATTCGGAAGCCTTCTAGGCCTTCATTTCGGAGTCATCACTTCAAGAAATAGGGCCCACAGACTGCATTTATACATGGCGAAGCACGTCGCCATGTATAAATGCAGTTGAGCTCATGGAAAGATTCCCACTAGTAGACGTGCGGTAACTTATGCGCTCGATTTCAGACCACACACCCATTGTGTGGACTGCAAATGAGTTGATCAAGAGGTCGACATACTTCAAGGTAGACAAATCGTGGCTCCAAGAGGCGGGTTTCAAAAACGAGGTGACGGAAGAGTGGAGATCACAGCCCAAACTTAGATCAGTAACAGAAACGTTAACGGTGGCGCGAAAATCCACGGGCTGCGACGTCATCTTGTGGAGTTCCGCAAGTGTATACATATGCAAAGAAAGAAGACCAGAAACGAGCCTTTGAGCAGAATCAAGCAACTAGATGACTTAGAGGATACACGGTGCTTGGAAGCAGAGGAAGCTCTCTATAGAAGGAAATGGAGAGGGGTGGTAGCTGTGGAAGATAAGAAACTAGAGACAGACTGGAGACAAAGGTCCAGACAGCTGTGGCTACATGCCCGAGATGCTAACACAAGATTTTTTCATCTAGTTGCAAACGGGAGGCGCAGGTCCAACTATATTGGGAAACTAACAGTGTGAGGCCAAGTCCAAAACAGGCCACAGGCAGTGGGTCGTGCAGTCGCGGATCATTTTCGGGAGCTCTATAAGAAAGGTAGACACAACCGATGGATGTGGTGTGGAAAGGGAGCTCAGACTTTAGCGCACGCACACCAAGCTGAGTTGATTCGACCTTTTGCAGAAGAAGTCAAGGAGGCTATTTTAGGCCTTAACAGTGAAGGGGCGCCAGGCCCAGACGGCCTGCCATTTTCTTCTACAAAGAGTTCTGGGAGCCCGTGAAATCTGGTGTGATGGCCACGCTAGACGAGTTTCAACAAGGGTCAGGTAGTATGGAAAAATTAAACAAGGCATATTTGTTCCTACTGCCAAAGCAGATTAGTGCGGAAAGAATTGAGGACTTCAGGCCAATCACCCTGTCCAACTTCATATACATACTCGTTGCGAAGGTTCTGACGAACAGGCTAAGAGTGGTGATTGGGGATATCGTTGGACCCTCTCAATCAGCATTCATACCAGGTCGCTTACTGGTCGATAGTACAGTCGCAACAAGAGAGATATTAACGGCATGGAAAAGGTATGGGACCAAAGGGTTCATGTGGAAGGTTTTTATTGTTAAGGCGTACGACACACTAGATTGGGGCTTTCTTTGGGCATCAATGAAATGGAGGGGCTTCCCTAGTGAATGGATCAGGTGGGTGAAAAGATGCATTACATTACATTCCTTTTCAGTGTTGGTGAACGGAAGGCCAGAAGGCGGGTGGATAAAACCACAAAGGGGGGTGAGACAAAGATGCCCTCTTGCACCTCTACTATTCGTGTTAGCTGCGGACACACTCGCCGCATGTACGAATCTAGCTTGCGCACATGGCCTCCTAAGGGGATACCAGACACCTAGCTTTCCAGAGGGGATACAGCTATTGCAGTACGCGGACGACACCTCCTTTTTTATAGAAGGCGGGGAGGAAGAAGAAATCTTTCCGCAGTACTCAAGTTCTTCACAGATTTTTCGGGTCTGCAAATCAATCGAGCCAAGTCAGCTTTCGTGAGCAATGGGCTATCTCAGGAGGAGGAGACGCAGTGCGCTGGGGCACTAGGTACGCCAATCGGCAGTCTTCCTATGCGATGTTTGGGCTTGCCATTGACCAATGGGAGGTTGTCAAAAGCGGACTGGCAACCGGTGATAGAGAAAGTTGGAAGATGTTTGGAAGGTTGGAAAGCCAAAACTCTGTCTAGGGGGGCTTGGTTGGTTCCACTGAAGTCAATATTGTCAGCAATCCCCATCTTCTATCTCTCCACTTTCAAAATGCCAGTCGGCATTAGTCAAAGATTAGAAAGCCTGATGTGACGATTCTTCTGGAAAGGCGCAGAATCAGACCGCAAGCGACATTTGGCAATGGTGGCATGGGACACTGTCTGCAGACCCACCAGTCAAGGAGGGCTAGGAGTCTTGCACTAACCAAGTATGAACACGGCATTACTAACTAAATGGTTGACAAGGCTCATGTAACCCAGTGAGGACCTCTTCGTCCAGGTGTTGAGGGATAGCTGCTGTCGGGGTTTGAATTGGGAGGATAAAACAACCCCAATCAGAGGGGTGTCACCCTTCTGGCAAGGCCTTTGCCTAATTTTCTCCTAAGTTCATCAGTTTTACTCAGCCAGGCAAGGAGGCGGCGCTATATTTCGCTTCTGGGTAGACAAATGGGCACCGTGCAGCCCCCTTTGGGATACATATCCGCGGTTATTTGCGCTCACCCAAAATCCTGAGGCCACAGTGGGAGAATGTTGGGATAACATTTGGAACCCGGTAATTGACGACGTTTCGTCAGACCAAAGGGTAGCTTAATTCATGGACATGCAGCAGGGACAGTTGGGTTTGGAATGATGCCCCCTTTTCAGTCAAAGAAGTCTATACAAAGATCCGCCAAGGGAATGAGGACCAAACGACCATATTGACGTGCCAAGCTATTTGGTGCCTAAAGCCTCCCTAAAGGTAAAGATCTTCGGGTGGCTACTGTACCGCAAGAGACTGGTGACTCGCGCCTTCCTGAAACGATTGTACCCAGAGATGTCGATGATTTGTATCTTTTGCACGCAAGGAGAGGAGGAATGTGACCATCTTTTCTTTGCATGCCCTTTTTGCATGATCAACTTGGGCTACTCAAACACATCTGGGAATCAATACGACATCAGCTGAGGCCTTTTGGGAATCCATGCAAATAAATGGAAATAGACGAAAAGAGGAAAGGTGGTTTTCAGGGGGAGGCAGGCCTCACTGGACGGACTCACCCATGAGGTCGACAACCTCATTGCGGCATGGTTCCCGTGAGGGGGGAATAGAGAGAGGAGTGGTTAAGCATGTATCACACGGGCACTAAAGCCATGTACTTCTCGGGTGGTTACCGACTCGTCGGGTGACTGCTTTTTATTTGTTTCAAAAAAAAATCTCTAGAGCCACTAGACAGGCTGCATTCTGTCACAGAGATGAAGAATGAATGGTCAATCAACTCACCTAATGTTTCTTCAATAAGCGAGGAAATTCCATGAGCGATGTTTGACTACTTGTGTTCCTTCAACAGATCTTGTCATTATCCATGGAGAATTAATGATAAAGGAGAAGATACTGAGTACTATCCAAGATACATGCACTGGACATAAATGATGAGAACGTGATATGATCCCCAACTTATTGTGGTCATTCTTGTCATTTGCTTCTTGGATGTTTCCTTTTAAATAGGGAAGCCCTCCCTTTAAAGGAAGCCAAACAGAAGGATATTGAAGTCATTACCTGTTCCGCTCTTTTTTTCTCTATCGACAACGTTCTTGTTACTATTCTCCTTGTCTCCCTCTCCTATATCTCTAATGGCAATCTTACTGCCTGCATCTCTCCCTCCAGTCTTGTCTTTCTCTCTCTCTCTCTCTCTCTCTGAGGATCCTAAATCAAGGATCGTGCTTACTTTTACACCAGGTCAAGGTGCATCGCAATAGGATCCCA
This sequence comes from Wolffia australiana, assembly GCF_029677425.1. Classification (NCBI taxonomy): domain Eukaryota; kingdom Viridiplantae; phylum Streptophyta; class Magnoliopsida; order Alismatales; family Araceae; genus Wolffia; species Wolffia australiana. Next base: position 14,981,979 of record NC_135835.1, on the reverse strand, counting down.
ACCAGGATCTTATCAGAATGATGTAAAAACTTCCCGCCACACTTTTAAACCACTTTCCAACCTAGTTCTGATATCATGTGAACCCAGTTGAAGTTGCTTCCCCATCATTCTGACATACGAGACTTCCCATTGAGAGATAACTGCTCCAGGTAAGCCGGCCAAATGCAGCCTCCTATCCTCCTATGCTGCCCATGTCTGCATGATCGCTGTCTCTCCCATGACCAACCGTCCTCCCATCCTCTCACTCGTTAATGAATTCCCAGCCAAGAAAATACAGATGTCATCCCCCTCTGCTCCCTTTTATAAGCCTCAGTTTCGAGCTGTGGGTTTTATGGGAAATCAAGATGTGCTCACATGCTTTGCTTAGCATGTGTGTTTTCTCGTGCTGACCTATCAACTCTTCCAGGACTTCTTTCTCTCTTCCTTGTCCCTGTTTCTTCTCTCTGCTCGTTCGTGCTCTGTGGGTAGCAGAGTGCTCTTAGGCCTCTGTGAAGTGGAACTTGATAAACTAGAATAAGGAGAGGTTTTACTTACAACTTTGTGCGTTTTTAAAACTGTTGAGAGTGGGCCTGTCGGAACACCAGGCACGTCTAATAACGTTGATGGATATGCTACCGTTTCTCAAGTGTGACTATGTCAGTCCCATGTGTCCATTCCAAAGAGAGAAGAATGGATCTAAGAAGAGAAAGATCAGAAGTACAGGTTGCAGTCTTACTGCCTGTTCATGGAAGGAAGAGAATGCCCATTCCAATTGCTTACACAGTTTTATCTTCATTATCCCTTTTTTTTTCTTTTTTGCCCTTTTTGTTCTTGTGCTGGGATTTATCTTACATATCAGTCTTCTCATTGTTAGTCCTCCTTCTAAGGATAGCACTGAGGGCCCCCAGTGAAGTGAATCCTGTGACAATAGAAACCCCTTCTGTTATTCAACCGTGGTTCCTACTGCGATATGTAAAGAAATGAAACTAAATAATCTAGCGAGAATTCCTTTTCTCAACAAGAATTCGAGTTGTTTTCCTGTTTGTTGATTTTGCTGAAACTTTAGCCTAGCATTTTTGTACTTGTTCACTTGAGATATGGAATTCTTTTCTTCAACTGATACCATCAGAAACTGTGACATGCCTGCTCGAGTTTCTTACTTTGGGGAAATGTAAGCTTGGATTGCAATTCTGAGTTACTCATACACCAGGTTATCGCTACACGGCTTCTGGAATCCAAGCAAAACACGCCACACCTATATCTATCATCAGGTTTGCTTATGTCATACTTTAGATTATACTTTTTCAACCCTTCTAGTAGAGAGGATTGGCTAATTGCCCCGTCTGTTGTTAGAGGTTACACTGGATCCGGTGATTTCTTTCAGGAATACACTCAAAGGTATTAGATCACATCTTTCTCTTTATCACTTGATCTTTTTCCCTTTTCACTGTTATCATTGACATTTATTTACATGCCTCAACATACAGATCAGCATAACGTCAAGGTTTCTATAAACGACATTGTCATCAAAGCTGTTGCACTAGCTCTGAGACAAGTACCAGAAGCGAATGGCAAGTATTTATAATTTGTCTTCTTCCATGCCATATCAGCTTGATATAAACGTGTGCATCCAGGAAGGATATTAATATAACTTAATGATGAATAGCTCCTGTCAACATTCTGCGGGAAGCTGTTTTGTGAATTTATGTCTTTCATACATAGTGATCTTTGCCATTTCATCAAATTTTTATCCATATTCTGTGGTCTTATTATCTTTTTTATGGATCTGAATTGGCTTAAGAACCCAGAGATTCATTTATATGCTGTTATTTTTATCCATTGATGTGTTTGTAAGATGTCGTCTACTATCAATGAAATTCTCTTGGTGTTTTCTTCAAAGAAGGATGCCAATTTCGATAGATCAAATGTCAGAGAACAGAACAGCCTCCAATGGCAAAAATAAAAGTGGACAGAATGTCAGAATGGTAGAGAGAAGAATGGAGACGAACTGAAGAGATCCGAAGTAGATCCCTCTGATTCTGGCCAGTGGTGCTCCTGTTGCTCTGAGCTCAATTGCTTGCTTATTCCCTTCCGTCTCATTGCTTCTTGAAAGGAACTTTGTTGAACTTCCTTGGATGGTCCTTTGATCTCCTAAGAATGCTCCTCTCTGGTCCTCTGCTGGAAAAATCCTGGTGGCTAAGGTTGAACAGGTCAAAAGATTCATTTTCTCATTTCACTGGGCTGGTTAAATACCAGCCAATAAAACAGCGAGTGGCCCCCACTGACCTTCGTGACTTTTTCTGTGAATAAGTCATGTGATACACTTAGCGTGGGCCACTTAAACTGGACCACATGCAGCATTTTAAAGCCATAAAATAAATAAGGTTAAGGACGACTTATGATATGTGGCCCATTTACAGAAATAAATTGAAATAAGAAGGATAAACTCCTTTAATCAATAAATCGATGCCCGTGCAAGTTCTGTGCCCGTGCAAGTTACTTCCCTCTTATTTATACTGTGAACAGAAAAACAACACACACACAACATTCCAAAGGAAAGATACAAGTCTTTATAGGGATAACCCTAATAGGGTTATATTAGGGAATAACATGCAGATCACATAAAATATGCAATGTCCACACTCCCCCTCAAGCTGGGGCGTGGATGTTTTCCACACCCAGCTTGACACAGAGTTCCTCAAACCTCGGGGCATGAAGCCCTTTGGTGAAGATGTCCGCAAGCTGATCTGCTGACGGTACATATGGCATACAGAATTTTCCCGAATCCAGCTTCTCTTTAATGAAATGTCGATCGATTTCGATGTGCTTTGTGCGATCATGCTGGACGGGATCATGAGCGATGCTGATAGCTGATTTGTTGTCACAGAACAGCTGAACAGGAGAAGGAACTGGACACCGTAGTTCACTGAGGAGCTGGGTGATCCAAAGTGCTTCACAAAGGCCATGCGCTAATGCACGGAACTCAGCTTCAGCACTGGATCGAGAGACCACCGTCTGCTTCTTGCTCCTCCAAGTAATAAGATTACCTCCCAAGAAGGTGCAGTACCCGGAGGTAGACCGGCGATCAACCACCGAACCTGCATAATCCGCATCGGTATATACCTCGAGTTGAAGACCACTATGACGGCGGAACAGAAGTCCACGGCCAATCGTCCCCTTCAAATAACGGAGAAGGCGATGTGCAGCATGTAGATGGCTCATTCGAGGATTTTGCATAAATTGACTAAGTACACCCACTGAGTACGCGATGTCGGGGCGAGTGCGAGTGAGATAAAGCAGTCTTCTCACCAGTCTGCGATACTGTCCGGGCTCAGCAAGAGTTTCATTTTCATCAACACCAAGTCGATGATTTGCATCAATTGGAGTCGAGATAGGCTTGGAGTCCTCCTTGCCAAGCTCAGAAAGAAGGTCCATCGTGTACTTACGCTGACAGATGAAAATTCCACTGGACGAGTAAGCCACTTCAATCCCAAGGAAATACCGTAACGGACCAAGATGATGAATAGCAAACTCCGAGGACAGATAAGCAGCCAGCTGGGCGATAGTTTCCTTATCATCACCCGTAATAATAATGTCATCCACGTAGACAAGAAGGATAGCAACTCCCCCTGACGTGGAATGACGGTAGAAGAGAGTGTTGTCGCCATTACACTGGCGATATCCACGGGTCTGCATGGCCATAGTGAACCGGCCAAACCAAGCACGAGGAGATTGCTTCAAGCCGTATAAAGCTTTCTTCAAGCGGCAGACAACCGAACTCGAGGTTGAGGGAACTAATGAGGCATACCCAGGAGGTAGAGCCATATAGAGCTCCTCAGTCAAGGCACCATGAAGAAAAGCATTCTTGACATCGTACTGTTGCAAGGTCCAGCCACGGTCGGCAGCCAAGGCCAAGAGAATTCGGACAGTATTCATCTTAGCCACAGGAGCAAACGTTTCTTGATAATCAATGCCATATTTCTGTGTAAAACCTTGCGCCACAACACGAGCCTTGTGCCGTTCAATGGAGCCATCAGAATGCTGCTTCACAGCATAAACCCAACGACTGCCAACCAAGTGCTTGCCCAGTGGAAGCGGAACCAGATCCCATGTATCATTGAGAGCGAGTGCGTGAAGCTCCTCCTCCATAGCCCGACGCCAATGAGGAAGCGATAGGGCAACGTCCACCGTCTTCAGAAGGGAGATGGAGTCAAGGGAGGTGAGAAGAGCATGGAAGGATGGGGAGAGACGATGGGAGGATACGAAAGCGGTTAAGGGATATAAGGGCGAGGGGCGAGTAGAAGAGACGAGGGCTAAGGGAGAATGTTCTGGAGTAGTGGAGGAGGAGGAGGGTAGAGGAGTGGAAGTGGCACGAGATTTGCGACGAGCGAGTGTGAGACCATACCGTTTTTCAGGAGGGCATTGGTGTCGAGGGAAAGGAGCACGAGGAGGAAGAGATAGGTCGGAGGAGGGATCCCCGGGGTGAGTGGATGGGGCTAAAGGAACATCCTCTGGGGGATTAAGCGGAGAAGCCGAAGAGGGAGCAGGAACAGAGGATGACAGATCCACGGTGGGAGCTGGAGGTTCACCTTCAGACGGGACTGGCGAGGAAGGAGGGTTTTGGGGAGGGTGCCGGAGGAGCGGGGGAAAAATAAGAAATTCAAGAGGATCCGACGGTGGGATTAAGGAAGTGGAGTCGACTCCCGAAGACAGTCAAGGGTAGACCGTCGAGGAAGGTGAGACTCCCGAAGAGAGAAGTCGCGCGAGGAAATCCCGAAACAAGTCTTGCGCAAGGAAATATTCCAGGCGAAGACGATAAGTTGCCGACACAAGTCTTGCGATGAGAAAGAAGCTGCCGATGCCGAAAAATAAAGAACCCGCCGATGCGGAGCGTCCGCGTACCGAGCTGCTCTAAAGAAGCCGCCAGGAGTCGATGCGGAAGGTGAAAAAGGCCGCGGAAGGTGAAAAAGGCCACGGAAGGTGAAGAAGCCGCCGGAAGCCGCTGGGAGTCCAATGGCGTAAGAGGATCCGGCAATCCGACGGTGCAGACAGTGGAGGGAGAAGCTCCGGCGGTGGAATAGGTAGCTCAACCCAGGTCGAATCTAGGTTTGGAGCTCTGATACCATGTGAACCGAAAAACAACACACACACAACATTCCAAAGGAAAGATACAAGTCTTTATAGGGATAACCCTAATAGGGTTATATTAGGGAATAACATGCAGATCACATAAAATACGCAATGTCCACATATACTACTCCACATGTGTCAGCTTCTGTGCCCGTGCAAGTTACTTCCTACCATTGCGCTTATGATCTTGAAAAGACTGCACAGCTAGCATTCCAAGTTCCTTTTGATCCTCTCATCTGGCTATGACTTTGATTTTTCCAACTGATCCATAAAATTCGACTAAAATTGCCTTGGGCATCGTAGATACCCTCGTACAATGTTTTTTTACTGCTTTCTTCATGTTATTCAGAGTCCATATCCAAAATATTCGTACAAGTTTGTAATGTTAATCTGATACTGAATTGTTCAGGCGACGCAGTGGAATTCTGTAGACATTGCAACAGCTAAAATCTTATGCAATAGAATTATTTTTCCAACTTTATGTTGAGCATTTTCTTAGGTTTTCTTATTATGTTCATCTATTGCTTTGGTGTTGCAAAGTATTTATGTATATATTGAGGTATATTTTTGGTATCGTTCACTTTTTGACTGCTGAGTTTCTGTGCTGCATAATAATTATGTAGGCCTGGTTATATGTGATTGCAAATCCATGTGACATGCCTGACAGAACCCAAATGTCTTATGCATATCCTTAGTTGTCTCCACCGATATCATCAAACATTTCATATCATTAGAGGAATCAGAATTTGGTGAAAGTATTCTCTCTGCGTTATTGGCGCTTTTCCTACAACCATTTGTTTGTCTGTATTTCAGCTTATTGGAACGATGAAAAAGGCAATGTTTCTCACTGTGACTCCATCGACATATCTATTGCTGTTGCTACCGAAAAGGTGCATTTTCTCCATATTTCATTTCGGAATTCAAAGTTTTCTGTGAATTTTGTAAGCCTTTGTCAGAATTAGAGATAGAGAGTTGGCGGTAGGGTGAGAAAAGGACCCCGTTGCCCTGGGAGCCAAGAAAAATAGAACAATAATGCACTAAAAAAACTGAAATCAGATGGTCTCATCATCCATATTTATAGGGAAGATGAGAATGCTATGTCCAATTAGCAAATGCCGATTAAGGATAATCCTCTCACTTACAACATCCCATCTCAAGCCGATTAATGGATCTCTCCATTGTCATTTTAGAGATGAGGCGACTTTTGACTTAAGGAAGACAGGCAGGACTGCTGCTGGTAGACCACTCCTTTGATCGCAGGTAGACCATGGCTCACCCTCGGCTGGCCATTCCTTGTAGTGTATTCCTGCATGTCTCTCAGGCCACCAGGGTTTGGTCATTCACAACAACATACTATATCTGGCTGCTTCAGCAAATCTGTGTGATTTTTTCTTTTCATCACCTGTCTTTCACTTGGTGATCTTCTATATCTTTATGGCAAGGGCAGCAGGATGATAAAAAGATGACCACTTGTATCCTTTGACTGATGGAGAACAAGAGGTTAAAGATGCAGGCCAAAGTAAGAAGTAGAGGATGGGGACAGAGTAGGACAAGAGGATGGAGAGGAATGAATGTAAGAACGAAGACAATGATGCATCTTAGGGTTGGTGAGCAAGGATGCACTTTGGGAACAAAGAAAAATAAAACAAAATTGCCCTAAAAAAATCTCAAATTATGTGCTCTCATCTTCCATATTTACAGAGAATATGAGAACGCTAAGTCCAAGGCACAAGGTCCATATCTACAGAGAATATGAGAATAGGATATTGAATATTAAATGTTTATATTAGACGATTATAGCTCTGATGACCACAAAAAATGAATGCAAATACCTAGGATATTGTATATTAAATGTTACACAAGAGAGGTAACTCTCTCAGTTCCAACACTTTTTTTACAGGGTTTGATGACGCCCATTGTGAGAAATGCAGATCAAAAGACTTTGGCAGCCATATCCTCGGAGGTATTTCTGTAACTACAGTGGTTTTGTGCCAAACGTGCAATACACAAGCGTTATGCGCATATTTTTTTGTTCACTAAATTATTTCATGTTTGAATCTGTCCGAATTGCCTTTTTTCATCGATCTACAACACAGGTTAAAGAACTAGCTGGGAAAGCTCGTTCAGGAAAGCTCAGTCCTGCAGAATATCAAGGGGGGACATTTAGGCATGTTAATTGAGTTATCCGTTATCTTTTTGTTCAACTCTTCATACCATCATCCTGATATCTTTTCTCTGATATTTAATGCAGCATTTCAAATTTAGGAATGTTTCCTGTGGACCGCTTCTGCGCGATTATCAACCCTCCTCAGGTTTCACTCTACCTTTGCCTCTCATCGAGATCAATTTAGGTGCTTTTTTTCCATTGATGGAAAATATTGTTGGGAAAATGGACGAACAAATAATCTCTCTTTAGTATGGACTCTTCTCTTTATAGGGAAACTGATGGAGAATCTTGGGTAGGTCTCTATTCAGGAAGAATCTTGAAAGGGAAGAGAGAGAACAATAGAAAGATAAGATGGAAAGATATGAATAGCTACAGACCCAGATCAGCGCCATGCTTCCCCATTCCCGACTCATTTCAGCTATTAGGGAAGGTCTAGATTCATATTAAAGGGAAACCATCTTTATTGCTAATGGCAAAAATACCCTTGTTATTGTGGATCTTATCATAACACATAAAAGTCTTTACATGGGAGGAATTGTTCATGAAGCGAGAAAAAAAATCAGAAAAGTGTCTTTCCTACATTTTTCCAGCGTTTCTGTGATACGATCCTCAACCCCCAGGGTATCTTAGGAATTTTAACCCATTAGGGGCATTTTAGTCATCTCATGTTTAGGGTAGATTGTTCCTTCTCTTATAAATATGTATAGCCCTCCCTTGAGGAGGCAGTCAAGAATTAAGGTTAAGATCGGCCCCTTGGCTCACTATCTCGATCCTCCCTGTCTCGATGCCATCCCCTTGACCGTCCAACGATCCTCTATCCCCGTGATCGTCTCACTGGATCTTCAGTCGGCTCTCCTCCAATCCGATCCCTACCTCTGCCATTTGATTCCCTTCTAGACTCCGGCGATCCCCGTCCCCGCGATCGTCAATCCTTCATCGCGTCATCAGGCGGCTCGTCCCTGGTCGATCCCTACCTCCTCTGTTCGACCTCTCCTATCATTCCCGTTTCGGCTCTCCTACCCCGGGAACGTCTACCTCGCCTCGCCCTCTATTCTCCTCCCAGTACGAACGTAGATCAAGGTTCTTATCATTCTATAGGGTTAGACATTATCTCCACGCTGTCTGGAAATTTTGGAGAATAAACGTTTGATCTTGAGGGTGGTTCACTTTTTACTTTTCATTATTATTTTCATTCATTTGCTCATTTGTTCGAATTTCCAAATTCATTTGGCCGCTTTTCTTCGCAGACTCTGGTCTCGGAAAGGTTCATTTTCAATATCTCTCATGGTGTTATATATTGTCCCATAAAGATTTTTACTGTTCCCTGCAGGCTTGTATTCTGGCAGTTGGTCGAGGGAGCGAAGTAGTCGAAGTTGTTGCCGGCAGTGACGGTAAAATCTTCCTGATTGATGTGTACTTATTCGCAGGTGGATGAGTGATTTATTTTCTGCTTGCCTATGCAGGAACTGAGAGGCCGGTGAGTGTTACAAAGATGCATCTTAGCATATCTGCCGACCATCGTGTTTTTGATGGAGAAATTGGGGGTATTGCCTACGAATCACATTGACGTATCGTGTTTGACGAGGAACGAGCGTTCTTTCACGCCTTTAATATCTTTTCATGCCATTTTTTTGCAGGAAAGTTCTTATCGGCATTGAGACTGAACTTGACTGATGTGCATAGACTTCTACTTTAAGGTGCAGGCAGAGAAAGTGAATCAAGTGTGAGTCTTTGATTTATTTTTCTGCTGTGTTAACCGATCTTCGAGCCTTGGAAACTGCTTACAGCTGAGGTTAACCATTTATTTTGGTTTAAATTATCCATTTTATTGACATGAAAAATAAGAAAAGTTTTAGCAACTGGCTTCCTCACCTTGCAATGTCTATCAAGTGTGTTGTTCTGAATAATGTTATACTTGTGTCGTGGGAAAGGCTCTGATTGTGTTATCAGTTATAGCTGTAAAGGGGAGGTGTCCAAGCTAGCCACGCATTGTTCTAGGTAAATATAGCCTTACCGTCGTAATTCAGATGTATTTGTTCGTTACTTGAAAGGTAATAGAATGATCAGTTTTCATGTTCACCTGAGTAAATGATAGTCGGGTAAAAATCATGAAAAATCTGATTGAATCATAGAATAGAGTGCTGATGGTGTAATGTGATAGGATCCTTGAAAGGATCCTCAACCTATCTAGGGGTAGTTTCGTCATATAGCCCATGGGGGCATTTAAGTCATTTGACTATTATTTATTCCCTTTAAATAGGGATGCCCTCCCTTAAGGAGGATAGCCAAGAAGAAGAAGAATGAAATAGGTGTTCTTGTCTCCCCTCTCCTCGTCTAGGTCTGTCTTCCCTCTCTTCCTCTACGATCACCATCCTTGTGATCGTGTCTACTGCACCGCATCTTCAGGCGGCTCTTCCTCGGCTGAACCCTATCCTCTCTGCTCGGCCTCCTCTCCGATCCTTCCCATTTCACCTCTCTAGCCCGGGAATTTCTACATTGCCTCGTCCTCTACTGCCTCTCTGATACGAACCTAGATCCAGGATCGTATCATAATGATAACCTCATCCGTCTAATATCTGGTTATGCTTTATATTGGTTAAAACACAAAGGATGGGTTAAGACATTGTTAGATAACATTAACTAAGATAATTGTATTAGATTACATCATTAGTTCTATGTTTAATATAATCCAAATTAGCTGTAAATGATACTCTTATTTCTCATGATATGTAAAATTATATAACAATTTGAATTCTTAGTTATTCCTCAAGCACATTCATTAAAGATATTATTTCATCCAAGCATAGCCACAATTTATTAGGTTTAAACTATATACAGCACTTTTCATGAGGTGAAAATTGACAGAGTTTGTAATAGTTAATTAATACAATTCCTTCAAATGAAATAAATTTGGTTTCTGAAAATAAGGCTCTTAAAGCTCTTTTAATCGCCAATAAGTCTTAAACATCCTGATCGCCAAGATACAGGATACACCAAATTATTTTACTAGAATAATGGATCTTATCTCAATTATGAATCTTAAATGCTGGTGAGTTATAAATACAAAAACTACTGTGGATTCTAATTTAAAAGTGATGGATCATTTATGGATCCAAACACCCCAACATTTCCCCTCTATGGCACAGCCCTTGATTCAAGCTCCATTTTCTCCCTCAGTTCGCTCATTCGTGTGAAACTGCTAACAAAAGAAAGGCCTGAACCTCAACTTTCCAAAAAAATACAAGTACATACTCTGAATAAAGGTTTAAGTTTCACAAAAACCAGAATATTGAGGAGTCCATTTCCAGGGGAGGAGAAAAGGAGGGCAACGATGTTCGTATACATGCAAAATAATGTTGATGTTCACTGCTACATATAAAATAATTTATTAAATTCAAAATGTGCTCACTAATACTAATAACCATAACTTATGACATAGCAGTGCCATATTTTATAATAATTTTAGAGGTCTGAAGTTAACTTTAGAGAACCTGCGGGCTCGAGCCCGGATGTCCAGTAGGTCGCGTTTGTCTTAGACTGGCAGGGAAAACCTCCAGGCGAGAGGAAACAAGAGTGGACTGTAGTGTTGTGTGCTACCACTTGTGCGGAGGATCGTTGGGCCGTGGAGGCTATCGTACAGCCACAACAAATGGTGCTACATAGAATCACGAGCGTCTTGATTAGAGGCCAATGGTGACCTTCCTCGGAGGGGTTGATGGCCATTGAGAGTGCAACTGGTGCGCAAAGAAAAGGTGCGACGGTGTTTGACACGGAGAGCACGATCACAGGCTGGGTGAGGCCGCTTAGCGTGCAACAGGTATCCTTGGCACCTCAACAAGGGTCAAAATTCCAAGTGCAGGAGAACGCCGATGAACATCAGCGTTGAACGGCTGTTGGACAATGGTCGGGACAGCGCCACATGGTAGCGTTGGGCACCACCACGTGGTGCACTCAGTTCCCGATGGCAGGGTTCTGGCAATGGTGACGATATCCCATTAAGGTGCAGTAATTGGAGCAACAACTAGAACCTTCCTTCAGTCTTGGGTGGTGTCATAGCGTTCTCCTTCAGCCAAAGCCATGTACCTCACGGAGGAAGGGGAAAGCCTAGGTGGAGGTGGGGATGAAGAACCAATGATAACTACTAAATGAAACATTCTCTATTTGTTTTTTTCCTTTCAAAACAAGTCCGATGAAAAATGAGACCCTCCCCCTTCCCTTTATAGTGGAAGAAGAGGGGGGGTCAGTAGTGCCCTAATGGGCTACTTTAGGGGAAAGGGGCTTAGTTGGGTACTTCAAGATGGAAGAGCACATGTATGGCTCCCCCCCCCCTCAAATGGGTAAATAAAAGACACAAAAACACAAGACTCTCATGGGGGAGGCACGTACGAATGCAGGAGGGGGCCTCCCTACAGTCCACGGTGACGGAATAAAAACTGGCGACGTGAAGAAAACCTCTGTAATACCATGAAGGATCTCCGTAAAACCGTAAATAAACACGAATATGAGATGAAACAACACGACGCGGATGTGATTTTAAACCTGATAGTGGAAGCGCGAGTTATTCATAGCGGCTCGGGCTCCGCGACATGACTGAAAATGAGCTGGGGTGTGCTCGATCGGGTGGTCTTCCATCATGTCAACAAGGAGGCATAGTTCAAGGATTTCACTCAAAATATTTAGAATCAAGTTTAAAAAGATTTACTCTTAATTAGATCTGATACTTAGGGAGGATCTGATCTCCAAGATTAAATGTGGATGATCACTATTAATTTCCCTTCTAAAGGGTAGATGCTTGGAGATCATAAGGGCAAAGAATTGAAAATGTGGATGAAGGTGAGACGAGAAAATGTGAAGAGAATATAGGTCCTCACTTCGATAAACCTGATCCTCAAAAGAAGATCTAGAACCAGAAGTGAAATGAGATAAGGAGAATACTTAATATAGGGTTTTTAAACAATAAGGGTTGGTAAAGAATGTAGGTAAGTTAATGAATAGATTAAATATTTAAGGTATTTACATGCCTGATAAAAATAATTTGATCATTAGCTAAGTTCATTCTTAAATCAAAATAAGGGCTAGTACATTTCACTCCAGATAAGGCAATTCAGAAGAACACAAATCAAAATCATGAAACAAAAAAACATAAACTAAAATACAATACCACAATAAATTTTGATCCAAGGCCAACTTCCCTCTGAGTGCAGACTATGGTTGAGCATACAATATTGAAAAAGGGATAATATTAAGAATTTAATGTTAGGTTATGTGCCTTGGTTCGTCCATGGAAAACACATTCCATGGATGCGGAAGCATGTCGATCGATTCACAATTGATCTTTCAAACAAACCATATTGAAAGTAACTTTTGGGGAACTCGTTCCACCCTTGACCTCGCCGCTCTGAGATATTTTTGAAGCCATTCACGCGTCCGGCCTCTAGAAGTATCCACGCGATCACTCGACGCTTGGATCTCCACCTCTTCCTCTTCAACTCTTCTTGGAGACTCTTTCCTTGGTTGATGTAGAGAATGAAGAAAGGGAGGGGCTCTCAAATCAGGCTTTCATGGGTGCTTCAAAATGAGACACCTTTCCCTCTTTATATTTCACTTAAGGTTTTTCTCAAAAACCCTCCAAAGTAAAATATATCCACCAATGGCCTTATGGCCTTATGGGTGTGACCCTCTAGGCCCATGTATCATTCTAGTTAATAACTTTAATGGCCCAATGTCATTTATTGATCAACCTTATTAATTAACTATATCAACATACAGATTAATTAAATAAGGATCAATTTAACCCAATCAATAGATTAAGTTTCCAGCCCGTGGGGTGCCAAGCTACACCTCGTGCTCTAAAAGATACCTAGTAGTCTTGAACTCTCTCATGGAACCTTTACCTCATCGGTTATCGTATATGTATAATACATCATACGCGTGAGACTCTCAAACGACTTAGTGTATGGTTTATCGTCAAACCCTAATCCTTCGTTCGATTAGTACTGGTGTGTAACTGGGATCATTAGAGAACGTCTTCTCCAATATCCTCACTACCCTGGCCAGGGATTTTTCTGCATCGTCTTCCTTGAGTCAATCTCCTCTTATACCGAGGGCGGATGATCCTGCCTTGACCACTCAATCATCTCTGTAAGCTTCTTACTACATCCGATCCATAACTTATGTGAATCCCATGATTAGAGGCTCGTAAGTCATAGTCAAAACGTAGTCGTCCACTCACGAGATGTCCTCGGTGTCTCAATCAGTGGAACTTATACAACTGTTACTTGAATCAACCTGATTGACATTTAGGTATAATAACATTCAGGGATTCGTATGGATCAATTCAGTGAACTCTTTCTCCAAAGAGCACCTACTATCTGTCCTTAGTGTCGCCACACTAATAGCCACAGGATCCGCTATATTTATCGTATAAGTAGGATCAGCAAGTGCTATTCTATCCAGATAATTTGATGTCCGTCTCGACTATCCATCGAATATGAATATTTAGAATACATGTTTAAAGACTAGTGATCACTGTATTATGACCTCATCATAACTTACTAAGTTATTGCACATATTCATGGACTTTTTTATAAACATCACACGGAATAATAAGGAACGCAAATATTTTATTCAATGGACTTAAATAAACATGGTAGTGTGATTGGCTTGACGGCCACATAATATCCATCATTTTATACCTAGAGTAGAGGGGTGATAAAATTCTACTTTTAATCCCAGGTTTTCCTTAATTTTTTGTATTTTAAGGACTACTATTTAATCCATCCATTTGGATGGAAAGAGGGTACAATTAATGACTAGCCCTCCAAATTTGAGCTCAATCAGACAATTGAATCTTCAGATATCAAGGTCTGCATCAAAAGTAATCTAAGCCATTTGATTCTTTTGGCCTTCACTCTTAACTAGATTTTCAGAAAATCCTCCCTCTTCTGTATAATTTCATTTTAATCCAATCTTAGAGATATTAAGATATATGCCCTCTGATTCTCTATCACGTTAATTAACTCTCCCAGTTTACATTAAAAATATTTGGATCTCTATTCTTCCAAAATTAGTTAAAATATCAAAATATTTTATGAAATTGGGTATTTACTTCTGCAAAGACGACCAGGAGCAATTGTAGAGAATTTTTGCTTGTTCTCCGCTCAATAGTTTGAAAAAAAAATCCATAAAAATAAGTAAAAATCAGGGTAATTCAGGAGAATATACTAAAGACAAATTTATTTTATTTTTACTATAATAGCATCCAATTATAATCGCCTTAGTGTATATAAAAACCCAACATATATGAAATTGATATTGTAAATTGCACGTTATTACCATGGTGTATTTTGGAAGAACTTTGTAAGTTTGCATTAACTTTATAATTATTGATTGAGACCATTATGCACATAATAATTGTTATATTATACAAGCTTAAAATTTACATATTAATATAAAAGAATTTATAACCTATTATGTAGCACATTATTATTTTGTAATAATGTCATAAGTTTAAAATTAACTTTATAATTTCACTTCCACAGCTATGTAATAACGTCATAAGTTTCAAATTATTTAAATCCTTGAAATTGACTTTATAAGGTTTCAGAACAGAAATTTGGGATCAAACATCTCAGGAAAAAACAAAATTAATTTACGAATATCAATGATGTTAGATTTAAATAACATAACTGGAAATTCAAATTGAGGATGGAAATGAACGAATTATTTTGTGAAATTTTATGGAGAGATAAGCTGGATAGGAATTTGAATTTTAGGACAATAAAATTCCAAATATAGAGAGAAAAAGAATGGAAAGCGATCTAGAGAGAGAAAAAAGAGAGAAATTGGTTGGAAATTGGGGGAAGTTGGATTTATAGGATTTATTGATATTTATCTATGAATATAAGGTTGTAATTGGGATAAGAAACATATCAAAAACACGTTTTCTATGATTGGATCTTGATTCTGAATGCAATTAAGTTCTCTTAACTATCAAAAATCCTCCCAGGCATGAATAGGCCTTCCATACCTTGGCATTTTTGTGACAATCAAGAAGGAAATTGAATACTCAAGAAGGAATTCACAGATTAGATCAAGAACCGAGCAGTTTTGACTTCAGAAGCAGTAGTTGTGTTCTTTCTGGCTAATTAGGTTTTGGCAAGCTTCCTCGATGTTTTCCTCTGTATTTCTATCATCACTTTCATAATTCAACCATATGGATGGATACAGAGGCAATCCAGCGGTCCGATCTCAAGATATCATCATTTTACGATCATTGAATTTCCATCATTGGATCTGTTTTCCCTCTCAACACACAGGTACCACCCAGATTGGGATCCATGATTCATTTTATTAATAATGTTTTCCTTGCTTTCTCTTCCATGCAATTATTGGCCACCACATGTCCTGATCATTTAGAGAAAGAGAGTGAAAAAAACAAAAAATCAAAAAATTGATGAAAACAGCATTCCGTTTCCATGTGGTGCTGATGTCAGCACCCCAAGGGCACAATCTGGTTCACAAAAAGGTGCCAGGTGCCAACGTGACATTAAAAACGAATAAGCAATTACTTAAATGCCTTTAATAAAAAAAATATACATTTCTGGATTCTAAATTTCATTTCCCAATGATTTAGTTGTCCGTAAATTCTGAAAAAATGCATAAAATTTTGAAAAATTAATTAATGCCTTAATTATTCAAAAAATATTTTACAGACCAAAATTTTTTTTTTTCTTAAGCATAATAATGTCATAAAAATCTAAAAAAGTACTAAAAAATCTGGAAAACTCAAACAATCATACAAAAGCCATACTAATCAGTTTAATATAAGGTGACATAAAAATGTACATATGTTGGTGCAAATTTCATGACATTTGTGTGATAATTAATTTGTTAGCTGCATGTTATCACTGATTACAATTTTGTAATCATAACTTATTTCAGAGATTTGCAGTATTTATGATAACATTTGTGAGTTTGGAATGAACTTCATTTTTTTAAGACCAATATTTCTTATATAATAATAATTATTATATTGTGCATATTTAAAATGTACTGATTAATATTTTTAAGCCATAACTTATTACATAGACGTCTATTAGTACTGGATAATAATTATTATATTATAAAAACTTTATAATGTATTTATAATATTTTATTACATTTATTTTTTAAGGGCTTGATTGATTATTTCAGCCATCTAAATTTTGTGGAAACAATCTAAAGCGCACAAGACTGATTTAAAACGTGGATGATAATCACATCACCTTGTGGGGAACTTATTTAACCATTGACTTGCTCCTTCTGAGAATGCCTCCAAGCCGTTCATATGCTCAGTCTCAAGATGTATCAACACAATCGATGCAATGATGGATCTCCTCCTCTTATTTGTCTCCAAATCTCCTTGAAGATATGGTTGATATCCTCGCTATTAAGTCTCCCTCAAGGGAGTGAGTGGAGTGTGCAGACAAGAAGAAGAGGGGAAAGGGAGGCACAAGATGAGAGTTGTATGGTAATGGACATCCCAATTTTAACTTATTTGAGACATTTTTCATGAAATCCCTGATCACGTTACATATGTTCAGCAACATCCATTAATCTTATGTGTGTGACCATCCAGGACCATGTATTATTCCAGTTAATAAATTTAATGCCCCAATAATATTTACATATCAATCTTATTAATTAACTAGATCAACATATAGATTAGTTAAATGATGACTGATTTAACCCAATCGATACGTGAAGGTTTCCAGTCCAAGGGGTAATAATAACATGCATCTTTTGCATTCAGTTATATCATCCTTATCTATATTTAATACCAAATTCTCATGATTATGATGCATGTTATGGTTACTTTGTGACATTTTCACCATAACTATGATGTTCCATTAAGCTTAATTTTAAATTATTTGAAGGTTAATTATATCCTTTATTCATGTTTGACCTTTCTCAATCTCAAACCATTTGAAATTAACCTTATTCATTGAATATTAATTATTTTAGGACTTAAGTTGATGAAACAGGGAAGCAAAGAGAAAAATAAGAAGAAGACTAGAGGAATCAAAGTCAACTTTAAAAGTTTAGAGGAATCAATGGAGAAAATTCATTTTTAAAGGCACTAAAAATTAAAGGATATGAATTTTATGATGATTTTTTGTTATATTATCTATTTCATAATTTTATTTTAGGTCCTAAAAATATACCTGTGCAGCTATGTGGAGGCCTTCCAACCAGTCATCACAGTTTTGTGGCCCCAACACATTGCCTAGATGGTGTAGGGTGACGTATAGGCCAAAAGGAGTAATTTCATTAAAATATTAGGTACCGCCCTTTTATACGCTTTCAAGAATTTAAATATTTCCATATGAGATTACTATTTTGAAGTTCTATACTGGTAAACATGGAAGAGTGTGAGTCATTGGATTAACATCCAACAATAAACATTTGTTCGAAGATGCAACTACCATGGACCCCACGACGTGTCGAATGTGGCCTCTCCCGTAATGCCATGTGGCATCATCTCAATGGTCCAATTTTATTAAAAAATGTATGACCAAGATATCTCATGTTCGTGTGAATCTATTTAAGGTTTTTTACCCCTTCAAAACAAAGATACTTGGGAAATCCTCAATCAATCAAGTGTGTAGACATGGTGATGTTTTCCCTGGTGAAACAAATCTCATAAACCCATGAAAAGAAGAGGTACACTGATAAAAATATAAATTAATGGATTTTTAGATATATTTTAAATGATTATGGTATTATTAATTCAAAATTTATCATATTATTATTTTAACCAACTAAATATATATGCATAAGCAATAAGTTCTAATTTTTGCATATTATGGTTTTTTTTACTAAAATCATTGACTTCTTTGAAATAAAGAAGTTTTAGTACTCATGAGTATTCTATAGTTTCACATGTGCAGAAATTCACGGGAATGAGAAGATACAATTCTTTAAGAGTTGGAGAATTTGTTGAGAGTTTAATGATTCTCAAAAAGGGACTTGAAAGGAGAAAATTGGTGTTTTGGGCCTTCAAATGGGAAATCAGAGGAAGATGGGCCACTACCTGACCTGTCCATTGGGCTCTCAAAAGCCTTATAAAGAAATAAGTTGAAGATTACAAGGGAAACTCTCAACCCATGGAGAAAAAGGCAAAAATGGCAAGAAAAGAAAATAGAAAATACCCAAAGGGGGTATTTTAGTAATTCTTAAAATATTTAAATAATCTTCTCTCCCTCTTTACCCCTTATTCTGGACATGCTCTAGCAAGTGACTAGCCAGCAGGACAAGGCACATTTCAAGATCTAGGTTGTTCAACCTGATTAATGTAAGTTTGTTGAAGTTTTCATTTAATCTCGTCTCTTGTTTGCATTGAAAAAGTCTGATCCTAATAAAATATAAGGATTCAGACTTGAGAGGAAGCATTGAGGGCTCACCAGACTTGCATTGAGGTTTTAGGAACCTAGGTTTCCATTTTCACATCACCATCCATCTATTTACCCTTAAAATCCATCATTTTCTCACTCAAAAAAACTCATGTTCCCTACTTTATCTCTCTATAATTGTTCCATCATCTGTCTAGATCTTTATACATATCCTCAGTTCATGCCCTCAAAATTTCATAAAAAATATCCTTCATTTGCACCTTCAAATTCCATCTTAAACTTCTTCTACACCCTCTCTTCAGTTTCTCTCTCTATCTCTTCATTTAAGTCATTTTCTCTCTATAAAACTGTTTATTTATCTCTCTAAAATCCATTAAATTTTCTCTCTATATCATCCTTCATTCTTCCTTTCAAATTCCAAAAATAAATCATGTTTGAATTACATCATTTAGGGCAAAAAAGTGGAGTGTGCAGGACTTAGTCGAATTGACTAAGTCCTGACTATATTGGGTCCACCCCAATAGGGTTTAGCCCATTGGGCTAAGTCTTGGCTTAGTCAAATTGGGCCAAACCTTAGTGGGATAACCTACTAAGTCCAGCCCTATACGGTCCACACAAGGCCCGAAGGCCCATCAGGTCCGCCACCGCCACTATCGCCGCTCTGCCACCACTGCCTTCGGTGATCGCCAAAAATGTATTTTCCTTAGTATATGCATTTAAAAATTCCAAAAATCATAAAATCCCGTAAATTAATATAATCAATTTTCAGAGTTTTTAACATCTACAAAAATTCTTAAAAAAATTTAACTCTCATTTTTAATATTTCTAGTGGTTTTTGGGGTTAATTAAATTCCACACAATTCAAAGATATTTATTTTCTATTTATAGTGTTCATTAAAATTATGAAAATTAGTATAAAATTTGTTTAGTGTTTTTCTGTGTATTTATGCTTCAATTTAGATCATAGGAAATGGTATAAATTGACTAAAAATACATAAAATTTTCAAAAATTATATTTATCACTTTTAAACTCATTCCTTCATTCCAGATTTGAGAAAAATTCTGAAATTAAATTTTTGCCTGCATGTGGATCGACCCCTTACTTTCCCTATACTAATTATAGAGTATTTAAGTAAAAAATTTTCATAAATATTGTTGGTTAAGTCTGAATCAAAAAAACGACATAAAACCCGTACATCTAAACTTATCAAAGAACACATAAAAATTAGTTAGGAGACACTAAAGATAATAAGTGGGTACTCTTTATTAGAAAGAGTTCGTTGAATTGATCTGTATGGATTCCTTAATGGAATCATACCTGATTCTCAATCAAGTAGATTCACATCAGGGTGGTATAAGTGGTCCTTAGACCAAAGAAACAAAAGATTTTTTGTGGATGCATGGTTGTACTTTGACTATAAACTTAGAGTTATGATTCATGGAATTCAAAATCTTCTTAGCCCGGGTGCAGTAAGAAGTTCACAAATATGATTGAGGGCTCAAGATGGGATTTTATATCCTTGATATGAGAAGCGATAACTCAAGGAAGACAATGTGATGAAGTCATTGGCAAAGGCTGTGGAATATCATAGAAGAGTTCTCCAATGATTTCTGAATGCATTAGTATGAACTCACATGACTGATTAGAGTTTGATAGTTGACCGTATCTGAAGTCTTCCTCTGAGTATTAGACATATGAGGGACTGTGTAAAGGTAATCGATGACAAAAAGGTTCACTAAGTGAGGCAATACACTCCTTTGTATCTTCTAGGTTGTAAACTTGCAACCCATGGGCTGAAAACTTCATCTATCAATTTGGTTAAAACAATCCTTCATTAATTAATCAATAAAATGATATAATTAATTAATTCAGAAGATTGATACATGGATCACTAGAGTTGTTAACAAGACTAATACTTGGTCTAAAGGTCATACACAAATGATCGTTTGGATGTTCAAATATTTACTTACCGTTAAATATTTTTTATGAAACATTACCACTTAGTACAAATATGGGAAGGCCTTGAATGAAGTTCACTCAGACCATAACTATTCAGGTGCTCCACCCTTTTTCTACTTCTCCTCTTTGCTCTCTCTTCTCTTGAGGCCATTGGACAGGCATGATAACGATATTGGAGCTATAAAAAGGCAAGTAAATATGTAAGAGAAGATTCAACATGATGAGAAGACTAAACAAGATACAATCCATTATCAATCTTCTACTACATGACTCTTCAATGTTTTACCTCAATTTAGACCCTAGAACCCAAATATTATAGGTTCAAATTTACATACTTTTAGGTTTTGTGATATTTATGATAATTTAACAATCAACTCTTATTCTGGTATTAATTATAAACTATAAAACACAAAAATTTATTTAATTAATGTTATGGGTTGAGTTTTTTAAGTTCCAATTTTTCTTCAATCTTCATTCCTTTTGGGCTGTGGAAATCAACTTGGCCAACCATTTCTTTAGGGTTTTTTTCTTGTCTATGCCTAACACCCAACCTTTTTTTAATACTTATATCAGCCAAAAATATGATCTAACCTTCTGTGGTGGACCAATATTGGATTCTTTATATTCATGAAATGTGATTTTAAATTAGGGGACTATATGAACATTTGTGTTGATAGTTTTTTTTTCATTTGCAATTATATTATACCACCATCCGAGTATCATTAAACATTAAAAGAGATCCAAGAGTAGGGAAAAAATTGCAGATGTAATTGGATGCAAATAAATATTTTTTGGTGCAAAGGAAAGTAGCGGCAATTTTGAGAGAAAGGAAGAACCCTTGAGAGTGTGACCAGAGTTCGTTTCCCAAATTATTTAGAATAGGAATTTTTCTGCATTATGTTATAAGCATATACATCATTATATTAATCTTACTATCATAACATTAGATAGGGTTCAATCTTGTGGATATTTTAAACAAGCATAAACCATACCTATTAGAAATGGGAAAATCAAATAAAATGAATGACATCATCTGGGAAGGAACCTATAGTCTTTAAGACTTAGTATGAAAAATCTGTAAATTATGATAACCATCAACGTCAATTGGTGCAAGATATATAAATTAGTATTTATTTTATATTCCAGCTGTCCCAGAATAAGATATTAACAATGTAAGCTGGTGTGATATAATCGCTGAAATTATCTCATTTCTCTCTAAACTGGCAAGTATTGTCACCACATTCTAGCGTCCGAATTGACTGACCTTCCAGAGTATAAATGGAATGACAGACTGTAAGTTCGCTCCCCAAAGTCGAGAACCGATGGACCCAAAAACCCAAAGCTTCCGGGGAACTTATACCCAAAAACCCAAAGTTTGAGAACTCTTGTCGTTCCTCTCCTACCGAAGAAAGCGACGAGTGAAAAGAGGAAGCGCCCGCCAGCTTCGCCTACAAGATCGGCAATTCTCCCTAGCAATCAGGAACACTAAGTTCACGTACGCCAGAACCGTGAGAAGCGCTCAAATAACCAGATACGCCGGCGTACGCGAGAAAGCCGTTTTAACAAATCCTGCGAAAATCTAGCAACATGACGAGTACGTCGACTTACGATAAATACAGAACTCCATTCCTCCCCATCTTCTTCTTATTCTTCATCCTCTTCAATCTTCACCGCCGGTAAAACTCAGGGGTTAAACTCTGTTCCGCTACGGTTGATTTTTTATCTCTGGTCATGGGTTTTTGGAAGATCGAGTGCTGTCAGAAGGAAAATTATCTCCACAAGAAAGACCCCCTGGAAGTAGCAGCGGGCAAAGGCGCCAGAAAACACCGCATGAGGTGTTCCAAGGGAAAGTTACTCTTCGTTGTCTTCGCAGTTGTGGTGATAATACAGCTGTGCGCCATTATGGAGAGCCCAGTGACTCGTTCTTCCGACTGTGAGTGGCCCTCTGCATGCATCCAGCGAAGGCTTGCTCGAAATTCAGATGGGTCCAACTTCGCGCGCCTTGAAATCGCCATCGAAACCTCCGTTGTCAACCCTCACTCCCTCAATCCCGAACGTAATATTCCTCTTTTTATTCTTACGCAAGCCCCCCAGAGGGCTTAGTTGATCTTTAACTAATGTTTCATTTTTATTCATTCGAAGAATTTTACTTCCCGTCGAACGTTCTGAATGTTATCTGCGGAGTTTTCCTTATATCTAACAACGAGAAACGCTACTCTTGTGCAGGAATATACGAGAGTAATATTTCTCTTTTTATTCTTAAGCACGCCCCCCAGAGGGGCTTAGTTGATCTTAAACTTATGTTTTAGTTTTATTCATTCGAAAAATTTTACTTCCCGTCGAACGTTCTGAATATTATCTGCGGACTTTTCCTTATATCTAACTACAAGAAACGCTATTCTTTTGTGCAGGAATATACGAGAGTAATGGTTATCTACGCGTCTCGACAAACGGGGGTCTGAATCAGATGCGTGGAGGGGTCTGTATCTTTCTTTTTTGTTTCTAATCGCCAACCAACATTTGGTCTGATAATTATCCTGATAACATCTTGTGACGCAGATCTGTGACATGGTTACCATCGCGCGTCATTTGAATCTTACTCTGTTGGTTCCAGAACTTGATAAAAGATCCTTCTGGGATGACCCCAGGTACTTTCTTTTCTCTCAATGTTTCCTCCGGTTAGTTTCTTAAGTAATGATAATCTGATCGATAAATACCCTACTTTGCAGTGATTTCGGCGATATATTCGATGTCGAGCACTTCATCAGATCATTGAGAGACGAAGTGCGTATCGTCGACTCGCTTCCGAGCGATTTCAACAAGTCGAATGACGTGAGGGTTCTGGAGATACCGCCAGTGAGTTGGTCTGACGCGGAATACTACGAGAGAAAGGTCATCGTAAAACGTTTATTTAACTTTCGTTAAAACCTTAATCTTCTTCTTAATCTAATCTTGTTCTTAATCTACAGATTCTCCCTCTTTTTCGGAAGCACAAGATTGTGCACTTCCTGAAGACGGACTCTCGCCTTGCAAACAACGGTCTCCCGGAAAATCTACAACGTCTACGCTGCAAGGTGAACTTCGAGAGCTTGCGATTCGCGCCGGCTATTCAAGCCATCGGCGAGAAACTCGTCTCTCGGTTGCAGAAGAATCGCTACGTCGTTCTTCATTTACGATACGAGGCGGATATGCTCGCCTTCTCTGGCTGCTCCCGCGGCTGTTCGGCCGAAGAAGCCGAAGAACTTCGAAGAATGAGGTTTTTCTTTCTCTTTCCATGAAAGTATCGCCTTCTTTTCCTTCCATCGTCGTCCATAGTAATATCATCATCCGGAGAGACAACAGATGACATGGATGATTTCCTTATCGTAACATCCATAGCTGTTAAAATTCATCATCATCTATGTCCAAGAAGGAATTACGATGATGATGGTGATGACTATGTCGCCATCGTCATCACAGACGACGAAAACTGTTAGCACAGCATATTCTTTGATCCTTGTCCCGCTACTTTGCAAGATGGAGAGACAATAGGTGTGACATGGATGATTCCTTATCGTCATCCATTAGTAGTTAAAAGTCATCATCATCATCATTCATACATGGATGATGATGATTATTTCGCCATCGTCTTCGTAGACGGCGAAGACTGTTAACATATCATATTCTCTGATCCTTGTCCCGTTACTTCGCAAGATACGCGATACCCTGGTGGAAGGTGAAGGAGATAGACTCGGAGAAGAAGAGGCTTGAAGGGTTATGCCCTTTGACGCCGGAAGAGACAGTCCTTGTACTGCAAGCCTTGGGAATCGAGAGAAACACGATGATTTACATCGCATCCGGCGATACTTACGGTGGAGAGAGGAGAATGGAAGCTCTGCGCCATGCTTACCCTAATATCGTACGTTTTTCCTCTAAATTTATCTTAGATAAACAGTACCGTGGTTCTTATCGTTTTTTCACTACCCACTCTCTCTTAGATAAACAGTATCGTTGTTCTAACTGTTTTTTTTTTTTTTTCTTCCAGGTGAAGAAGGAGACGTTCCTCACAGAAGAAGAGTTGCGGCCTGTTAGTAATCGTTCTAGCCAGATGGCTGCTCTTGACTTCATGGTCTCCGCCGAGAGCGATATATTCATTCCAACCTACGACGGGAACATGGCGAGGCTCGTAGAAGGCCACCGCAGGTAATTTCCTTTTTACGACTGGATTATATCTTTGCCGCTTCATGGAAGCGTACGAGTTTCTTATTATTATTATTATTTTTGTTCTTGCAGGTTCTTCGGCTTTCGCCAGACGATATCTCTTGACAGAAGAAGGCTTGTGCGGCTCATTGACTCGTATCAGAATGGAAACTTAACTTGGGAGCGTTTTTCTATCGCGGTTAAGTACGCCCACAAAGATCGGATGGGGCAAGCGAGAAAGAGAAGGGTTCTTCCTAGACGGCCCAAGGATGAAGACTATTTCTACGCAAATCCACGGGAATGCCTGGAAACTGTCTCCAGTGTTTGAAGAAGATTTGAAGCTAGACAGAGCTTCCAACGTGCCGCCTTAACATCCGTTATCATTGATGGTTTGGACAGTCTGATATAGAGTTTTTTTAATCGTAGATAGAGATTAAGTTAGAAGAGAGTCGGAGTTTTTTTCTAACAATATTGAGTGCCATCTCTATCCCTATCCTTCAATTGTCGAATGGTATTTCTCATTTCTCCGTCAGTTGTATCTAGTTTCTCAAAACTTTTATTATACTCTGCCAACACATATCAATTACCAAATTAGCCAAGCTTGTAAAGAATATTCTGTCCGGTTACGTCGCTGCGCTTGCTTCACACCGATTCAGATTGAAATCACATTACGTTCAGATGAAAAGATGATAGATAGTACATCGAATTTGGCATTAATTCGTGGGTTATTGAACTTGAGTTGCGCGATAAACTAATGCCATTCGATCCCTTCTAATCTTACAAATCAAATCATTGAAAATATACAATTAAGATGATTGATTAACCCATGTCAACGATAACATTTATCGACTGATTTTCGAAACTGATCAGCAGTCGTCGAGTGGGGTCATTGGGAGTAGGAGGCAGGCTCTTGGGAAGACATTGTTCGTTCTGTTCGGTTTTCCAAACATAACAAAAACAAATTAGAGCAGAACATCGCACAGACCCGTGTGCGGTTCTTTTGTTCGCTTTTTGCAAATTTTGTTCTAGTTTTGTGCGAATGTGTGAATTTTGTGCGAATGTGCGAATTTTGTTCGTTTTTGAGAAAAAAAAGAACAGAACAAAGAACAAGGCCCTGTGCGAATGTGTGAATTTTGTGCGAATGTGCGAATTTTGTTCGTTTTTGAGAAAAAAAAGAACAGAACAAAGAACAAGGCCCTGTGCGGTTCTTTTGTGCGAATTTTTTATTCATTTAAAACGAACAGAACAGAACGACCATGTATACTCGTGGGTTACCCTTTTAGGAGAATAGCAGGGGTTGCCAGTCTCCCTGATGTGGAAGCATATCTAATCTGTCTATTTGGATATTAAGTCTTGAAACAAATTTAAATAAATCTATTTCAAATTTTAATTCTCGTCCAAAATGCATTGCTTTTGTGACCTAGATCCCTCTTGAAATTTGAAGTATTAGGTATCATGAAATGATGTGGGAGATCCTCACTTGGATTTGTTGTTGCCTAGAATACCCATCTAATTGATTATTAAAGTGGATTTTAATATCTGTCAACAGATAATAGAAAAATACTTTTGTGTTTGCGTGTTTAGAAAATAACAAAATAGGGTTTTTGGGCATGTTGCATTGCCTGATTCTGCCCTTTGGTCCATCCTGTGATGGTTCAATCAAACTAGTTTGATCAGCCTGAATGAGAAAAAACTTCATGGCGAGAGAGTGATGGTCTTTTTAATACACAATTCATTGACAAAAAAATAAAGTCCCAAACTTAGTGAAAGGTATCAAAGCAAGTACAAAGATGGGTATAGGTCGGATCAATAGAGAAAAAGGGTTCACTTTTAAATCAGTTGACTTGGTCAAATAAGGTGAATAAATACCAAATATTCGATTATATATAATAATATAATCACATAACTTTTTTAACACGAGGAAATATAATCACAAAGTTTTGAGAGAGAATTTTTTCAATTTTTACATTCTTTTAAAGATGGTAATATAAGGATTGTAAATACTTTGTATAACATTTAAAAAAAAATTAATAAGAAAATCAACGGACAATTCAAAGCATTTACTCTGTCCTATCCGTTGAATTAGGATTATTGAGAATGAAAATGGTATGATTATTTTGAGAAAAGTATATTTTCAGAAACTAGATAAATAAATAATAATTATCATGTAAAGATGAAAATATTTAAGAGAATGTATGGAATCACTTCCATTTTTTAAATTCAATGCCGAGAAAATGACCCCATTATGAAGTCGAGTCTATGTCTAGGAATTGACCAAGTAAATAATAAAATTATTAGATGAGTAAGGTATTAATGGAAAGCTTAGTAAGAGAGGATTTCAAATAAGCCTAAATCATGCAGAAAGGATGTTTGCTTATCGAGATATGATGCTCGACAGTAAATGTCCAGATATTATGCCTTTAATGAGGATGAAGTGGTCAAAGAGGATCAAACCTCAACTCGAGTGCACAAATTTCAAAGAAAGGGTGCTTGAGAAATAATCTATTGCCACAAAAATCATCGCATTTTGTTCAGAAACGAGAGGGAGTTAAATAGATTCATATGAATTAAAGATATACCGGAACGAATGACATAACTATCCTTTCTCCTTTTTAAAAAAAAGTAGTTCAGCACATCAAACCTGCAGAATAATTTAACCTGTATTGATTGTGACATATTAAGATAACTCATGAATCTGGAACTAGATATCACTTGTTCAGTGATCCTTCATGGATTCAAACCGAACCCCAAACAATTTTTTAATGAATTAAGTTCATCTATTCATTTTAGTATCTTCTGATATTCATCTCAATGAAGATCCACTCCCAGATGAGATGGAATGCCTGCCATCTTCCAGTACCAAGACTAAACCAACCTCCGGACCCAACGCTCAAGTCTAAGCTGCTTCAAAGGTGGGTCTTTGACAACCTTGTTCTTCCGAGGGCGTCGCCATTTTCCAAGAATCTCAGTTTCTCTGACTTCTTCCAGCGGCAACTGCACAATATTAGTTTTTTCAGCAAAAGGTGCTCTTAATTCAGTTCTCTGGTGCCTGGTTTCTTGTCTCTCCTCATTCAACCGTGATCGTTTGCCAACTCTAGTCGAAACCCATGAATTTTCCTGCTCACCAGCCTCTTTCCGATCATCATCAGCTTCCACTGACATCTCATTTCCATCGAAAGATCCATAATTCGATTCGGAAAAATCGTTTTCCTTCAACGGATTATCAGCTCTTTCGGGAGAATTTGGCATGTTTCTGGGTAATACTTGGCATTCTTGATTATCATCTTCACCGATCTCATCCTCTGTCTGAGCGTCACAAAGATCAGAAAATTGTTCTAATGAATGTCAAGAAAAGCAATGCATCGACTTAGAATTACACGCGTCAATTGAAAATGTTTCGGATAACCTTGGGAATAGGAAGGCATTCGGGTTGTGGAATATGCTTCAGATTCAGAGTTTCCCTTTGCAAGAAACTGGATTCATTCAAGGCGTGAGTAGCATGGCGATTCTGCTGCGGTGATCGAGTCTTTGCTAATACTTTCTGCCTCTCTGAATCCTCATCGCGATTGCTAAGAACAAAAGGGAAAGAACACGACTCCGGCGATTCGTATTCGTAGCTAGAGAACCAGTTCCTGATATCGGGAGGCTCTATCCACAAAAAGAAAACATAGAAAAAAACCTCATCAAGCCGAATATATAAAAGATTCAAGATTTGGAATCTAAAGAACGAACCAGACGGAGGAGACGGTGGAAGAAAGAACAGTTCTTGACCCTGCAAAGGAGAATATAAGCGATGAATGCAACAGAAAAGGCGATTCGTTTCCTTTGATCTGGGGAAGAAATGGGTTGTTCTTCACCTCGGAGTCTGAAGAAGATTGGTCGAGAGGGAGATTCATGGAAGCGGGCGAAGTGGGTTTTTCCTCTCTGCTTCGGCATCAATTTGCAGAACTACGATGAAATCGAAATTGGAAGCGGGTATTTTGATACTTTGTAGTTTGTAGAAGCGGGAAAGGAGAGGTTTGATAGCAACGATCGAATGGGCCGATCTGGGCCTAGTAGATTGATTGGAAAAGCCCATGAACGGTTGATCCAATCAAAGATAGGACCGGATCAAATGATTTTATTCTGATCAAATGATTGAACCATTGCTTAACGGATTGATATGAAGGTTTAAGAAAAAAATGATTATGCAGATGAGATGATGAAGAGAGAGAGAAAGAGAACATAGTGTTTACCCTTGTGTGTTATATGTGACGTATGTTCATTAATGATACTTAATATAGTGTTTAAGCCTTATCGCTAGTTTATACTATCTATGTTTAATCCTAGCTTCTAAATTTCCTCTTATATATATCTAATCCTAGCTGCTATGTGTGATATGTTAGATCGTGCATTTATTTTACATCTGTTATATATGATGTACTTTTTGCTAGCTTGTACCCTATTGGTCAAGGATTAGAACATTGTCACGCTATGATTGGTTGGTGGCTGTCGCATAAATCAATGATATTTGAGGTTAGCTCATTGTCTGTTGAAATTTTTTTAGAGACCGGTTTCCAGTTAAGAATTCTTTAGACACATATGTTTCGTCGTGTCTTTTTATTTTCACACCTCACTTTTACAATTAAAAAAATCATTTTTTTCTGTTGAGGAACCTTCTAGAGTTGTTTGCTCTAATTTTTTTTGTCGAGGTTCGTGCACCTACTGTTGGGTTCTATACTCCTTGACATGGATGAATAAATGAAAATGATTTACAGCGGAATACTTTTTCAAAATCGTACGACATCAACAAAACATTGAATCAATGTACCTTTCCACAGATCTCATCTGTGATTTCTTGGATCCCTGAGTGAGCGGAGTCGAGCTACTCACGTGTGCAGCATCCAGACGTATCCACGCGGTCCCCGGCATGTCGGATCTCCTCCTTCTCGTTGACGAGCCCCGTTCTTTCTTCGTCGGTATCGTTACGTCATCCCGACCACGTCGGGGAGGGAGAGGAGGTGTTGGGAGATGGGAGAAGAAGGGGGAAAGCCCCTGAACAATTCTGGCCTGGATGAATTTCGTTCAGGGCCTTCCGTTATTTATACTAAGTGGGTATTTTTCATAAAAACCTCCAAAACCTAAGTATATCTTCTGACGTCCAAAAGACCATTTGCGTGTGACCCTTTAGGCCCATATATCAGTCTAGTTAACGACTTCAGCGCCCCAATAACCTTTATTGGACTTCCAAATTAATTAACTATATCATCATATAAATTAATTAATGTCAGATCGATTTAACCCAATCGATAGGTCGAGACACCGACACGTGGGGTGCCAAGCTACACCTCGTGTCCTATAAGATACAAAGGAGTGTATATCGACTCACTCATGGAACTTGTTCGTCATCGGTTACCGTATATGTATAATCCCTCATCCACTTGACGCTCCTTGGACAACTTAGGGTATGGTCAACTGTCAAACCCTAATCGGTCATCCGAGTTAGTACTGATGCATTCAGAAATTATTAGAGAACTCTTATCCGATATTTCACTACCTTGGACAAGGACTTCATCGCATCATCTTCCTTGAGCTGTCACCTCTTATACCGAGGGTGGACAATCCCATCTTGACCACTCAATCGTCATCGTGAACTTCTTGATGTACCCGAACTAAGACCGTTTAGAATCCCATGATTAGAGACTCGTTGGCCATAGCCAAAGTACAACCGCCCATCCACAAGACATCTTTGGTGTCTCAGGTCTAAGTGCCACTTACACAACAGTGACGTGAATCAACCTGATTGACAATTCAATATAATACCATTCAGGGATTCGTACGGATCAATTGAATGAACTCTTTCCGCTAAAGAGCACCCACTATCTATCCTTAGTGTCTCCACACCAATGGATACGGGAACGACCATACTCATTATACGAGTGAGGCTAGATAGTGTTATTCTATATGGATACTTCGATGTCCTTCTCACGTATCCTTTGAATAGGAATGTTAAGAACACATGCTTAAAGACTAGTGATCTCCGTATTACGATCTCATCATAATTCACTGAGTCTGATCATGTATTCATGGACTTCATTGTACGCATCACACGTGCACTATAATGAATATGTTCTATTAATGAACATGGAACGAGATGTGGAATGTGTGATTGGTTTGCCGGCCACATATATTTCTATCACCTACCATTGTACTAAAAGCTATCTCTGATACTAATGCGTTATTTTTCCTCTTGGAATTTTTATTGGCAATTCATTATCTTTAATATCCCCATCAAGACATGCATATAAGGCCTAATATTACGTATGGATTCAAACCCTCCACCAGAGCTCTAATACCATGTTAAGATTCATGCGCCTATCGGTGTACTAAAAGTTATACATGATAGCCATGGCTCTCACTAGAACTTGCCTCCTGGATATGAAGTATAGGTTTCCAGCCATATTCTCCACTTGCTCATTAATGCCCCCTACTCTCTTTATCTCACTCTTTCCTTGATGTTTGTGATTTTGATCTTCATCCATGACATGTATTATTAAGGTTTCTTCCATTCCTTTATACATGGTATGAGAGTAGGTTTAAAACTCATCATCGTTGTCACATGCCACCACATGGTCTTTGTCTCGTGCCCACCATCAAAATGATGTCTCCAGGGGAAGGTGTCCTCCTCGTGCCCGTGCACCAGCCGTGGTGTCGTCAAGCCTCCTCTCCACCTTGCATTGTTATGCCACCCACACCGCCGCACGTTGTCTCATGCTGCCACGTCACCGCACCTGCCACTACATTACCACACCGACCATTGTTGTGCCATCTCATGTCACCACACTACTGCCCTTGTGTCCCTGCCATCCAAATGCCACCTCACTGATACATTACCTTCACTTGCCATTGTGCCGCCTCGACTGCCTGAAGGGCCTCTAGTTGTCATTGCCATGATGTCTGTGACATTCTTTCATGGACTTGGCCTATGCTATACTCTCTTCATGGATCTAAACAAGTCACTACTCTTCTTGTGAAGGTGCATCCTCCTTTGGCCCACCTTGCTCCTTGCCATCATATTACTTCACAAGTCACTTGAGCAGCGGATGTCTTCACCGGGTCACAATTATGGCTCGTGGACTTTGAGCTTTGATAATTTTCTCACCATCCATACTTTCCTTCATTACTTGACGCATTCCCCTCCATCTTTAGATGATCCAGGAAACTCTTTAGATACAAGTCTGATTTTCATGTAATAATAATTTCAATTGATTCATTGACTGAGTTCATCTAAGAGTTTGATAAAAGGTTTGTGCATTGATTTGTCAAAGTATGAGTTGATAGGTATAATATTTTCCTGATCTTACAAGTTGGGTAAAAATGAGCATTTTTTGTTAATCATTCTTACTTGTTCATTTTTAATTTAAGTAGTTTTTTTGGACAAGCACTTATGACATTCACAATTAAATAACCTCCGAACAATGAGATGAAAAGTGAAAATAAAAGTATGGTAAGACTCAATAGGAAACCCTAAACTCTACATGCCCCACCTTTTGTCAAGTGTTGTTTTTGAGGTATCAGAGAAATCGATGTGAAGCATTGTGCTATGCCCCCAATCTGTTAAGGTGTCCGTAGTGGTGCTCGTGCACCCAACATCTAAACCAGCAGTGTGGATGCTGCACGGGGGTCTAAGGCATAGCAAGCACGTGCCTTGACAGCATTGTGTCATCTAGGCATGATCCCAACGGCACCCCACACGGGCATTCCATCTTGCTACCAGTGTGCAAGAGTGGTAATGATAAGCCTAAAAATGCACGTGCTTTACAATAATTTTTTTAATTTCACTTAACCACTAAATATGGAATATAGAGCAAGTAAGGGGTCGAACCACAGGGAGGCAGCAAGTGAGAATTTTATCCGATTTCAATGAATTAATTCAAAGATGAATTAATTTTGCAACGAATAAATCTAAATTATGCTTAATAATGTTTTTAATTAATCAAAATCAAGTAAGACTTAATTTTGATTTTAAATATTTCGGTCAGAAAGCTCAAGATAGGAATATTTCAATTTTAAAATCAGATTAATTCAGATTATTAATTTCCCAATTATTATAAAATTTTAAGACAATTTTTATGAATTAAAATTGGGAATTAAATAATCAAGAAAGGGATTTTTAAATTGGACTTCAAGATGGATGAATTTTCGAATCAAATTTTATTTTTATGTTTTTTATATATTAAATTAAATTCCTAAATAATAAAAATCAAAATCTAGAGAGAGAAAGTAGACAAATCAACCTAGAGAGAGAAAGTGAAGAATTTGGGAAAAAGATGAAATTCAACCCTAAATTAAAAATCTAATGATGCAGAAATGTTCTAAATTGATTTATAATTAAGGATCAAAAATCAGATCTTGAATCCAAATCAAAATGAAGTGCTAATTTCATTCAAAACAAACTTCTAGGGCATGTACATTTCGCCCATGCCTTGGCGTTTAAGAATCGTTCAAGAAGATGATTGAAATATAAATCAGAGACTTAAAAATTTGAGTTCAGAAGCAAGATCTGTCGACTTCAAGAGGCCCTCCTGTGTCCAGCCTGGCCAAATGCTTGGGGAGAGATCCAAAAGTGATTTTTGCCCTTTTCCAGACCTCTATTTAAAGATCCAACCGTCTGGATTGTAGAGGGAGAAAAGACGAACTTACCCTCAAAATTTCAGCCCAATGCGACGTCTAGATCTCAAGATATCAAGGTTTTAGTGAGGAAAAATCTAGGCCGTTGGATCGTTTTATCTCTCCTCCAAGAAGCTTGGAAATGGCGCTTTTTGATTGGCCCACATGATTATTTCTCATTTTCCGCTTTCTTGGATCACGTCCTGACACGTCGTTGTGCGCATCCAAAGTGCGCAACCATTGGCATATGATTCCAAAATTTGAAGGCCTCAAAACGCTCCATGTCACCTTGAAATAATAAAAACAAAAGAAAAGGACAAAAGGTCTGTTTTTTTAGATAATTTTTTTATTCTTTTGGCCGCAATTTTTGACCGCGTTGTTCTTTCTTTTAAAAAATAGTAATCAAATGGGCGATAAGCTGACCGCCTTTACGTTCTTCGGCATCGATTTCCGCGTGCATTTAATGCACACGGCGAATCGACGCCGTTAAACGTCGTCATTGTTTTTTTTAAAAATAAAAAAATGTCGGTTAGTGTGTGCATTT
This sequence comes from Wolffia australiana, assembly GCF_029677425.1. NCBI lineage: Eukaryota > Viridiplantae > Streptophyta > Magnoliopsida > Alismatales > Araceae > Wolffia > Wolffia australiana. The sequence continues at coordinate 14,947,978 of NC_135835.1, read as the reverse complement.
AATGCACGTGCTAACGACCTTAATATATATATATATATATATTGAATATATATACGCACGTGGCTAACCTACATTTTAATATATATTTTTTTTGAATTTTTTCGCCGACTTTTTGTTTATTTAGTATATAAAAAAAACTTTTCGCATATATAAATAAATACATCCATGTATTTGCCCGAATTTCGGGCGAATGACGTGGATGCCCCCCTTTATATTTTAATATATATATAAATAAATAAAATAAATAGCATATGTATTATTTAAATAAATAAAAATCATTTCTTGGCTATATAATGGTCAAAACATTATATAAAAACATAGAAAAAATTCTATAAAATTAGGAAAGCCCTTACCAACCTTTAGCCAAGTATTTAAAGCCCTGCAAAAAATATTTCTTCACTAAAATTCTATGTGATAAATGATAAAAAATCAGAAATAATAATAAAATGAAAGTGTAAGTGATTTATCTTTATTTTAATATGATAACATGCAAATATAGTCATTAAAACACATAAATATAATATAAAATTCATTAATTAATCATGTTAATTTGCAAGTTATTAGGTAACGCTATGCGCGCTCTTGGCGATGATGGAAACCAACATTGTGCTTCATGCACAATGGTTTTAGGTGTATTCCCAGTTTGCACCAGAAATAATGGAAGCCCCACAACTAACGACGGGCATGTGCCCTACACTCAATGTTTTGACTGTGACGCTCCCAAACCTAGGCGATGATTATGCAAAGTTGATACCAGTCATTGTGAAAAGCATTGTCAAGTGGTGCCGAGGGGGGGTAATGAGCACGAGACCACACCTTGTAGGAGCTACACATAGGGTGTCATATCCAAAGACATTGGAGTGCATCCTTTGCCAAAGTTCCATAAGGGTGGGGCGCATCAGGTGGGATCGTTCTAGCGCACATGCGTGAGCAGCGGGGTTAGGCACCGTTGGGGGGAGACGACCAGGCGGGGTAGGTGCAGTGCCTTCTTGCCATTGCCGATGTAACTGCAAGTGTCACATTACCCCAGGCGCACTCACATTGATGTGTGTGGGGAACTCTTTAAATTCTCTTCGTAAAATAATACTTAGCCTTCTCTCTCGAGGGGAGAAATATTGGCCAAATTGATCCAAAATATGTAATTTATTAGTTTGGTATACTTCTATATCCATAACAAATATCTACATCAATTACATGATCCGTTACGTACCCTTGTGTAGTTTCTACTTCAGAGATAGACATCTTATAATTTACCAATTGACTTAATTCATTCTGACTTGTAAATAAAACTGAAAAGTTCATTATGTTGCTCATCATACTCAATTAAGTTACCATGGTTCATATTGTTTGAAATCAAGTTGTCGTCTACACATTATAATTATTTTTTGAAGAAAGAGAGGAGGGATCACACTAAACCAGTGACCCGCCCGCTACACATTAGAATTATCGTGTAGCTTATCCTATGTTAGTTAAATTTTTTATCAGTGAATTAGTAAAGGTTGGAAAAGGCAGCATTAACCTAGTCATGATTAATCACAGTCAAAGGTCAATTTGGCCCCAACTTGACTTGATAACATCGAGCAGTCTATTACTGAACCTCTCACTCACTATAAAGTAGGTTGACATCTCTAGATTACCCTAGATATGGTGTAAGCCAACGAGGTAAGCATCTCTCACATGGTGGAGCTATCTGTTTGGTATAACTTTGGTTGGCAACAAGTGATCATCAAACAAATATTTATCTACCAACACATCCACCACCAATATTTGGACTCTCTAGCTCTTAATATTGCCGTACCTCATGCCTTAGAGATCATGCATGTCCCAAATCTTGGGGGTGGTTGAGCTATGGCAGCATTAAGAGCAAACATTGGAGTCATGCCCATCGTTGAAGGAGTAGATGCAAACAACCATACTTTGCCTTGTTCACTAATAAATCTAGTAATTAAACTCGTGTTTCTATAATCAATTCGATTCCCCGATCCAATTGGGGCAAAAAAGCTACGAAAAGATCGCTTGGTTTTATGAAAGGGTTGCTTGGATTTATCCATAGTCTAGTCCTTATTCATACCATAACATATGAACGGTAAGAACTAGAATTCTTATCAATGCTAGAAACTCATAGGGAAGAAAATGGATTCATGGATGGAATTAAATATTCAGTATTTACAGTAAAAAAACTTGTTATTGGGGAACAAACAAATGTATGTTTATTGTCGAATCAGGCTCAACTAGGACAGAAATAAAACATCTGGTCGAACTCTTCTTTGGTGTCGAGGTAACAGAAATGAATAGTCATTGACTCCTGAGAAAGGGTAGAAAAAGGGACCTATTATGGGACATACAATGGAGTATAGATAGATGATCATTATACTTCAACCGGGTTATTCTATTCCATCTCTTATAGAGATAATGACTAAAAGCACAATACTTTACAGTAGAACTCTTCTTTTTCTGTGGAACCAAAATAAAGGTTTTTTCGGTTTAGTCTCTTTTGGTTCCGAAGTTATTTCTGTGTTGCTTGCTCATTTTCCTCGCTTCCTCTGTTTTTGAGGTTTTCTTCAACTTTTTAGTAATAATAGGTAAAGGCATTCTGCCTAAATAGTGTACTCAAGTAATAAAAAAGAGAATACTAAAGATTCTAGCCAGAGAATTTCTCAATTCTGGAATACAGTACTTATTAGATTGAATGGAATTATTTTGTCGTATTTATAATAATATTAATCAAACACATTTAATAAAAAATGTGACCAAGTAACCAACCAAATAAATTATTTGTTACAAATAACATATTGTTATCGCATCGAAACATATAAATGTTGACTAATCTGGATAGTGTTGAACTTGGTAAAAATGAAATGGTTGAATAATTGAAAAATAAAATTATTCCTGAATAAGACATACACGAGGTGATGGAGTGGTCAAGATGAGATTGTCCACCGTCGATATATGAGGATATTGACCCAAGGAAGAAGGTGTATCAAGTTCTTGGCCAGGGTTGTGGAGATATTGGAAATGGTACTATCCAGTGATATTGAAAAAGGAACAAAAATCCAATACTATGAAAGGACAAACAACCTCACCTAGGTTAGGAGAGACGTAGAGAGGCAAAAGAACAAACATGCATTCCTATATCTATACACATCCCTATAGAACTCTCTCTTTGCGTCATATCACCTATATTTGCCTTCTCCACCATTCTTCCCCATCTATCTACATCCATATTCCATACCATACAACAATTTTCCTCTCTAGGTCATGATCTACATTAGACTTTATTAACTCAATTTTGTTCATATTATCCCATGACTTGTAGAAAACCCCAAAAATTTCTTAACTTTTAGACCGATGTAATATGATTTACCCATCAATGTCACCATTAAACTTTATTAACTCAAGCTTATCTCTCTCTCTCTCTTATCCTAAATCAAGATAATGAGATAAATTACTTCCCTTTATGGAATAACCCTTTGCTAATTCTATATGTTTTAAATATTATTTAAGGAAAATTGTGTGTAAGACAGCGACAGAATAGCCATAACTTTGGACTTAACAAACACCTATGTCTATTGGGGTTAGGGGAAGTCATAGGCCAAAAAACATTTCATGACCACCAAACCCATGTCTTGGCATGATAAAAAATCAGAAAGGAGCATGGCATAAGTCAAGTTCTGCCTAGCCTATCCTACGGGAAGTTGATGGGCCGTAACCATGTGCAAGACTAATCATACATGATCAGAAAAATGGACAAGTACGGTATGATGGATTTAGTCTCAGTATCAGTTTTTGGCAAAAACTAAAACTTACCTAAAGCTTGGCACAGTTTTGGTTCGGTCATATATGAGTTTCAGTTGGTAAAACCTAAAAGTTTGGTCACATGTATCTGAAAAAATCATGTTGAAATTTTCAAAATGTAAGCCAAAATTTAGGTAAAAAATATTAATTGAAAGAGTTAAACAAAAAAATTAATAGGAAAAGATTCCATTTATTTCATGGATTCACAACAGAATCAAAGACCAAAATGTATTTCTGCATATTTTATATATTTATATACTTTTTTATAAAAAGTTATATTAATTATTTTAATTTACATATTTATATATATATATATGTATCTTCATATATTTAAATGTTTACATGCACATAAATAGATATGTTTGTAATGATACGTCTAGGTATTTACACAATTACATATTTACACCTCTACATATTTATGTATTAAGGTATTTACTTATATACATATTCATGTATTTAGGTATTTAAATATTTACATATTTATGTATTTCATGATATTTAAGAATTCAGGTATTTACATATTTAAGTATTTCTGAATTTATGTATTTGCTTTTTTGGTTACTTGAGTATTTATTTATATACTTATTTCCATATTTTCTATCAAACAACACCATGTGGCGTAGTTGGAACAGATTCCTAATTTTGTATTTGGATGTCCCTGCGTTGAACACCAGCTTCTACAAAGATAAATAATCCCCCAGTTTTGATTGGTTTTCAGTTGGATTTGCTCTTGGAACTGAATCTAGTACCAAAATTTTGGTAACATTGTGATTCCCAGACTGACGGTATTGGTTCAGTCCATTTTAACCAAAGTTTGGTAAAAATGATAAACCCTGCACACGATAAATGCCCAAATAAATTTGATTGATTATATCTTGGGCGTAACTAACAACTACATGGAGTATTCATATAAATGTTATAAAAACTGGTGATTATGAGAAGTAGCCTTCTATGTTTTTAATCACTAACCTAATCATATTCACATTAATAACAGTTCAACTATAGGAATTTTAAAAATGCGTGAATAAAAACCAATAGTATCAACTCTCAACATATGATAATTGTGATGATGGAAAGCCAACATTAGTGACATGCATCCATATAATTGACTGATGCTCCGAAGGTTTTACTGTTGGAGAATCGAAACAGAAGAATGCGTGACTTTAGGAGCGTTGCGAAGTAAAAGAACTCTGATACTACCGTTAATCTGACAGAGCAGAACGACCAGAAAAAAGAAGTGGAGTTAGAAAGCCGTATGATAGGCGTAACTATCTTTTCAAAACACTTTATATAATTGGCAAACGAGAAAGCTCCTAGTGATGTCATTGAATTAGACAATTTCTGGTTACATAAAAAATGATGACACCTTTCAATATATACTGTGATAGTGTACCATTGAGTCAGGTTCTAATCCATAAATATGAAGCTATATTAGATTAATAACTGAATAGCAAAATGGTAACACCCTTTTTCTCTGGGATTTTAAATTTTATCTTGGTAATTTTAGTTTCAAATAACCAAGTTTGCATTTTTTCTGGATAAGAAACTATGAATCCAATTTTCCTTCCTCAAATCTGGTTCTGGAACACGATGACCTTTGGGATGGAGGGGGATCTCAGTAAAAGATATTTCATATGATGAAAAAACATGGGTCCCATAAATTTTTCCATTTTAATTGAAGGATTTGAAATTTCCTCTTCAGTGTATCAACATTAAAAAAGTGACCTTCTACATGTTTGTTTCTTCTAGTGGGTGAATGGGTGATGAAGTCAGAGACATATGTACATAACTTCTCTTTCAACATTATATTTATGCACTTTCTCATTATAAGAGCTTAAATTTAAAACACATCAACTTTTAATGAGCCCGTTGATCTTTCAGTTTCTGAAAAAAATATAGCCAAATGGTTTATTAAGAGAGTATACCAACAAAATAGCTTGATGAATTCTGTTAATAATTCTAAACAAGATAGATTTGTTTGACACAACAGTAACTGTTATCATCAAACGCTATCAGAGGGTTTCACTGGCCTGGCCTTGTAGAAATTCCCTTTTCACTGATATTATTATCCTCTCTCAAAGAAAAAGAAGGAAATATCAAAATATCAAAATTTATGATCTATTCATTCAATATTTTCATTGTTTGAGGATAAATTTTCACATTTAAAATTAAGTATCAGATATACTGATACCTCATCTGGTCTATCTAGATAAAACTGATTCAAATTATACAATCCGGGATATATGATGTTTCCACTTTAGATTTATTAAGACTACTTTTTCATGGCATTGGTATCACTTGTACATTTTCCTTTAATGAAAAAATGAATCTTAATCAGCTTCGTTAAATTTGGTACCCATGGAGTAGTCTCGGGAGGAGGAAAATACATGGAGGGTCTAAAAGAAGGTATTTCTGAAAACAAAAACCGGTATTAGAAGTATCTATATTTTGATTGAAGAATTTGAAACTCTCTCTTCATAGTCCAAAAATTTGAAATTCCATCTTTTCTCTTATGGTATGGTAGGTAATAAAGTTTCACATGTTTATTTTGTTATTATGACCTAATTAATTTTTTTCTATGATGAGAATATAAGTCACAGTGAGCATTTCTCGAGGTGAAAATGATAATTATTCAATCAAACATTTAACTAAAACCAGCAAATTTTCAAAAAACACATATTTGATGTACGCTAAATGTACATTTCTAGAGCTTTGGCGAGGATAGTAATTAATATAATAACAACTATGAGTTAAATGAATAATTCTTTGGATCCATGAATTAAATGAATATTTGCCTTAATTGTCGAGGGCTTTTGATGAAGATCTAGTTGATTACCTTTTTGGGATTGGATATTCTTATTTAGCTTTTGTAATCATCACATTTTGTGTTTCCCAGTAATTTTATATGTTAAAAAATTACTTCAAAATTTACTTCTATTTCACTGTATACCGGACAGATCAACGTAACCAATTATAAAATCTCCTATCAATTATTATAATAATATGTGTCATCCTAAAAGCATTAGTTGATCTAGGAGGCCGATACATACTCCCATGTTTATTATAACCTTACCCAGATTTCCTTACTCCACCGCTCGACGGTTATTTTACTCCAAAACCATGTTTTGCTATTACAATTTTCTCAGACCCATTAACATAATGAAGATAAGGTTGACAGGATGTTGGCATTAAATTCTACAACAAATCTAACCCATACATCATTGATTTTATAGCGTCTGATGATTATAACATTCAATATCTTAATTAGGTTCAATAATTGTATGAATCAATTCACATGTTCAAGAAACATCATTTGCAAACTGGGTGGATTGAGAATTTATCATGATTAAATTAATCATGAGTAGGCTGAACTGGGGAAACTTCCTATCTGAATGCCAGACAATGGAAACTATTTAAGAAGCTTCAATCCTTCACCTGATGGATACCTTAATATATATATTGTCAATAATCTAGCCTTCCTTTCATTTGATTTCTTTAATCAAATATCCCACGAGTCAATAAGTCAGACTGATGAGTGTACAAGATACATCTCCAAAACGTCCCACCAACACAAGTCCTCTCCACACATAATTCTCGTTATAACTAAAAAGAAAAAAAAGAGAAAAAAAACTAAGAACACAAATGCCATGAGCTGACTCAATCTATTGTGATGATGTCACGTCCATCCAGGATCTAGACAATTCACATGCCAACTGTCTCTTTAAATAATCATCTAAGATAACTGACCTGCCCTTAAATGGACCCAACATAAAATTAACTTGTCTTTTGGATGGATCTGCCTAGCCAACCCACGCCCTCTGGGATCCTCGTGTAAGGCGCACAGCCACAGACGGGATGGTTTTTCTGTCCTGGGACGGAGTGCAATGGCGAATTGTCATCCTCCTCGGATTTAAGAAAAAAAAAATCCAATTTAAGATTCTTTTCTCAAATTTTCAGATCCTCAAAGTAAATTGTAATTTCTTAAGAGTTTGAATGCTGGTTTGTTGTGGCTGGAGAGAGAAATCAATTAGATGGCTTGGCGAACCATCACTGTAGCTGGGACGACTTCAAAGTAAATAATATTTTCTTAAGATTTTAGCCAATAACTTGACATAGCTAGAGTGATGAACCACCACAGTTACCCTTCGGATGGTTTTTAGACGGGACGGTTTACGACGAACCAGATAAAATGGGATGCGGGTCGAGGAAGAAACACCTCCTGAACATAGTTCACAGACAAGATGGTTTCCAGATGGGACAATTTGAGACGACCCCAATAAGATGGGACGTGGGACGGGGACGAAAACTTTCCCAAACTGCCCTACTGTCCCATCTGGGCATGGTTCCCAGACAGGGTGGTTTCCAGGCGGGATGGTTTAAGACGACCCAAGTAAAATTTTATGGGGGATGAGGTCAAAAACCTTGCCATCCCATCCCGGAGGTGGCTACCAAATGGGACGGTTTTTTCGTCCCAGGATGAAAAAATCTCCTGTCCGCGAGATTGGACGAACACTGGGACAAAAATTCCTCCGAGGACGAACAGACGGGACGGTTTTCCTATCGTCAGACGAAAAAACTGTCCCGTCCTGACGACTCAGACGATGGACAGTAAAGGGGAGGACGGAAATCTGTCGGATTCGATTCTGACGGTTGAGATCTTGCCACGTGGCATCTCCAAATCAATTCCTTGACATTTTACGTTTAAGTCCCTACTTTTATTCACGAGCGCAAACTGACGCCGCCCAAAAGTAATTGTACTTACGCCCATCTGCTTTCTCTCTCCTCTATATTGCCCTAGAAAACATAGAAAAATCCATATTAAAAAAACATTAATTTTTTTCGTCTGGGGCAAGGGACGGGACGATTTTTTTTTGAACGGGACAAATCTGGCAGACTCGGGATGCGGACGAAATATTTCATCCGCGGATGAATCCCTGGAAGGGACGATTCGGACGAATCTAAAAATTTACGGACACCGGACAGGACAAAATTCGTTGCATCCCGTCCGTCGTCCGCGTCCTGGTTGATCCGGAACTATAGTGATGACTTAAAACGACCCAAATAAAATGGGACAAGGGACGTGGACGAAAACCAACCAGAACGACCCAGACGTCCCGTCCCGCTCAGTCCATCATCCACGTCCTGTCACCGAGGTGGTTACCAAACGGGACGTCTTAAGACGACCCAAATAAAACGGGACGTGGGACGAGGACGAAAACCTCTGGCAACCCCCGAACAAGCCATCCCAGACCCGCTTCCCAGACGGGACAATTTCAGACGACCCAAATAAAATTGGACGAGGGACGGGACGAAAGCCAGACAGAATGGGCAACGGCCCAGACGTCCCGTCCCGGACAGTGGTATCAGGACAAACGCCCAACGACTCCCGGCTAATTGGGCCGGCCCATTACCAGAAGTCACCGTCGGCAGGTCACCATAGTTGACGGCTGTCGTCGCAAACGGTAACCCCGGACGCCCCACATCGCGCCACGACCCCCACCCGAACCGGCGCCAGCTCATCAGTCACCACCCACTATCCTTTATTTCCCCTCTGCGCCCCGCCGACGCCCACTCCCCCCCCCCCATCTCCTCCCACTCCCCCCCTCTCTGAAGAAGAAGACCCCAGCGGCGCCGCCCTCCGCCGTCGGATCGGATCCGAGATGAGCATGTACGGCCGAGATCCGTGGGGGGGCTCGCTGGAGATCCACGCGGACTCGGCGACGGACGACGACCGGAGCCGGAACATGGATCTGGATCGCGCGGCGCTGTCCCGGCAGCTCAACGAGACGCAGCAGAGCTGGCTCCTCGCCGGCCCCGGCGACAAGGCCAAGAAGAAGAAGAAGTACGTCGACCTCGGCTGCCTTATCGTGAGCCGCAAGATCTTCCTATGGACCGTCGGCCTTCTCCTCGCCTGCGGCCTCCTCGCCGGCCTCATCACGCTCATCGTCAAGACCGTGCCGCGCCACCGCCCGCACCGCCCCCCGCCCGACAACTACACCGTGGCTCTCCACAAGGCCTTGATGTTCTTCAACGCCCAGCGATGTCCGTTCTCTCCAACGCCCCCCATTTTACTTAATTTTTAATTTTTTTTTTTAATTTTGCTGCAGCGGGGCCGATTCCGAAGCATAATAACGTGTCCTGGCGGGGCAACTCCGGGATGAAGGACGGGGTCTCTGACGTGGGCTTTCATAGGAACTTGGTCGGCGGCTTCTACGACGCGGGCGACGCTATCAAGTTCAACTTCCCCATGTCCTTCGCCATGACGATGCTCAGCTGGAGCGTTATCGAGTACAGCGCCAAGTATGAAGCCGTCGGGGAGCTGGACCACGTTAAGGAGATCATCAAGTGGGGCGCGGACTACATTCTCAAGACCTTCAACTCCTCCGCTGACATCATCGACCGCGTCGCCTCTCAGGTAATCCTTTTTTTTTTTCTTTTTTTGATGTTTATTATTTTCTTACTCGCAAGTTGCGATCTGCATCTGGGAAATGGGGAAAGTTTTCTGTTTTGCCTTTTTATATTGATGATCCCTCTTGATCAGTGTTTGGGCCAAGTCTGGGAGATAGGCCTAGCTTTTTGTGAACTGGTGATTTGGATCCCATGTGGCTTTCATGCGGTTGTCTTGTGATGCTTCCTCTTGGTCAATGTTTGGGTTAAATTAGTGGTACTTCATCTTGAATTTTGTGCCAAATCAGGGAGATAAACCAAGCTTTTTCTGAATTGATGATTTGGATCCCATGTGGTTTTTATCCAGCTGTCTTGTGATGCTTCCTCTTGATCATTGTTTGGGTTAAATTAGTGGTACCTCCTGTTGGATGTTTTTGGACCAAGTCTGGGAGATAAGCCAAGCTTTTTCTGAATTGATGATTTAGATCCCATGTGGTTTTCATCCAGATATCTTCTGATGCTTCCTCTTGATCAATGTTTGAGTTAAATTAGTGGTACTTCATCTTGAATGTTTGGGCCAAATCAGGGAGATAAGATTTGGATCCCATGTGGTTTTTATCCAACTGTCTTTTGATGCTTCCTCTTGATCAATGTTTGGATTAAATTAGTGCTACTTCCTCTTGAATGTTTGGACCAAATCAGGGAAATAAACCAAAGTTTTCCTGAACTCACGCAGCTGTCTTGTGATGCTTGCTCTTGAATTTTCTGACTGAATTATTGTCTTGGGCTTCTCCAGGTTGGGTCTGGGAACACGGCGGATGGCGATGGGTCCCCGAATGATCACTACTGTTGGGTGAGGCCAGAGGATATCGATTACCCACGCCCCGTTTTCGAGTGCAGCAGCTGCGCCGATCTCGCCTCCGAGATGGCGGCGGCCCTCGCGTCGGCCTCCATCGTCTTCAAGGACAGCGAGACTTACTCGAAGAAGCTTGTTCATGGCGCCGACACGCTCTGGAAGTTTGCCAGGAAGCAGCATGGCATCTACAGCCCGCGTGGGAGCGAGGCGTCCATCTTCTACAACTCGTCCAGCTTCTGGGACGAGTACGTGTGGGGCGGCGCCTGGATGTACTTCGCCACCGGCAACTCGTCTTATCTTTCCCTGGCTACGCATCCGACGCTCGCGAAGCACGCCGGGGCGTTCTGGGGCGGGCCGGACTACGGCGTGCTGAGCTGGGACAACAAGCTTGCCGGGGCTCAGGTTCAGTGGAATCATCAGTTTTTTCTTTGATGTTCTGTTTGATTTTGGAGATGGAGCTTGTAGAGCGTTTTTCTCATCCTATTCTTGATTGCAGGTTCTCTTGAGCAGGCTGAGGTTGTTCCTGAGCCCAGGGTACCCTTATGAGGAGATCCTCAAGACTTTCCACAACCAGACCGGCCTTGTCATGTGCTCCTATCTTCCTATGTATTCCTCCTTCAACAGGACCAAAGGTGAGATTCTTCGGTACATGAAGATTCAGATAAATTGACTTAACATCAATATTCCGATGAATCGACTTCTTAACATGAATATTCAGATGAATTGACTTCGTAACATGAATATTCAGATGAATAGACTTTGTAACGTGAATATTCAGATGAATAAACTTTTTAACATGAATATTCAGATGAATTGACTTCGTAACATGAAGATTCAGATGAATTGCCTTTATAACATGAATTTTCAGGTTTTCTGAGAAAAACAAGAAGATTCAGATGAATTAACTTCTTGACATGCAGATTCAGATGAATTGACTTCTTAACATATGAATTGACGTCATACTATGATAATTTAGACGAATTGACTTTGTTACAGGAAAATTCCGCTGAACCTTGTTTTCTCGCAGGAGGTCTAATCCAGCTGAACCATGGAAGGCCGCAGCCCCTTCAGTATGTGGTCAACGCTGCTTTTCTGGCATCTGTGTTCAGTGATTATCTGGACGCTTCGGACATACCCGGCTGGTACTGCGGCCCAGATTTCTACCCCACCAGCGTTCTTCGAGACTTTGCCAAGACTCAGGTGATGTTCTTGCCCGAAAAGGCTCAATACCATGAATTTCAATTCAAAATCAGAGAATCCAATCCCTGAAAATTCCTTGTTTCTGTTCCAGATCGACTATATACTGGGGAAAAATCCAGAGAAAATGAGCTATGTGGTTGGATACGGCCCCCGCTACCCCAAGCATGTTCATCACAGAGGCGCGTCGATCCCGAAGAACGGGGTCAAATACGGCTGCAAAGGGGGGTGGAAGTGGAGGGACACCCCAAAGGCAAATCCCAACACGATCATCGGGGCTATGGTGGCGGGACCAGACAAGCACGATGGATTCAAAGACGTGAGATCGAACTACAACTACACTGAACCAACCTTAGCCGGAAACGCCGGCCTGGTCGCCGCGCTTATCTCCTTGTCGGGAGAGGCCGACGGAATCGACCAGAACACCATCTTCTCCGCCATCACGCCAATGTTTCCAACTCCTCCTCCGCCGCCAGCCCCGTGGAAACCTTGATCTCTCTTTCCCTCTCTCCAGCCGAGTCCCTAGTTTTCGCGGATCCCTTCCCATCGCCTTGATCATGTGTATGTATAATATGTCAAACTGATTGAGTTTGAGATAATTATTTTTACCTCCTCCCGTTCAAATACACGCCTTCCACTCGATTCATCCAGATCGTCAACAAACACCGTTCCGCTAAAAGTCGGCATCGGACGATAGCCAATCTAGAGTTTACCGACGATAATTTACGACGGTAAGCGACTAGATCTCAGCCTAGAATGAAAAATCTGAGGTAATTATTTCGTACCTCATCGCGATCCCTCAGCCAGTTCGATCATCTTCCAGATTTGTCTCTACTCGCGATCGACGAAATCGAAGAAATCAACGAAAGTTCTTCAGTCCGCAGGGTGAATATCGACCGACGCTTCGAACTTGTAAAGCCTCGCTGTCACGGAAACAGTATATATACACTGTAACCGAGCCCGGAAGATTTCCGCTAGTCCTTTGGGAAGGGTTCGTTATCCGGTTCCTGGCCGGCAGCAACGCCCGACGCCGCGACGGCCCCGTAATGGACCACGATAACGGTCGGACCGTTGGCGCATCCCACCCGGGGAAAATTTGAAAAGAAAAGGTTTTAACGCCACGTCCCCCTCGTGTTCGTTCGCACGTGACCACGGGAGGTGGGACCCAGAGCTTTCGCACGTGCAAGCCCCCTTCCCAAATCGTATTTCATCAGCAGTCTCTCCTCCCTCTGGTTCTGGAGGTGTTCAAATGTCGACGGAGGATGAGAAGCTGTTAAAGGAGGCGAAGAAGCTGCCCTGGGACGAGCGATTGCTCCACAAGAACTGGAAAGTCCGAAATGATGCTAACATTGACCTCGCCGCGCTCTGCGATTCGATCACAGATCCCAAGGATCCCCGCCTTAGAGATCTTGGTATTGTTGTCGCTTTTTTTTGTTTTTTAATGCGCTCAGCAGCGCGCCTGAGGCTTCCGTGGCGTGATCTCACTGATATTACGCTGGTTTTTGTCGAGATTTATGTGTTTGTGGATTTGTTGGATTTGATGTTGCCGGAAGAATATAGTTCTGACGTGGAGGATGAGTTTTCCGGTTGCATTTTGGTAAATCGTGATTTTAGCTCGCGTTTTGTGCTAGGAAATGTCCGGGGGAAGAAGAAATTCCCTTCCTGTTTTAGGTTTTGTTTCGGCCTAGGGCTTTGCATGATCATGTGCTTTTTTCTGAATTTCTACCTCATTCAAGTGGTAGGAACCGCAGCCTTAGCTACCTTATTCATGTTTTGTGCTTGATGTTTTTTTTAATGGGACAGGGCCCTTGTTCAAAAAGACAGTCGCGGATTCCAATGCTCCAGTTCAGGAAAAAGCCCTCGACGCTCTTATTGCATTCTTACGAGCTGCAGATTCAGATGCTGCGAGGTAATTTTTGTTCTATACTACGTCCTTTGATATTTTTTTCCTTTCACAAATTTCGTGAATACAACCTTTTCTTCCTGAATACCTCGATTTAGGGCCAACGAATTCCCCGCCACTATCATATAATATTCATCTCTACTTGGTGATAGATAAACCATCCGTGTTTCTTTGATCTCTCCACAGATTTGCGAAGGAAGTTTGCGATGCCATTATCGCCAAATGTCTTACTGGTCGTCCGAAGACTGTGGAGAAGGCACAAGCCGTATTCCTTCTTTGGGTAGAACTAGAGGCAGTAGATGCGTTTCTGGTAAGGGCCTCGCTGATCTTTCAGTTGAACGATGGACAGTTTCTGATTCATAATGCGGTCTCTGTATTCTTTGATTGCCCTGAAAAGTCGATCTTTTATTTTGAGACTATAAGCTAGCTGCATTCAATTGAGGATAAATTATATTCTCCTCAACTATATATATTCTTTTCTCTAGGAAACGATGGAGAAAGCGATAAAGAATAAGGTAGCTAAGGCTGTGGTACCTGCCATTGATGTCATGTTCCAGGCACTTAGGTATTCAAAATGTTGAGTATAGCTCGTAGTAGATTGTTTTTTCTTTCTCTTTCTGCTTCTGACATGTTGTCTTCGTGCGTGAATCTGTAGTGACTTCGGTTCTAAAGTTGTCCCTCCGAAGAAGATATTGAAAATGCTTCCTGAACTTTTTGATCACCAAGATCAGAACGTTCGTGCATCTTCCAAGGGGCTAACTCTTGAACTCTGTCGTTGGATTGGTAAAGATGCTGTGAAATCCATCCTTTTTGATAAAATGCGTGATACGATGGTGAGAATTAATTTTAAATAACTATCATTTGTATCTTTTTCTTGAAACTAACTTGCCCCTTTTGGAAAATGTGTGAAGAAAAAAGAGCTCGAAGCTGAGCTTTCAAATGTTACGGGTATTGCAAAACCTACCCGTAAAATAAGGTGAGCCTTCCAAGGCTTCTTGTTGTCGGATTATCCCCTCTCGTGCTCCAGTCTTTTTCTTTACATTGTTTTGTCTTAGTTATTTGCTGAATTTCATATTTAAAATGTAAATTAGGGAACTTCCTTCTCGTCGTTTCTATTTGTGGGAGTTCTTTTCCCACAAATGCTTAGATTGTTGTGAAACTACCTTAATGTCACTAGGCTTCAAAGATATGACGCGGGTTTTCTTGAGATGGAAAATCTGCGATGGGGTTCGGAATAATTTTTTTTGAAATTTGGAACTGTGATCACATGGGAGTTCTAATGGGTCCGGTACAGTAATGTGCTGATACTAGTATATGGAGTTCGGAATATAGCCTGGTCATCACGTGAAGGATGTATTCAGGGATCCTAATCATGGATCTAGTCATCAATTTATCTTTGGAGCCTTTTTTGTTAAGGCAGTTTTAATTCTTGTTTTGCATGTTATTGAGATAATGTTGTTCTTGTTGATTTCAAACAATGCAATGCTCGTATGTTCCACATTATTCCGCGTCATATTTAAAATATTTAATAGCATTTCTGGTTGGTGCTTTTTCTAGATCGGAGCAAGATAAAGAGATAGAGGAAGAAACAATCGCTGAAACATCTGTTGCAGGTCCATCTGAAGAATCTGTTGCGGAAGGTTGAATGTTTAAAGAGCTGACATCTTACATTTTCCTATGGGTAAAATTATCTGCAAAAGGATCAGGATTTCTAATTTTGTGCTATGTGAGTATGCAGAGACTGTAGTAGATGAATATGACCTTGTTGACCCTGTTGATATATTGGGTCCTCTTGAGAAGTCTGGATTTTGGGACGGAGTGGTTAGTCTCCTTTGCTTCTCAAATATAGTTAACTTTGCGGCCATCATCTTCTCACATCTCTTCTTACTTCAGAAAGCCACAAAATGGTCGGAGAGGAGGGATGCTGTGGCGGAACTTACCAAGCTTGCTGCAACAAAAAAGATTGCAGCTGGGGATTTTTCTGAGGTTGCTCGAACCTTGAAAAAGGTAAGCCTTTTCTGGTCATGTTTTACCTGACATGTATACATGAGGGCAGTGTATTATTATTTTCTTTTTTCATCGGATTTTTTGGAAGGAATTTTCGTTTTTCATTATAAAATGCTTTTGTCATTTTGTTGGTTTTCTGTGCATGTTGGAGTCTCCTATATTTTATGTATTTATCTTTACGTGAAACCTCCACTGAATCTTTATCCGCTATGGCAGCTTGTAACAGACATCAACATAGCTGTTTCTGCAGAAGCTGTCCTAGCAGTCGGAAATTTAGCCAGAGGGTTAAGGAATCACTTTTCGGGGAGCGCACGTTTTCTGTTGCCCACATTGCTTGTGCGTAAATTACTCTCCTATTCATGATTTCCTATTACTGAAACTGGTACTGGTGTCGTAGCATACACATTTTTCGTTGAGATCTTTTTTGATTCTCCACAAAAGTTCTTGTCAATGTGCGGGTATGTTCCCCATGTTTTTCTCCAAGTATCTTCCTGGAGAAGCTACTGCTTATGTTTGCACTGCTTATGTTGACCGTTGGGGTCCTTTATTTCTACAGGAAAAGCTTAAAGAAAAGAAGCAAGTTTTGTCCGAAGCTCTAACGCAAACTCTTCAAGCCATGCATAAAGCTGGTTGTTTCACGCTTGCAGATGTTATTGAAGGTATGGAAATCAACCCTTGTTTTATCCCCGATATTCTTTAGGCTATTGAGCCTTTCAATTATCTTTCTTCTTTTAAACTAGTTTTCTTATTTGGGTTAGTGCCATGTAATATCTTCAAGCTCTACATCATAGATCCCTATTTTTTTTTTCTTCGAGTTTTGAGAGATATTTCTCCATGTCTGGTCTAGGCATCTGGCAGCATTTTATCTCATTAGTTTCTGTGATCTCTTATGCTGTGTCCAGAGTATCCCAACCGTCGGGTCACCATTTTTCTGCTTTGTTGGGTCACCATTTGGCTTGTGTTTTTTTTTACAATCCCATTGGAGATCTACCGAAAATCAAGAAAAGATGAGGAAGATAGGAGGAACGAAGATAGAAGAAGAAGAAGAGAAATTAGAATGATCTAGGCCTCAAGAAATTCTGAATTGGGAGTTCTTGCCCTCACGATAAGCAGATACAGCTCATGTAAAGAAACCGCAAAATATCTTTCATGAAAAGTTGTCTGTAATGGGCTTACAAGGGGGTATCATAACTCCAGGATTTTCATGAATTGGTTATTTTCTCACCTAAGGCTCAGCTGTTGACTGAGCCTTGTCGATCAGGTCTTCTGTGATGAGTCCTTATCACAACTCTAAAAATACTTTTGTAGCCTTTTCGTGTTTTGATCCTTAAATTTTTATTTGATGAAATCGTTTTTGATGGTAATATCATAAAACCTTTTTTGATATCTGTTTTAGGTGAATATTACCAGTCTCTTGCGCAGTTAGAGCCATCCAAAGATCTTTGCCTCTAATGGAAACTTTAGGACATACCTGGATGGTTGATTGGTCTTGATTTCCCTGGCAGATCCTCGTGTAGACCTTCCGAACAGAAAAAAGGAGCGCCTATCCAAACCCATCCGTCTTGTTCTCCCTGGCTTGGGCGGCACTGAATCAAGGGTTGTTGCATGCCCAAGAAATTCGCCACCCTCTGGTCAGACAGGGTACCATCTACCCTCAGATTCCTTGTGCTGTCCCAACATTCCCCCACTGTGGCATTGGGGCATCTGGCCAGTGCATAGAGCGGCGGGAATGTCTCTCTCAAAGGGCCATCCAAAGACCACTGGTCCTTCCAAAAGCAAAATAGGGAGCCATCTCCTAGTTGAGCAGAGAATGGACTTTATACTTTTATCAAATTATTTTTAGGGCCAGGTTTTCTAAGACCATGGGATTTCTCTATTCCTTTTTGGTAATTTCAACGTTTTCGTATAATTTGTATTTATTAGGACCTTTTGGGTATTGATCCTCTGGGATTGGTAGTCAGGGGTTCGATGTGCCAGTATAAGGGTTAGGCTGTCCAGTTGTCCAAACCAACTTGTGGTTGACTTCACAACCTGGCCAAGATGGCAGATGGGGGGTAGAGTCGACTTGAGGTTGGGCTGACCAACCAATCCTGACCAGGTCGTGACAAAACATAGCACATATAATTGGATGTGTATCACCTTGCTCATTTCCTTGAATTTATTTCCTCAATAGTGTCTCCTATAAGATGGGATCCAAACTAGCAGCTTTATCCCCATTTGCTCATCACTGATTGAGCGATTTGATGTTGGAAACAACATCAGGGATTTGAAAGCCAACATTCATTGGAAAAGGTAGACTATTAGAAAAATTGTTGGGGAATAAGTTAAGACTATCCTGTTGGTCTCCTGGAACTACTGGCAACCCTATCTGTCACCCTATGTCAGATTATTTTAGTTTTAGTCCGTTATTAATTTAGTAAGTAAGCCATAAGTGGCTCACTATCCTGTTTTTCTATTCTGTTTCCCTGTTGGTGGCTCTCGTGAGTTGTCACGAATTCTCCACGTGAGAGAATATATGAATTTGGTTTTAAGTTCACCACTTGGTTAGAGCCAGTATTTAAACTGGAGAATCTTAATTAAAAATTAATAAGTTCTTTCCTGCACCTTAACTCGCTCTTATTGGTTGGTGGCACTGGAGGAGTCTGCTCATCACTGTTCTTGGTTATTTCTGACAGCCTCCTTTATGGACATGTGCCCTATCTGTATTCTATCCGAGGGCTGAGAGTTTAGGGGTTTATAATTGGTAATAAATGAGGAAGGTCAAGGAAAAAAGTGTTTCTCTTTCCGTTGGGTTTTCTCAGATTTAAGTGATTTTATGGGATGCATTACATAATTTAGTGCCTACCTTGCTGTTAGTCAAAGGATTGTTATTGGCTGTGTTTTTGAGTTTGGGTTCATGTTGGCATAGCAGCTGTTAAGGCTCGTATGTCGGCTTACATTTTCTTCGGCATTTACTTTTGAACTGAAATGAGGTTTCTGACATGCTGTAACAACATTTTATTGTCACATTTTTTTTTGAAATATATTTATTGTCACATTTTATGATCTCATACTTCGCTGATAGAGACTTTACACTCAATCTCCGATTCTACAAATTTATCCATGCAGATATTAAAGTTGCCGTGAAAAACAAAGTTCCGCTTGTGCGATCCTTGTCTTTAAATTGGGTGACATTTTGTATCGAGTCAAGTAACAAAGCTGGAGTTCTTAAGTTTT
The DNA here is from genome assembly GCF_029677425.1 of Wolffia australiana. Lineage (NCBI taxonomy): Eukaryota > Viridiplantae > Streptophyta > Magnoliopsida > Alismatales > Araceae > Wolffia > Wolffia australiana. The sequence continues at coordinate 14,928,617 of NC_135835.1, read as the reverse complement.
ACAAGGAGTATGTTCCTATCTGCATGGAGGTCAGAGCAAACCTTTATCATTCATGGTCTTTATTTCTGTAGGCCCTGATTCTCTTTACATTTAGATTGGTTTGGAAGAAATTTTGCAACTCCCTTGTGCATCTTGTATTTATTCTGCATTTCCAGTGTCTAAATGATGGGGCCCCGGAGGTCAGAGATGCAGCGTTTGCAGCTTTGGCGGCTATTGCAGCGGTCTCACCTTCTCAGACTCTTTCCTCTTTTCTCTGTTAAGCCAAAAGAGGCACTCATGATGGCTCTTCGTTTTCAGGTGGTTGGTATGAAACCGTTGGAAAGATCTTTGGAGAAGCTTGATGACGTCAGGAAAAAGAAGTTATCAGAAATGATGGGGACCTCTGGGGGAGGTCAAGCTGGTATAATATGAATTCTAGTCATTTTCTTTATAAATTTCTTTGAAGGTATGTACATAGTTTGTCCTGATGTTTGTTCTATCTGTCTTATAGTTTTATCTACAAAAACTGGTGGTCCCGTAGCCTCAAATGAGGTAGGCTTCCCTTCTCCCTCTCATGATTAGGGTTGAGTTTTTTCTGTTTCAGAAAAATGTTGATGTTTCTTTGTAGCTCAGACTCCGACCACATGCATCTAGTGACTTGCTTTCTGTGCATGTCTCGCACTTTTTAGTTATTCTGTTATTAATTTTCAAGGGACAGAAATGTTATCATGTAGAGATTCTCCAAATTTCAGTAGTCAGCATCATGATCATGGATTTTTACGATTTCATAGTTTGAGATCAGCCATTTGATGTATTTCAGTCTTTCAAAATAAAATTTACGATGTTCTTCAGTTTTGATTACCTGGTTTTTTGTGATTTCGCTTTTTTAATTACTGTACTTTTTGACGTAACATAATTCTTTCTATCAATAGGCAACTATGGCCTCTCTTAGCAGAAAATCTGCAGCAAGTATGCTTAGCGGAAAGAAGCCTGCTCAGATTGTTGTGAGTCCCATAATATTTTTCACGTGAAGTTCTATGATAGACTCCATAACTGTTCGTGGTTTCTTGTCTCTTTAGTTAAATAACAAAAAGAGTGGCGCTGCTAAGACAAATCCAACGAAAAAAACTGAAGGAGCAGGGCAGTCAAAGGCGCCATCCGCTGAATTTGAAGATGTTGAGGTAGATTCAGTTCTACTTGATATGGAACAACCTGTCATATTACTTTGTTTACCTGACATCCACCTAATTAACTAAACTTCTTTGTTTCATTTCAGCCTTCAGAAATGAGTCTTGAAGAAATTGAAAGTAGAGTTGGATCCATTATACCACCAGAGACAATCTCCCTATTGAAGAGCGGAGTCTGGAAAGAACGGCTTGAAGGTGCAGGAATTTAATGTTCTCTCTGTGTTCTCTCTTATTATTTTTCCTTGCCACAGCTTGGCTTTGAGAAATTTATACCTGAAATGTTCCTCTATTCTCTGACCGTAAGTTTTGTATTTTTGCAGCCATGGGTTTGCTTAAGCAGTCCATTGAAGCCCTTGGTGAAATTGACCAATCAGCTGAGCTCTTGATTCGTCTTGTCTGTGCCATCCCTGGGTGGGCTGAGAAAAACGTTCAGGTCCAACAACAAATGATTGAAGTTATTACATACATTGCCTCCGCCGTCAAGAGATTTCCCAAACGATGTGTTGTTCTTTGCCTTCTAGGTAAACCGGTCTATTTGGCAATTATTAGAACAAAGTGAGGGTCTAATTGAATTTAAGAATTTTACTCTACACTTTTTATTTACCCTCAGGCATAAGTGAACGAGTTGCTGACATCAAAACACGGAACCAAGCAATGAAATGCCTTACATCATTCTCTGAAGCAGTTGGTCCTGGTTTTGTTTTTGAGCGGGTAAGTGATGGGTCTTTTTATGTCGACCTCGCACTTTCATGTTGACTTCGAGCTCAGTGGCTGTTACCTTTCAGCTTTCCAATGCTGACCGTTTATTTTCCAGATGTATAAAATTATGAAAGAACATAAAAATCCCAAAGTCCTCAGTGAGGGAATTCTATGGATGGTATCTGCAGTTGAAGATTTTGGCATTTCTCATGTGAAGTTAAAGGTGCATTTATCATTTCCAACACTGCATCTTACCCACTTCGCTCATGTATGAGCAATAACTTTATAGTTCAAAAAAAAAAAAATCTTTCCAGGATTTGATTGACTTCTGCAAGGAGACGGGACTTCAATCAAGTGCAGCAGCCTCAAGAAATTCCACAATCAAGCTCATTGGTCTATTGCACAAGTTTGTTGGTCCAGGTATTTGGATAGTTTTATAGGACCTCGCGGATGACATAGCTTACAATCAGTGGCTGGACAAATATTATCATCCACCTGCCTCATTGTTTAATATTCTTAACGGCTAATATTGCAGATATTAAGAACTTCTTGTCTGATGTAAAGCCTGCGCTTCTTAGTACGTTGGATGCGGAGTATGAAAAAAACCCATACGAGGTAAAGCCTTTTAAATAAAATCATTATGGAGTTATGACAATAACTTTCATAGTTTTAGTTACATTTTGATCTTTTTCTTGACAGGGAGCTGCTGCACCGCCAAAGAAGACAGTCAAAGGATCTGATTCTGTATCACCATCAACAGCTGGGGGGCTTGATGGCCTGCCTCGCGAGGACATCAGTGGAAAGATAACACCGACTCTCATAAAGAACCTGGGTAGCTCTGACTGGAAGGTAATTACACAAGAAGTTCCCTAGTGAAATTCAAGGTGACATAATCTGAAGTGAAATCCGGGCTTACGCAGGTTCGCTTGGAGTCAATTGAGTCTGTTAACAAAATTTTGGAAGATGCCAACAAACGCATTCAACCTAATGGGACCAGTAGGAGATTTAATTATGATATAGGGCCTTATCATTCCTCTTGGTATCAATATGAACTCTTATTGAATGGTCTTTGGTTTCTTACAGCTGAGTTGTTTTCGGCCCTCAGAGCTCGCCTGTATGATAGCAACAAGAATCTAGTGATGGCAACGTTGACTACACTTGGTTGTGTAGCGTCTGCCATGGGAATGGCTGTTGAGAAAGCCAGCAAGGTAATATTTCTGCTCGTGCATTTCCTTGCGTGGTGGGGAACCTAGTTCTGGAGCATTCTGACAACATTTCTGCCAGGGAATCCAATCTGATATCTTAAAATGTCTTAGCGACAATAAGAAACAGATGAGGGAATGCACATTGAACGCATTGGATTCATGGGTTTCAGCTGTTCAACTTGATCGAATGGTTGGTTTTTCCTTGCGTTTTGTACAAAGTTAGCCCTTATTCGACTCCTTATGGACTCATTTACTTTTCTGCAATTTTAGATTCCATACATTACAACTTCCTTGGTGGAGGGGAAGCTTAGTGCGGAGGGAAGAAAAGACCTTTTTGATTGGCTGTCGAAGCATCTTTCGGGCCCAGTTGACCCATCTGAAGCGTTGCACCTGTTGAAACCTACTGCTGCTTCTTTGGCTGTACTTTTTGCAGACTTTCCTTCTTATATTATTTTTTTGAGTCAAAAATTGGGTTGTGACGCTTATGTTTTCATGCATGAAGGACAAATCTGTAGAAGTTAGAAAATCTGCCGAGGTAGCATTTTCTGAGGTGTTGAGGATTTGCGGCCAAGAAATGGTTTAGTCTCAACTCAGTGTTTTTATTCAGAACTGTCATGCAGGCCTGAAATGAAATCCTAACACGATTCCTGAATCACTTGCATTCAGGTGACGAAGAATATTAAGGATTTACGTGGGCCAGGCTTATCTCTTGTTGTTGAACGATTTAAACTGTCTGGCTTCTCCCAAGGTTCTTTCATCATTATACATCCATTGTATTGCCCCTATTTGTTAATATGATTAACCGATGTGAATTCTATTTGAAATATGCAATTATGACTGTGAGTTCCTTGGGATATCATTGCTACATTTTTATTCTTTCAGATGGATTAGAGTCTGTGAGATCGTCTAGCGGTTTGGCTTCTAAAGCCCACACAAAGACTGGTAAAGCGGGATCAGTCGGTGGCCTTGAACGTGGATCAAAAATTGGAAGCAGGGTGACACATTCTCATCTATCTTTCTTTTGTCTTGTATTCATGGCATATTATTTGCTGAAATATCTCAAATTGGTCAGAGGGCCATTCCAACGAGGGTTTCCAAGTCTGATTCAGTGACATCTGTTCAAGATATTGCCCTTCAGTCTCAAGCGTTATTCAACTTAAAAGATTCATTCAAGGTGATCAAGAACATAGGGTTTACGTTGCAGATTTGAATTACCATTTCTAACTCATGTTTATCGCTCAACTTTTGTTGGATGAAACCAACAGGAAGATCGGGAAAGACTGGTTATTCGTAGATTTAAATTTGAGGAACCAAGGCCTGAGCAGATTCAAGACCTTGAGGTTGGAGATTTTTTTTAATCGCAGTGTCACGTATTCCATCTCTGACACATCGTCCATAACTATTGAGCGAGTCATAAAAAATTTCGAGGGCCAAGAAAGCTGCATTATTTCATCATAGATTATTCCTTTGTCTTCTATGTCACTTACAACTTCGTTGTGAAAGTTCTCTTGTCCTTGTTAATTGATTCACTTTGGTAAATATTTAGTGGATAACACGACCTCAATCACTTGACCTGGCATGCAATGGGTCGTAGTCTGCTCCACCATATTGTGCTTTGGTCTGTTGTACTTTCAATGTGAAGGAGGTTTTTTTGTTGTTGGCGTTAATCTGTCCATCCCTCATCTCCGTTTGTAACTATGATTACCCTTTTCCAAATTTGGCATACTCCTCGGCCAGTTTCTGCAGCTGCCAAGTTATCGTGTTGTGGAATATCCATTCATTGAATTTTCGTTTATGGTACTGGGCGTCAGGAATTTCTTTCGGCTTTTGCATTTGCATTAATAGATCTTTTGACCAATCGATTAGCTCATGGATTTGGCCGCATGTCTCTCTGAAAAAAAATTACATGAACGTCTTATGCTCCTAAGATCACTCTCTTGTCGAAATTATGTGAAGTTGATACAGTTGAGGGTCATATATCTTTTCTGGGTTTTGATCATGCAATTTTAACTATGTCATGTTCAAGTCTTTTAATCCGACAATTATTGGGCTGTGGGCTAATGTTGTGACCTTTGAATTCATCGTAGTATGACATGGCGAAGTATTTTAGGGAAGATCTTTATAGGCGGCTTCTAAGCGCAGACTTCAAGAAACAAATTGACGGGCTTGAAATTTTGCAGAAGGTAAAGCACTCCATATCCGTGTTATCTGATTTTGATCAGCCTACTTCGATTTTATCTTTCTGTAATATCTTGTACCCTTATTACAGGCACTTCCTTCCAACTCAAAGGAAGTAATAGAGATTGTTGACATAATTTTGCGATGGTCTGTTTTACGATTCTGTGAATCAAATACAACCTGCTTGCTGAAGGTAATGTCATTTTCCTCTAATTCTTTTTGTAGTATTCTCCTCATAATTTTCTCACGGTAGTCCACTAATTATTGTACAGGTGCTAGAGTTTCTCCCAGAACTCTTACATGTATTGAAAGGTGAGGGCTATGCTCTCACAGAACCAGAAGCAGCCATATTTCTTCCGTGCTTGATAGAGAAGGTTCAGTTCTGGCTTAGTTTTCTATTCTAAATTGCTTTCTTCTGCTTTCTATCATTGTTTGTGTGTTTCTTTTTGTCAATAAGTTCATTCTTACGTCCCCTTCTCTGTTTAATTTACTTTTTGTTGCCTGATTTTCATTTTATGTTTGGTCTTTCAGTCTGGGCATAACATTGAAAAGCTGAGAGAGAAAATCCGAGAACTCACGAAGCAGATTGTTCTTGTTTATCCCTCATCAAAATTATTCCCTTATGCCGTGGAGGGTCTGAAGTCGAAAAATAACCGCACTCGAATTGAAAGTGTGGAACTCGTTGGTTTTCTGATTGATCATCATGGAACCGAGGTAACTACATTATTTAGGTATCCTTCCCAAACGCCAGATAGAGAGAGATTTAATATGACACCATTCCTTCTGTCAGATAAGTGGCCAGTTCAAGTCTTTGCAACTTGTTGCTGCTTTAACAGCAGAGCGTGATGGAGAACTTAGGAAAGCTGCTTTGAATGCATTGACCACGGCTTACAAAATCCTTGGTACATTTTTTTAGCTCATTGTAGTTCGATTTGTACTCAATTGGTCCCATAAAGTAGAAAATGCTGGCTCAAAAATGTATTCCTTTTCACTGTGTTCTTATGAATAATCCAAAAGCGTTTCTTCTTAGTATATCTCTTCTTCATACGTTTTTTAGTTCATTACAGTCAAGATCAGTACATTCCCGGTCTCATTAAACACTGTTTTTTTTATTTTAAAAAATGAAACACTGTTTGTAAAAACACTGGTTTGTACTGTGTTCTGATGATTAATCATTGAAGCATTTTTTTCACACCAACGACAAATGATAACTCGTCATGATTTGCGTTTTCTTGAATGAATACCAAACATGTGTCTGGGTCATGTTAAGTGTAACTGTGTCACCTGGCGTCATTCACGTTCATGTCTTTCAAAACACATGATTTCATCGTTGCAGGCCCCCAAGATCGGTCTCGAGTTATCATTCATTTCTTTCAAAACAAAATCTTTCACTTCTTTTAGAATTAAACACTTTTTATTTTTTATGCTTGAATCTAACACATTCATAAACAATGGTTTATTGTGACTAATTGTTGGTCTTGTTAGGCGATGATATCTGGAGATATGTTGGAAAATTATCGGATGCCCAGAAAAGCATGATGGATGATAGATTTAAGTGGAAGGTATGTTCTAATTTTTGGTGCTAGCCAGTTCGTTAATAGTTCTCTTTTTTGCTTTATAAGAAATGCATGATTTATTGTTGCCATTCTAATCAGGCTCGGGAGATGGATAAGAGAAGGGAAGGAAAGCCTGGAGATGCTAGGGTGGCCTTGAGGCGCTCTATTCGTGACAACGGGTCCGCTATGTTGCTCTTTATTGTGTATTGATGCATTTCTAATAATTTTTACTTCTATAATTTTTTTGATTTTTCAGATTAGATGTAGCAGAGCAGAGTGGAGAACTTTTCCCACGTCCTGTGATGCCATCCGCCTTGCCCAGGTTAGCTATTTCTCATTTTGGCTTCATGTTGTTCTAGCTCAAGTTTGTGTTTTCCCCTTAAATTTTTACAAAACATTTGTAGTGGAAGGGATGTGGGTTTTGGTGAACGTGAAACGGACCAGCCTCTGATGTCTAGATCACTAGCTGCTGTAAATGGACCTTTGGATTGGCGCGAAGCCTTAGACCTCATTTCCTCAGGTTCTCCTGAACAGGTAGCTCTACTGTCGAATTATTTTTTCTCAAAAAAATGAACTCCTATCCGTCGTTTTTTAAATTTCTAGAAAACACCTGAACCATTTATTCTGGTTTCCTTGCAGTCGGTTGAAGGCATGAAAGTCGTGTGCCACGAACTTACTCAAACAGTGTCCGATCCAGATAACAGCATATGGGATGACCTCCTTAAAGAGGCAGATAAACTTGTATCATGCCTGGCGAATATGGTAATTTTTTTTTTCCGATTTCCCACGCGTGTGAAGCATATCGTTATAATCTCAAGGTTGGCAGGTTCCAAAGACCTTTGGATTTATCCTTGCTGGAGCGTCGTCCAGATCCTGCAAATATGTTCTCAACACTCTCATGCAGGTAAGCGAATCTGGGGTGCTACTTTTTAGCTTTTCATAAAGCTTAATTAACTTTTGTGAAATCTTGATTTTATTTAATTTCTGTTGGGTCGTCCAGACTTTCCAGATCAAGAGACTTGCTCATGCCGTACGGGAGCGCACCCTTGATAATCTAATTACCGAACTTCTTATGTGGCTCCTTGATGAAAGGGTCCCTTTGATGGATGATGGCAGTCAACTCTTGAAGGCCCTCAACGTCCTGATGCTTAAAATACTGGTTAGAGAGAAAACTAAGATCTCTGTTATTTTTTTGTTTTCTTAAAAAGAAAAAAGATCTCTGTTATTTTTCTCGCTTGTTTCTTTTTTGTGCACTTAAACCACTTGACTCATTTTTGTTCCTTGATACAGGACAACGCTGAGCGAACTTCTTCCTTCGTTGTGCTGATTAGTCGGCTGAGACCACTAGATCTTTCAAGATGGCCGTCGCCTCCCTCCAACGAAAATATCACCACTCGTAATCAGAAGTTCTCTGAGCTCGTAGTTAAATGCTTAATTAAACTGACAAAGGTGCGTTTTCTTGTTTAATTTTCAGTTCTTTGCCACTGATGCCCCTGACAGCTATTTTATCAATGAAATTATTTCTAGGTCCTTCAAAGTACAATCTTCGAAGTGGATCTTGATCGCATTCTTCAGAGTATCCATGTGTATTTGCAAGATTTGGGCATGGAAGAGATCCGGAGAAGGTGAACCCTTGCTTTCTTGGGTATACCCTAGCTTTCTCGTCTACTTGCCCTGGATCATAATTTTCTGAATGACATTTCATGCAGAGCTGGCGCCGATGATAAGCCACTAAGAATGGTGAAAACTGTTCTTCATGAACTTGTAAAGATCCGTGGAACAGCAATTAAAGGACATCTCTCCATGGTTCCGATAGACACAGAGCCGCAGCCCATTATTCTTGCATATATAGACCTAAATCTTCAGGCAAGCTTTCTCTTATATTGTTCCAAAAACAAGTTAATTGGTCCATGGCTGTGTGCCCAACGACTTCATCCTATTTTCTCGAACTGCAGACACTTGCTGCAGCCAAAATGCTGACGCCGTCTATGTCGATGGGCCAGAGCCATTGGGGTGATTCTGGTTCGAATAGCCCAGCTCCAAATACGCATTCTGCCGATGCACAGCTGAAGGTAAATTTTTTTTTGCACCCTTTCGTTCGAATTAATTTGGACACTGCTGTTAGGGTTTGGCGTCAAGGATGATGGGTGAATGAGGAGGCTAATAATGACTGTGATGACCAGTGGATGGGGATAATGATGGTGGATGAGGACGAAAAATTATCATTCTCATCTTTATATCCGGCTTCCAAGAGTCATTGTTGCCAATTTCACCATCATCTTTCAATATATGACGATTTATTGTCGTCATCATCCGGTTTCCAAGGGACGCCACCATCTTCGTCATCCATACATTCCAAGTTAAGATTCAGGATTTGGTTATGATGATGCCATCATCGTCCTTGTCTCCAAGGAATGTCATCATCATTATCATTGTCATCCATCTGTTGAATTTGTCATCATCATCATTGTTGTCAGTCGTTGAAGTGACATATGGATGATAAAATTTAGGGATGCCAGCTACGAATTCATTACCCTTTGTGGCAGAACTAAATTCAATGTGGACAATATTTACTCACGTAGCATCTGGATTTTGCCGTTTTCTCTCTCAGCAAGAGCTTGCTGCAGTATTCAAGAAAATAGGGGACAAACAGACATCTTCGATTGGTCTGTATGAGTTGTATCGCATCACCCAGCTATATCCCAAGGTTAGAGATTTTCTAGAATCGACTATTTACTTTATGCCTTGGTTCTCAGCCTATCCTCTTCTCCTTGTTTCTGTACAGGTTGATATTTTCTCGCAGCTCCAGAATGCCAGTGAGGCCTTCCGTACGTACATTCGGGAAGGCCTTGTTCAAGTAAGTTGAAACTTTCTATCTCTATTTCTCTCTCTTAATTTTCATTAGAGGTTGCTTTCTCACATAACATGATTCAGATGGAGAAAAACTCTGCGGCGGGAAGAACGCCGACGAGTCTGCCTCTCTCTACCCCACCTCCTCTCTCTCTAACAGTCCCCCCCAGTGCTGCTCCCCTGTCACCGGGGCACTCTAAATTCCAGAGTTCAAAAACCTATGGAGAAGACAACCACAGCACTGTGGAGTCCGAAGAACCCGTTTCCTCGCATTTGAAGCTTCAGCAAGGAGAAGAGCATAACGATAGGAACATCCCCCCCGGTTAGTCTCCTTCTTATGCGTACTTTTTTTGGTATTTTCTTCATATGATGTCATAACCGGATGAACTGATGAAGAAGATACTTCATTTACATATTTAGGAATAGTAACACATGGTTCGACTACCGAGACAGAAAAGTTTTTTGCTTTTTACTGCTGTTATGATATAAAAAGAGGATTAGTTGGTTCCTGATAGTCATTGGGACTGGTGGACGATGACCATAATTCGCCATTATCATCCACAGACCATAATTCGTCTCGTAGAAACCAGAAGAGGGTGAATCTTCATCATCATCCCATAGAGGATCATCATGATTGATGCTAAATCTTTAAGTCATTTCTTTACTTTGTCTCCATAAATCTTGACACAAGTTTGGGTTGATTGTTCAGTCACTCCGGGGACATTAGACGCGATTAGAGAGAGAATGAGGTCAATTCAAGAGGCGGCAGCGGCGGAGAGCATGGAAAATCTTAACAGGCCCTTGTTATACGTCAACGGCAGTGGGTTTTCGGGACGGCAACAGGTCGGCAGTCGCAGCGATGGCGAACTGCCTGTAGTCCTGCCCATGGATGAGAAGGCCTTGTCTGGACTTCAGGCTCGCATGGAGCGGCTTAAAAGCGGGACTATTGAACCCCCTCTGTAGAGGTCAGTACTTCAAACATTCTTCTTCTTCTTCTTCTTCTCCTTCCTGTAAGTGGAGGATTCCTTCTGCTTCGGCCGTTTTGAATGCTGCAACAGGCTTACAGTGGTGAGTCATCCTTAGTTTTTCTTGGTTGGTTTGTTTGTAAATGGTGTAATCTTCTATTCTCGACGGTGTTTAAGAAGAAAGCCTTCTTTCCTGCTGAAAATATCACCGTTATATCTATCTGTTCTGTTTTTGAATTCGTGATGACGGGCGATTTTGATGGTTGCACGTTGTTTACGAGATCCCATCATTTCTTTGGCAGATTTACTTGTGTTAGATGTCTCTGGTTTATTATTTCTGGATGAAGTTTCATTTTTTATGGCAGCTAATGTTTGATTGTTCTCTAGTTTAATGATCAGAATGAATCCTTCAAGAACTAGCAGGGAAAAGTAATTTTCAGAAGAACATTTGGTCTATTTGGCTGTAGGAAATGGCGCGTCCTCAACGGGACTGTGAGATATAGTTCTTCGTATCTCCTGTCCCGTCACACATCCATTGGTTTTACAAAAGGTCCTCACATCCCATCCTCGTCCTGTCACTGGACGGTGTCTCCATCACACATGAAGAAAGGTGATACGAACGAGTATTTTTTTAAAGGAGTCTCGATCCCTCTCTCTCCCTCTCCCTCTAGTGGTTTCTCTTTCTCTCTCTCTTTCTCTTTTCCTCTCTCTGTCTCTCTTTCTTTTCATTCTCTCTCTTCTTGCAATCTTTCTATCTTTCATCATTCAATGATCTGTCACCACCGTCATCCGTCCTGTCACGTCACCCATCAGAGACTAATTATTGACATGTCATCCATCACTAGTAAAGTCACATCATTCGTCACCGTCTCAAAATGTCATCCTTCACCGTCACATCATCTGTCATACCTCTGTAGTCACATCATTTGGTGTTCCCTATCTAATGGGAATACTAAAACACCTCAGACTAACGTTTCCTACGATATCTCATGCAATAGTGAGGAGTGAACGTCTCTTATTGGCAAAGATAGTGAGAGTTTTTCTTTTCTTTGCGCTTTCTTTTCTCATGAAAAAGCCAAGGAAAGTATTATTGTACTCATATTTACGCATAACTTTTCTTTTGCAGTTTTATTTACGAATCTTAGTTTCCAGCTTGATAAGTATTTGATGTTGATAAGTAAAGTAAAAGCACAGGGGAAGGTAGTTCCTATCAAATTGTGTAGTGGGTATAAAAATGAAGTGTATTGCCCTTCTTGTCTTTGAGGGTTGTTGTGAACAGTTTTAGAGTTCACATTAATTTCTTTTCCCTTGTTTCTGCTTTGTTACTGCTGTTTTCTTCATTGTTTCTTTCAGTTTGCATGTAGATCAAAATAATTTTATGGTACGTCTTGGCATGAAATCTGACTCAGAAAGGGGGAAAGTCTATTTAGTAGTATAAGAAAAGAGTGTCATTCCCCCTGTTTGGGTATTCCCACCAAAACTCTAATACTGAAAAAACTTGCCTTTGTAAAGCGTACAAATCCATGGAATCAAAGAAATGAATCAGAAGAAGGCGCAAGTTTCTGAGCGAGAGATGAAGATGAATGGTATGATTCATCAACTTGGCTGTTCACGAGCAATAAATGAAGATAAATTTGACAAGAAGTCAATTCAAATTAAGATTCATGTTACCAAGTCCACGAGGATGAAGATGAAGAAAAGGTCTAACTTGAGTGTTAACCATTTTGTTGTGGAGCCATCCTTGAGAGAATTGGAGGTCCAACTTTTGATTGTATGATCTCAAAACATGGGGAAGAATTAATAGATTTTTTGGCTGTGAATTATTTTTAGGAGATGACTTTGGCTTTTTGTGTAGTCTATACTCAAATGGGAAAAATGGACATTCATAAATATCAAATATCATAATGTCTAGACGGGATAAATAATAATTTGGATAAATCAAGTATGTATGGAGAGTAGGGTTTGTCAAATGTCAACTGACACATCTTTCATCATGTTGCCGGAGGCGCGACGAAGGATGGATGCCCAATGGACGACACAATGGAGTAGTTGTGGAGAATGAGGTGATGGCTATGGACAGGTGGTGTGACAGGATTGCCTGTCATCAATGACAGTGGAGATGACTTTTTTAATGATTAAAATCAGGGAAAAAACGACATTTTTAATTTGGACAAATGAGACATCTGGTGCTCATAATAAAAGAACTTAAAAGTGAAAATAGTTTAGAATACTCTACAACGTTTATGAAATTTGAAAAATTATGATTCAAATATTAGTATATGTATTGGTCCTATCGAGTATTGGATGGTAACAAAAATGGATATAAAGTATTTATATGCACTCAAATTATACGAGGATAAGATGCTGAAACATAAATGGTTCTATTTTTGTGAATTTATTCAAATATCAATTTTAATTAGGTGTTATTTTTGTGAAATAAAGAAGTATTTTTATAAATGATGCTGAAATTGTAGATATAAGTGTACTAAGAATTAGAAAATAATGTAGAAAATGGTCCTATAGTATGATACAAAAATGGAAAGATGATTTATCCATAATTAAGTTGTACAATGATGATGGGTGCATATAAAGTTCAATTTATATTAAAATTTTATGAGATAAATAAGTTATTTCATAAATGATGTAGTGAACATTAATGATGACTTAGAAATGATATATTAATATATATGTTTAGCTCACTAAAGGATCATTACCGTATGTTCGGAGTATTTTTGTTAATGCATTTTTAGGAGAAAATATAAGTTATTCATCTATTTTTTAATCATTAAAGTCATCGTTAAAGTATCTCACTGCCCTGAAAAAAGCAACATCAATGCTACTGATCTATTAAATGTTGTGTTCCCACATACAAAAAGACCAAGTGTTCTGGACTATTCCAATAGGAAATTAAGATGCATCTTTCAAACTCTAAACATTAATACCATCACAGTGTACAAAACCCCACCCCCAAATCCGCATCATCAAATGATACGTCTCCCTCGTACTTACGACATGAGGCATAGCTTTCTCCGCAACAACAAGACACTGGTTTATTACAAAAGAATACATTGTCCAGAGAATTGTCAAAATTCCAAATGAGAGCCATTAGCTCACACTTTTGTCATCATTAGAAACTACATTGTGACCAGATGCATCACAAAGTTGTGCATTATCAGCATGCAAAACCAATTCACAATGACAAGAAGCTGTATGCTTTCTGGAATAACGTAAGCCACTTCTATGTGAAAAATGCAAACCCCACAAATAATAAAACCTTGGACGGGGCACTAGGTGCACATACAACAAGAACACTCTTGCAAGAGTGTAGGTAGTCAATAGTAACCCAATGATGTAATTATGAACCAGACATCAGGGTCACAAATTTAATGGCTTCTGTTTTGTGCAAAAGTATTTACAATTTTCCTTCCAAGCATAGGGGGAGTAAGGGTCAAATCCACAAGCAACAAGTATTGAATACACCAACTTTAACTTAAATATTTTATTTGATACTTAATTCTGAATTAAATCTAATTTAATACACAACTCCTAGTGACAATTAGTTCAAAAAAATCCTAGAGAATTCTGAATATGTTAACCATATTTAAACTAATTTTTATAAAATTTATAAATTAATTTTAAATGTTTTTATAGAAATTTAGAATTTGAAAATACTGATGAGTTCTAAATAAAATATCTTAGCCAACGCTTTGGGAATGTTTGGTGACAGCAGCTGGCAATGAATGTTAGTGGAGTGTGATAACTTGCAAGTTATAATGTTTAATTGATGAATATTACATTACATTTTTGTGTTTTAATGGCCATATTTGCATGTTATCATATATAAATGGAGACAAATAACTTACACTTTGATTTTATTATTGTTTTGAATTTTTAGTATTTTTTACATGGGTATTTGACCTCTTTGCATTGAATAAATACTTTTTACAAGGTTTAGACTACTTGGCTAAAGGTTGGTAATGGTTTTACTAATTTCTGGAATTTTCTATATATTTTCAATTTTCTGACCAATATTTAACCAAGAAATGATTTTTACGAATTTAAAGAATACATACTGTATTTATTTGGCATTTTAGAAAGCATTACATATATATCACATGGCATCCACGTCATTCGCCCGAAATTCGGGCAAATAAGTGGATGCATTTTTTTAATAATAAGAGAGAGAGAGAGCATTATTGGCTAAATATGGCATCGCAATGCGCGATTGTTTTAAAAGGAGTAACGTGGCACGACGTTAAGAAGAAGGTACGATTTGTTTTTTTTAGTTTACTTAAATTTTTGTGCAATAAATGCATGCGGAGATTCGATCTCTGCGTGCATTTATTAAACAAGAATATTCCTCGTATGCTCAGTTGGGTAGCCGCGTGCATTGATTACATGCGCCTCTCGACACACGTGCATTTGTATAAATTAAAAGATTTTCTTTTTATTTAGTACACACGTAGTTGATTCGCCGTGTGCATTAAATGCATGTGGAAATCGACCCTGGGTGTATTAAAAAATGCGGTACAGTTACCTTTTTTATTTTATTTATTCTTTTACCTAAAATGGAGCTGACGGGACGACGTGGCACGATTTTAATCACCCTAAAAGTGCATGTTTAGTCTTTATCATGCAGTGATTATTGCGGCCTGTGGAAGCGCGCAACGACGTGTCAGAACGAGATTCAAGGACAGGAAAATGAGGAAAAGGGTATCGACCAATCAGAAAAGGTCATTCTTTTTATTACATTAAGGAGAGATAAAATATCCAACGGTTGAGATTGAACACCAGTAAAATGGCGATATCTTGAGATCTAGCCGTGCGATTGAGCTGAAAATTTGAGGGCATGTTTGTCTTTATCCCCTCTACGATCCATACGGTTGGATTAATCTCAACCGTATGGAGGTCGGGAAGAAGGCAAAATTCACTTTTTGAAGCTCTTCCCAAGGATGTGGCCAGGAAGGACACAAGAGTTGCTTTGGAAGTCGACAAATCCTGATTCATCATTGAAAGTTGTAAGTTTCTAATTTGTATTTTGAACTAATTCTTAAAAGATTCTAAAACGCCATGGCACGAGCGAAATGTACATGCCCTTGAAGTTGTTTTGAAGTGAAATTAGCATTGTATTTTGATTTTGATTCAAGAAATAATTTTTAATCTTTAGTTATACATTGATTTGGATCCATTCTGAATTTTTATATTTTTAGATTAGGGTCAAATTTCACTTTCTCCCCAATATCTTCTACGTTCTCTCTGTAGGTTAATTCGTCTACTCTCTCTCACTAGATTTGGAAATTTATTATTTATAAATTTAACTCAATATATAAAAAACCTAAATATAAAAGTTCATCCAAAAATTCATCCATCTTGAAGTCCAATTTCAAAATCCATTTCTTGATTATTAATTCCCAATTTTAATACATAAATTTTTTTGCAAATTTTTATAATAATTGGAAAATCAGTAATCTGAATTAATATGATCTTATAATTAAAATTATCCTATCTTGAGTGTTGTGACCAAAAATATTAAAATCAAAATTAAGTTTCTACTTAATTATGATTAATTATAAACACAATAAAAGTCTATTAAGTGAAAAATTAATTCATTCTTGAATTAAATTATTTAAAATCAGATAAAATTTGTTGCTTAGTGCCTCCCTGTGGTTCGACCCCTTGCTTGCTCTATACATAGTATTTAGTGATTAAGGGTTATTATAAATTTAATTGCACAAGTCTAAAAGCCCAAACAACAATGTATTTATACATCAATTTTAGGCTTATCAGAGTGGAGCGGATAACAGAGATAATGTCACTAATTGTGACTGAAATGGTGGCAGATTTGTGATGAGAAACAGGGTTAGGGTGAGTGATGATGATTTGCAATTGCAAGTGTGATGGAGATGACATCTGATAATTGGTAGCAAGGCGCAGAGTTTTAGATGGCACACATGATGCTGAAAATTTTGGCTATTGGTGATGGTAACGTAAGAAAAATGGAGGTTTGAGTCAGAATAGATGAAAACCATACTAATCTGGTTGGCTCGTGCACAATGGGTCTAGTGGTGCTTTTACTTCACGTGTCTTGATCTGAATTTCACACGTCTAATACTTTGCTCTTAGAATGCAAGAACCAATCCAAATGAGATTTTGAATGATCAAATCATCCAGCTAATTTTGATTTGGAACAGAATCCAAGGATGCCTTTGTTACAAGGATTCGAGGATCTATTTTTATACACAGTTTAGTGGATTAATAGAGGAGGTAAATATGGAGAAATTCTCCAATTTTCAATCCAAAACTCAAACTTTAGATAGTGTCTTTTGAATTTGGAGAAATGCGAGCCAATAGATTTTCACTCTTCTCTGAGTTGTGCTGCAGATTGTCAGTGCGATACACAATTTTGGGAGTGTAAAATTCAAACATTTCATTCGAAATATTTCAATAAATCCAGACTTATGTTTTATAATTTGTTAAATTATTTTATTTATGAATTTAACATCATAAAATCCCATAAAATACCAAAAAATCTAAGGTAATAATTTTTAAATAGACTAAAACCCTAAAAATAGTTTAGAAAATATTTGCTGAATAGTAGAAGTATTTTAATCATGAAATTAATGTCAAAATTTTATTAAAATGCCATAAAATCAATACAAAATATAACATAATTGTAAGGTGCAAAAAATTATTTTATGCTTTTATGACATGCATTTATGATCATTTCAATTAAAAAAAAGATAAAATACGTGAAAATTTCTACAAAAAGTAGCATCACATCTATGGTTACAAGGTAACATTAGGAAATCTAGTAGGTTTGCGTGTATGACTCTAGACAACCTGATGGCGCGCACCGTCCGACACCGCGGGGTCGTCACTCAAGGAGCCAGCACCGTCATCGAGCCTGCCACCGACACGTGTCCAGCTGACACGATGACCCGCAGTATTGACGCGCAACCCCGGGTTCATATATTCGGCGTGAAGACACGCCACCTTCGGAGCGTTTGACTTACTTGTTTCTTGTTTCCTTTTCACCACTTTTCTTCTTTGTCATTTTGTCGTTGTAGTGAGGGGAAGAACCCATATGAGGATATCTTCCCCTCCCATCTACCTAGTGGGCCTTCTAAGCCCTTTTTTTTCCTCTTTCCTTTGTTGTTTAAGGGGGCCCATTTCATCCTTCCTATATAAGGGATGGGTGGGCGCCCCCCCACAAAAACTCTTGATTTCATTGAAAGTTATAACGTATTTTGGAATTCCAAGAGTCACGTTCGTGGAGGAGAGGAAGAAGAGGAAGAAGAAAGAAGAAGAAGAAGGAAGAAGAAGGAAGAAGGGGAAGAAGAAGAAGAGAAGAGAAGGAAGTGGGAAGGTCGCCGGTCCGCCGCCCTCCTGCCAGAGCGCCGCCGCGCCGCTGTCCACCACCGTCGCCTCGTCGCCGCCATCCGCTGTTATTGCACGCCACCACATCCCGTCGCTACGCCGTGCCCCTCCATGCCTCTTCAGCCTCGCGCGCGTCGGCAGGCCGCTGTCCACCGCACCCCACGCCCCACGCCGTCTCGGCGTGCCCGGTCCACGCGTGCTGCGCCCAGTGTCGCCAGCCGCCCTCTGCGCTGCCTCGGCCGCGCCCCCCCCACCTGGTCGCGCCCGGCACCAACCGGCCTCGTCCCGCGCCGACTTGGGGTGTCCCGCCATCGCGCTGCACCTTGAATCGCCCGGTCGCGCCTTGCGCTACGTCGACCATGCCGGTGTCTTCGGGCTGCGCCCAACGCCGTCCCGCGCTGTGCCCGCGCGCGGAGTGCCGCGCCGCACGCGCATCGTCACCACCAGCACGCAGCACCCGCCAGCGCTCGGTGCCGTCCTTGCCGCGCGCGCTTGCACTGAGCTCGCCTGCGTGCCGCGCTAGCTGCGCCATGCCTGCCCGCACGCTGCCCCACCGCGTGCCACGCCCGCCTGTGCCCGCACCACTGAGCACTACGCCGAAGCCCCTACTCGGCGCCTTGCGAGTAGCCCTTCCATAGCCCCCGCATCAGCCAGACGACGGTGCCGTCAACCTACCAGTTATCTCCGGATCTTGTGGATACGAAATATCCATCGCCAGAGCGACGAAGGTAACCCCTACCCTGCTACCCTTTTGTCTCTTACTTTCTTCAGTGCATCTTCGATTTGCCTCCTCCGCGCTCGGGTTAGATATAGGTAAGAGCGAGACAAGTTGAGAAAATGACGATAATTTTCACGAGAGTCTTACCTGCCTGGTACGAGTCGGGTTCTCCCGACGCGTGTGAGCATATTAGCGGGGTATTCCCGTTCGGTGATGTACTCGCCCTCGATCCTCTCGGGTGGGGTTCGGGAGGTCCGTTTGACCTCACTAGAAGCAATCCCGTCATTCTCTGGAACGGCAACACCGCACTTCGGCGCATGCACGTACTATAGTAGGACTTTCACGCATCATCGTCATCATCTATACCTGTTCATCTGCATTGCTCGGACGACGCTGAACGTCGTCGTCTGAATGAGATACTGCTTCGATACCGAGCCGCTACCCTCGGTGTCGACCGGATGACGTCTTGACGACGTCCGGCATCACAACCTTTCTACCACAACCTTTATCCCATTCTGGCCTAATGGGCTGGCAATAAAATGGTGTTTGTGCTCTATGGTGAGTTTGTGAGACCATAAAATTGTGCTTTAATATCCTTTGTGCTCTCCAAACTCTTCATCGTTAATCCCCTATTGGCGTACACATTAGTGGATCATTTCAGTTGTAATGCCCTTTAACATACTATGGATTCTAACATGGATGAACTGCATATGCTTCCTGAAGATGTTCATATATTCATCTTTACACCTCTTCAATATATTTCACTTCAAGTGAACTTTTTGCCAGCGACATAGTATACAAGTCTAAATTCATGTTCCTACCTTAAAAAAATATATTAGTATTTGTGCCCTCCCTTTATGATTGCTACAAGATATGCCATAAAAAACAGATAGGGATTTCTTGAGCATCATCTAGCGACCCCGACATCAATCATAAAATCAATATATTGAAACAAACCTGCATAAAGTATAGATGCAAAAAAATGGAAAGGGATTTCTTTACTCACATGCAAGTTTCCACAAGTAAAGCCATTCTAAACCATATAATATAGATGCTGGAATAATAAATATATTAAAAAAACATGCAGAAAGTTAGTGAACATTCAATAAATATTAAATTAGTACAAATCTCAGTCCCAACATCACACCCAACCCTATCATGGCATAAATGAGACCTCTACCGTGTCTCTGACCCCTTCACCCTTTCATCGATACCCCCACACGTTGGTCCTATTACAAGATTATTGACACCCTCCACTTGTCTCTGACTTGCCTTGTCCATATCTGACACCCCCACCTCTGCCACTATCATAGTGTGACGGTCCCCCATCCTCATTGCTGACACGCTTGACTCCCCACAGTTTAACCATTTCCCCACCCTCATCACTGACATCACCACACCCCATCACCAACACCATGATGCCCCCACCCTCATCACAGTGTGACCGGTTATCCTAACCTCATTACCCACAATGCCATACCCTATCACCCACATTCCTTCACTCATATCCAACGCACCTCCCCCACCCCATCTTCCCTTTTTAAGAAAGGATTGTAATGTAATTGACGATGAAAGGAGGAAAAATATTCAGAAGTGGAATAGAATGAAGAAGAGAAGAAAACATGAAGCAAGATGCAGATGATTCTAAAGTACTGGAAATTGAAGCTTCACAGTAATGCCCTATTTATGGGGTTGGATATGAAGTGAGTTAAAATTCCAGATGTTGGTGTCAATGAGGAAAGAAGGTTCTGGATAATGGAAGAGAAGGATGAAAAGGGGCAACACTGCCACCGTATCAAGTTAAAACATTAGTCAAAGAAAATATAACAATATAAAACAAAATATCCAGAGCCTCACATGCTTGAGCATAGATATTCTGCTAATTCTTCGGCATGTATAATTAGTAGCAAGATACTATATGGCTCAAGAAGTTTCTCACAAGAAAAAAAATCTGAACAGTTAAAAAGGTCTAGAAAAAAAATTATCCAGATTGTGGAAGAAGAAGAATATCTCAAATGATAATATGAGAGGGTTTTTTTAGGTATCTAGGTGCTTTTCTACATATCTTGTCAAATTGTATAATGATCTCCAGCCTGTGCCACCATGTGAAAATGGGCATTAAGAAATGGGCTTCTAGGCTGCATCAGCCAGTTATGTAACCATTCGTGTGGAGATGTTGTGATGGAGCATGCCAATCCCCGTCGTCAGAGACGTCTTCAGAGCCACCATCATCATCGTCCAGCCTGCCGGCTCGCATCCAGCCCAGCCGGCACGCCAAGACAATGGGGAAGACACCCCAGTTCAATACCCCGGGTGAAAGCACATCCATATATTCTACGTTTTGATTTTTGTCGGTACGTGCTCGTTCTATCCGTCGTTTTACCATTTTCATGTGTTCATTTTCGTCGTGTCTGTATCCATTGTGTCATGTTCGTGTTTGTATTGTCTCATGTCATTTTGTTCCGTGTCGTCAAATATGTGTCAAGAATCTATGTTTATTTTTTGTATTAATGGGGGTCGTATGTATAAGACCCTGTAAGGACACTTGTACCCTTACTAAGGGCTCCCCTGCCCTTAATAACAGCCATCGCGCCCCTATATAAGGGGGCACAATGGAGCCCTAGAATCTTAGATCAAGAATTTCATTGAAGAAGATTGTTCTTTATCTTGGTCTCACGTAAGGAGGAAGAAAGGAGAAGAAGAAGAGAAGGGAGAGGAGATGAAGGAGAGCTACGAGGGAAACGGGAACAAGGGCCTCTACCGTGGGCCTTCGAGGTCGTTTGTGGGGTTAATCTTTCTGCGCTCAAAACCCTGGCGCCAAGCCCCGCGCTACGCGGACTCCACCTTACCTCGCCCTGCCGTGCTACCGGGTGTGACTCGCGGTGGTGCTACTACCGGCACGTTCTTCCCCCTACGGTCGGTCAACACGACAGCATTCACGACCGACCGCGCACGCGCCGAGTCGACCCACAGTTATTCATCGACGTGCCACTCTGCTCCTGGTCATCTATCCAGGCCAGTGTCGCCTGGGATTCGCCTTACACTGACAGTAATTGGCGATCCATGCTTGCCCAACTCAGAGCTAGTTTGGACCAACAATGCTAGGTTGCCAGCCAATGTCACCCAGCGCAGGTTCTTCCCATTGCGTCCTTTGTAGCCTCGTCTGTCCGCACCCATCCAGCTTGATTGACGACCCAACGCTGTACAGGTCACAACGCCACCCCGGCCATGTCCGATGCGCCAAGCTGCAGGTTGTCGTCTCGCGTTGCTGCGACGCTCGGTCAGCTGATCTGCAGTAAGCCAACGCTCCATCGGCATTGTAGGACACCCTGAGTAGTTGATGGAGCGTGTCCAGATGACATCAACGAATCGTCAGCACAGCCATCATCATCGTCATCAGCATCACCGACGGTCCGTGTCCAGCCCGACCGGCACACCAAAGCATCCGTGAAGACGTCCGGGTTTAAATACTCCACGAAGAGCGCGTTCGCGCACATGTTTGTGTTTCAAATACCTATTTTTAGTCATTTTGATTTCTATTTTGTGTTCGTCACGACGAATGCACCCTACTCGTCACGACGCATTCGTATCATCGTGTTTTTGTATCCATTCGTATCATTTTAATTTCACGTTGCTTTATCTGTTATTTTCTTATTTGTGTTGTAAATGGGGGGGTCTCTTATTGGACTCCCCCTTGTTGGATTCCTTGTAAGGGGCCCATCATGGCCCTATATAAGGTCATGATGGGACCACGTACTCCTTAGATCTGAAAGTTTTTTGTTGAAGTTATTCCACATTTTCAGATCTCACCCAAGGAGAAGAGAAGAGAGGAGGAAGGAGAAGAGGAAGAAGATGAAGAGGGAGAAGGTAGAGAAGGGAAGAGGGGTCGATCGTGCAGTCTACCTGTGCCCTCTCTCCCTCACTCTCTGGTCGCGAACCCACTACCGGGCTCTCATCAGTTGCGTGCCTCTGCCATTGTCTGGCAACCCGAGGGTAGTCTGTTGTCGCCGACAACCCACTCTCGTCGGGTGCGTGGCTGCAATATCATCCCCCGATTGAGCGTTCTCTTGGATTATCCGCGCCCTCAGACACACCGTTCGGGCACATCGGCGTGTCGCCACCGTCCATGACCCACGGATGAGAGTAATGCCAGCATTGGTCTCTGAACGCCACTGATTAGCCAAAAATAGGGGTAAAATTATGCAGTTTTTAGCCCTTGTCGTTGTAAATTTTAGCTTATACAATAAAATTTATAAAACCTCACTTAAGATGCACATGATGAGTGAAGGTATCGTCCTAGGGAGGCTAGTAAGGAGTTCAATTCGATGATTTTCTACAATTAGGACCACTTAATATTCAATGAGGATCAATTTAACCTAATTGGAAAGAATATTGAGAAAGGGAGGTAGAGGAGATGAGAAGAGTAGAAGAATTTAGGCGATTCTAAGTTGAATTAGTTGATCCAAAGAAGAGGATCAAGGGATTCACGTTAGAGGGAATTAAGAAGAAGATTTTTTACTTGGTTTGTTTGTCTTGCAGATTAACTAATTCAGACCTGATTACAACACTATTTGATAAAGATAAAAGAAACTAAAGTTTTAATACCGTAGAATTCAAAGTTAATTTTTTTAGAGTTTTCTTTTCTTTGGGAATGCAGTTGAATTCCTAGTTTAATCCCTCAATTTCTCCTCTCAATCCTAATCAGGGCTTGTACATGCCGCTCAAGCCAAGCGATTAAGAAGTTCAGATCAGAATCAAGAAGAAGAAACAAGAAATTGAACTAATTTCATTCAAAATGCACCAAAATTCAAATACAATGAAGGGAAATGTACCAAACAAGTTGATCCAGGCTGGGGCTCCTCTCTGTCTTGCAGCTGTGATAGAGAACCATCAAGAATGACCCCCTCTTCTCGAAATTTGGCTTTTGTACCTAGGTAAAATGAAAAAAATGACCATTTTACCCCTAATCAATAATTCGTTAATATCTATCAATATGATCTCAATGATCCAACCATACAGATAGAAAGAGGGGATCATTACGAGCAAATCCATAACAAAATCATCTCAATCGGACTTCTGGATCAAAAGTTATGAATAAATGAATTTAAACCAATATTAACCATTGGATTTAAATCATTTATTCATATTTATATGTTTTTTTTCGAGCGCTGAGGTGTCTTCCGCTGATTGGACGATGACTCTTCAACTCCTCCAGGCGGGCGCATCCTCCTTGCTCCACGTACCCCCCTGGCGAAAATAAGAAAAAAAATAGAAAATTTAAAAGTCGCGTTTTGCATACGTTTTGATACGCATGTACGTGTGTGTTTCTTCTTCGCCTTGTCCTTTGATAGTTTGCCACGTCACCGGCTTTACACACGCATTGTATGTGCTGTGCGGGTGGTGACGTTACCTCCCACCGCGGGCGCTCATTAAGCGTCGTTGGATTATCATCCGACGGTCACAGTGGAGCCACGTCGCCAGACCGAAAGAATCCCTGGAATTTTGTCAGAAGGACCCTCTTAAAAACTGGCATTGCTATATGACGCCGCCCACAGGTAATTGCATATATACCCTATGCGCATTCTCTCTCCTCCATTTTTTTCTTAAACATTAAAACAAATAATCAATCATTTGCAATTAAACCCTGAAACATTTTAAATCATATCTTTATGCCTGCAGTCACGACCGAGAGCCGTTTTCAGGGTCTTTTTGCAACAAAACTTTGAAAAAAGGCCCTTCAAAGTTCAGAAATTATGTCAATACTTTTTTTCTCTTATAAATATATCTTTTTTTTCTTAGAATAAATGCATTTCCTCTTCAAATAAATCTCAGAAAAATCCTAAAAAATCATAAAAAATTCTAGAAAATTCTAGAAAATTCACTGATTCATCCCTGTACTGATAAATCTCAAAATTAAATATTAAAATTGCCATTTTCATTCAAAAATACTTATTTCGAGCTCCAATAAATCCTTTAAAATTCATAGAATTAACAGAAAATTAGGGAAAAATAAGAAATGACTTGAAAACAATATTTTCATGTAAATATATGATAACAACCCCATTTTAAGCTCTTTAAATGCATAAAATTGTGTTAATAACATGAAATAAAGACCGCATTTAGGGTGTTATCAGCCACCATGGTCCCTAGATGTCACCACATTGGCGCACACAGTTGTTGACCCATCGGTCGACCCGCCTAACCGGTCATTGATCAGTCAATCAGCCCCTCTCGATCAACGACCGTGCGCAGGACCCGTCACCCTTGATCCGTGCGTGCAATGTTCGTGATGTGACATGTGCGTGGAAGCGGTACTCAACTGCTCCTTCGTGCATCCCATCTCTGCCCCATGCAGACTCCTGGACCAGACAACGTTGGGGGACGCTGACGTAGCCTTTGGTTGGATTCTATGTGCGTCCCCACCGAACAGTCAACAAATCTGGCAACCCCACCGGACGGATGTCGAATGCATTTGCAACGCAAGATTCCTTGTCGTCTGGGTCAGCATGATCGACCAACGCTTGCTTCCGCAAGCTCTTCAGCGGCATCCACGCGGATTGAATCATCTTCACCCAGCCTGTCCTTGACCGTTGAGCAATCTGTCATTGGTCAACATTGTCGATTACTATCGCCGGTGTCGTTCACTGATTCCCCAACGGGTGGAACCACGATGTGTCCTCCCAGCCTTGCCACATACTTTCTTGCTCGGAGTCATTCATAGCCGCTGTCATCTCTACTCGGGCCAATCCTGCAAAAGGATTCTCTCTTGCTGAGCCCCGCCGACCACTCGAGGAGGCTTGCCGCTGCCCCTGTCGTTTCTACCAGCCGCCCTGCGCGTGTTCT
Source organism: Wolffia australiana (assembly GCF_029677425.1). Taxonomy (NCBI): domain Eukaryota; kingdom Viridiplantae; phylum Streptophyta; class Magnoliopsida; order Alismatales; family Araceae; genus Wolffia; species Wolffia australiana. The sequence continues at coordinate 14,903,060 of NC_135835.1, read as the reverse complement.
CACAATCCCACACTCCTCTTTCTCATCCAACCTCCATTGATCGCTCCTACGCTGTGTCATTGCCGTCAATCGAGCCAGGCCAAACCCTTTACCGGCACAGCTATCACTACACCAACCCGATTCAGAACTTGCACCCTCGAAGACTCTAACGACGAACGCCGCCACCAAAGAGGTACACCGTTCTCCTTGCTCATTTGTTATATTACTTTATATAGTATATTTTTGACTGCAATCCTCTGCACTCGGGTTAGTTAAGATGAGAGAAAATTATCGAGAAAACTACGTCAGGAGTGATTTTCTAGGTACGGGTTGAACCGTCCGTTGCATGCAAGCCCCTACGGAATTATTTCGTTCGGCATTGTAGTCACCGTCGTCACTCCGACGAGGGTCAGAAGGTCACCGCCATCGTCATCGATTGCCCGCCTAGAGCTAAAAAATCAGCGAATTCCCCCAAGTCGGACCTGTAGCTGCTCTCCACCTTGGTCATTTGGCACTCAAGTAGTTACATTCACTTAGTGAATTACCCATTGGATGACGCCATCGACGATGTCCGACACCATTTTTGGTATCAGAGCCAGGTTGTAGACGCCCACTGCACGTCGTCGTACCCTCTCATCATAACATCTGCATACATCTATTTTCAAAAACCCATAAGGGTGTCCCATCGCGGAACTGGCCATGGTCGTCGAGACATGATCAAGTAGAAGGATGCACTCTGAAGGTTAGCCTTCACCGTGATGAGATGAGTTGTCGGTGCTCGAAAGGGTCGGTCCTATACGACTCTTAGAGCCCTGTCCCATCATGCCCAAAGGTGGTGCATCATCGCTTGACGACGTCTGACACCAGTAGTTGCACGTTTAATCAGTAGTACCGCAACCATCCTCTATCAAATGCCCGCCGCGTCAATCGACGCTGGTACCATACTGTCATCTGCATGCACTGCCTGCGCGCCCCTCAACATGCCGCAGGTCCTTCGCATGCCCCCGTGTGTCGGTCCAGTCACACACGTGGAGGCTCACACCTGAGCCGCTGTTATCGCTGCCCATACCCACGCTCCACACTAATCCCAGAGCTTTCCATCTTCACTCGTCCCAACTGCTCAATCGTGCACCCCTCCCAGGCTGCAACGCTCGCTACTACACCGACCCATAGTGCCGCGCTAACTAGACTTGGCCGGTATTTGAGCCGCCCTGTTGTCGCTCGTCGCTCCTCCTCGCCTCGTCTACCTCTAGTGTCCATTCTGGCGCTGTGACTCCATCACCTGTTGAGCGATGTTGTGCTCACCTTCGGTACGCCTCCGCCCTATCTACCTGCATCGCCCTTGCACCGACAAAGACTCCGAAAACGATCGACACCGCCGATGAGGTACATCGTTCACCTTGCTCGTCTGTTATATTACGTTTTTCAATATATTTTTCGCCTGCACTTCACCGTGCTCTGGTTAGCTTAGGTGAGATTTTAATTCTCAAAAACTACGAGTTGAGTGAGCTTCTAGGTACAGTCCGAGCCCATCAGTTATGTGCGAGCGCCAACGGAATTATTCCATTCGACGTCGTAGTCGCCATTGTCACTCTGACGAGGGTCAGAAGGTCACCGTCATCATCAGAAGTCACCATCTCAGAGCTCGAAGCTCGATGAATCCCCACGAGTCAGGGCATGCGCATACGTCCACCTAGGATTCAACACATCGCGTTGTTTCATCCCCTTAGGGAATTATCCGTTGGACAACGTCCACGACGACATCCGACATCATCTTGGTATCATAGCATCATCTGGATATCCACCGGACGATGTCACCGACGACATTCGGCATCACGTTGAACATCGATAGTGGGAATTCCTAAATGATACTATACCAACCTGTCAATTAGGTTGGTTCACATCATCATTGTTTAAGTATTACTTATATATGAGACACCAAAGATGTCTTGTTGATAATATTCCTTAAGTATTCCTTATATATGCTGTATTTGTGCTATGCACAATAAGTTCATACTCATACAATTCAAAACGTCGGTGCAGAAAGAAGTTAACGAGGATGATACAATTCAAAACTCAAAGAAGATGATATGTTGAAGTCCTTCTTACCAAGGTATTGAAATATTGATGAAGAGTTCTCCGATAATTTTAGAACACATCATCACTAACTCAGATGACCAATTAGGATTTGACAGTTTACTATATCCTAAGTCGTTGAAGTGTTGAAGCACTAACTTGTTGATGTGTTGAAGGAGCCTCAAGTAGATGAGGGATTATAGGTACATAGTAATCGATGGAAAACATGTTTCATGAGGGAGTAAATTTACGCATGTGTATCTTCAAGAGCACGAGGTGTAGCTTGGCCCCCCATAGATTGGAAAGTCAAATTATTGATTGGGTTTTATTGATCTATGATTAATTAAATTATATGATAATATAGGAAACTAATTTTTAAGGCCAATAATGGTTATTGGACCATTAGATTCATTAACTAGAATTATACATAGGCCAGAAGATATATGTGCAAATGGTCTTTCAGATGATGTAAGATACAGTAGAGTCAGGGATTTTATGAAATTTTCCAATTAGTATAATTCGGGGAATGCTTTAAATAAAGTTTACCTGAGCCAGAATTTTTTTAGTGCTCTAGCTTCTTCTACCTTATCCCTTTGGCTCCTTCTACCTTAGGTGTAAAGATGATGGAGTAAGAATGAGGTTCAGCAAGATGGAAGGGATCCAACATATCATGGATCTTTTGGATACATCTAGAGGCAGAACACTTCATAAGGTCAACATGTCTAGCTGAAGAAATCATGGATCCAATCCATTTTGGAGGTGATTAGAACAATTTTTTTAAAAATTTTATTTTGATTCTGTTTAAAGTCTTCAGCAGCACCAATCCTGTAGTTTCATCCAGATCAAGTCCATAGAACCCTACTTCATTTGGGGGGGAAGGGGTTTGGTTGTGAAGATGAGCGTGTCCCTTAAGATCTTTGTCATGGTTGTTTGTTTGTTGACTTGGTAGACTGATTGAAGAGAATCAACTCAAACTGAACCAAATGGGATCAAACTGGTTTGAGCAGAATGGTGCCTGGTGTCAGTGCTCCCCACTACCACTATCCACTTATCCACAACAACATTTAATGCCCCCTTAAGTTTTTTTTAAAAAAGTTTTAATTCTTTAAATTTATCTAACATTTTTAAACTATATAACATGAAAACAAATGATTTCTACAAATACTTAAACTATTTACTAGTCATCTTCTACTTGATTGAATTAAGTTATTAGTAAAGTATCTAAAAATTACATAAGTTTACTTTTTAAAATAATATTTAAGATATATTGTCACAAAAGATCACTGATCTAGTACCTAATCTCTATGGTTCTACACTAATAAGTGCCTTCAAAGAAATTATTCAAAATATTGTTTCTTAAATTCGAACATGAAAGTGACTGTTTTGACCCCATTTTATGATTTATCAATACAAAACATGAAAATGAGTCTCAAGTCCGATGTTATTACAAGTCCACAAAAGTGATTATGTGATTAAGATGAGATTGTATAAGAGGAGACTGCTAAGGAAAGGGTGCAATTAGGTATTTAGGTAGTGGATATAGTGCAGAATACTTTTTCTGAGGGCCTTTTTGCAAATCTGTGATATATAGAATGATATATTACAGTTTAATTGTTAACCATTACCTGTTGATAAACAAAAAATAAGACATGAAACACCACATAATTTAAGACCATTTTTGGGATCAATTTACTTGTATTATCTTCATTTTGGTATGATTTCTCATTTTAAGTATTAAATGGGACGTTTGATCAAACCAACACTTTTTAACATAGTGTTTTGCATTATTTACCAGCCATTAAGTCTAATTGAAAATATGTTAATTTTTAAAAATTCTTCTCTTTAGTAGTTTTTTAAATATTTTGCAGGGATGATGCCAATATTTAAGAAGTAAAAATAAGGGATTGTGCCAATGGCTGAACAGCTGTTTGGGGCAGCACGCGCAAGAAAGCCCATAAAATTGTAGGCCTATAGCACTTAGAGAGTGGCCCCCACACGCTTTCATGGGGCGAGTGTTTATTTATTCTTTTCTATGACATCGTACACAATTTATGTAGAATTACTTATATTAGAATATTTTGATCTGGGATTAATCATGATATTTTTCAGTTTCAGAGTGGTACGACCGAGCCGAGAATTTTAGAAATGGATCACGGCCCCATGGGCCACATTCAGAAGAGAATTTGAAAGAAATTATGACTGGACTTTGAGCCAAAATGGCCCAAAGCCCGTGTCATAATGAGATGACTCAAGTGGGGGGATATAATCTCAACTGTTCAATATTCTGAAAGAAGATTGGATGACAATATTTAAAACACATAATTTCAGTATTATATCTTTTTTTTCTAGGCCCTGATTGGCTGTGGGTGAGGACGGCGAGACCCAATGACAGATGAATCACGAGGGTGAACGCTAACATGGCATGCTGATGAGGACACTAACATGGAAAAGGTAGGTTCGCCAAAATAAGACGGGTCCATGGCTACAATTTAGTTTCAGCCGTCAAACCATTTATTAGGAGATCGGACGACCACGGGCAGATTTGTCCATATCCGTTGTTGGCCATCAACACCGTCGGCCAAATGGCAATTTTTGGCCACTAGGGACAGCCAACTGTGATCTGACGGACCTGGGAGGGTCCTGATGCTGGAATAATTCATTAATCGCTATCGGAGGTCCTCCTAAGGGTCTAGAAAGATCTTGAAAGCCCCCTGTTACACATCTTCTGATCCATCTTTTTGGCAGCAATGTGAGACCCAACTGAACCTCGTCTAACCAAATCAGAGACTGTACACCTCCAAGAAGGCTTGGCTCACTCAGGAAGGCACTAAATAAGAAATAGAATATCCCGTAAGCGCACTAGCACGGAGGAGGCTAGTTGAGACACACGTTGAAGTTAGGGGCTGACGAATGTCACATAAACTGCCAAATTAGGGTGCTTCCGGTGATCATCTAAAACATTTTTGGCAGATATCTAGTTTATATTTGTGTTTATGTGCTGATGTTTGGTAGAAATCCATGATGTTTGGTAGCTTCTTTGAGATATTTTCACAAACAGCTTCTGGGCACCAATAGTTTCAACTTATTTTATCCCAATTTTATGGTATTAAACAAAATTAAAATACCAATTAAATATTTCCACATATATATATATATATATATATATATATATATATATATATATCATATTTCTATTATTTTAAGCTAACCATAACTATAAAACAGTAAACATACATACTTATATTACTCTTAATTATCTTCTCAAACCTTCTATCTTCTCTAACCTCTCTTTATTGATCTAGTTAATTAAACTATCTTAAATATTCATCCTATCTATCTACTTAATTCTCATATAAATTAGATAATCATTAACTTCTCCCTATATTTCTTACTCTTGAAATTTAAAAGTGTGCGCACACATACACGCATATCTCTTCTTCTATAACTCAACTAATAATCCCTTCTTTCAGCTATCATAAGTTTTAGTTCTTTCTTCTTCATTCTTCTTCTTAGCTCTTACTAAATCCTTTCAATAATTTAATTCTCACACCTTATTAACACAAAATAGTATTCACTATCTAACTTGATCTTAATATCCATCATTATTATATCCATATTGTATCTTACATTTATCGTAATATTAATTAAATAAATAACCTTCTTAATCTTGTATTAAGAATAATCTATTACTATTCTATCTATCTTACTCGTCTTATATATCTCTTCTATTACCAATCTTAGTATCATAATTTAATCTAAAACTGCAAATCTAATTCATAATGTCACTTTCTTACTAACTTAAAAATAAATGAACAATATTAATCGTAATATATTGATCTTATCTTATCACTATCCCAACACTCCCTTTCACTACTCTCTATCACTGGAAACTAGTAGTTATTATACATATAATCTTAATTCTTTTTAACTATAACTCAACAATTAAACTCACCTCTAAAGGCCAGTCCTTGTGAAGACGACCTCACTCCTATACATTGGAGGGAGTTTTTAATAATTAGTAAATTTATTTTATTGAGGCAAATTAAAAGTGCAACAACACTAAAATTAACGTCCTAAGTTGCCAATGCCACTTATCATCTGGGAGTCTTGCATGGATGAAAGATAATTCACAAATTCAAACTCATGATTGTAAAATTTCCATGATAGAGTTTACATATTCCTTTATACTTCTTATAGCTTGAGGTATAACTTGGAGCCTCGTGAGCTTGAAACTCAACTTATGAATTTAGTTTTACTGAACCGTGATCAATTAATATCTATCTTGATATAGTTAATAAAGAAGGTATGCCAAAAAGGACTGGGTCATTAAAATTATTAGCAAGACTGATAAATTGGGCTAGAGGGTCACATGCATGATATTTCAAGATATTGGTGAGTACACTCTAATTTTGAGGAGTTATGCAAAAGTTGCGAGTAGTGTAAATAGGGGAGGGTGCTTAATCTTGGACACCAATGCATGCTTGACTTGAATTCCCCCTTTATCTTACCTTGCTATCTCAAAGATTTATTCAACTAAAACTTAATGGTGAGCAGATCCCCTTGTATTTCATGTAGAAATGTCTAAGGGAATGATAAGGAGATTTCTAAACCCTAATTTAGGTTAAATAAGTCATTTTAAGGCTCTAATTGATGTCAGAATATTTTCAAAATTATATTTCCTTATAATATGTTAAGGGTTGATTCCACAAGGAGAAGGTAATGAGAGAGAAAACTACAAATAAATATATTTTAAAACATTTATTAGTTGATTTTATATTTTCCCATATTTTATAGCTATCTCCTAAAGAGAAAATCAACAAAATAAAGGAAAGCTAGTCAAAATTATTTTTAATTAATTAAATGAATATTTTGTTATTTATACTAATTTATAATAATTTATTATGATTTTAAAGAATCTTTTGGTATTTTTTATGGCAAGAAATAAAATTTAAGTACAAATTAGACTTTAGGCCGCCCTTCCTATGGAAAAATTTCCTGGTGGTGGTGGGACGCTAGGCAACATAATTGGGAGAAATGGGTGGTAGATGAAAAATGTTGTAACTTTTGCTACATGAGGAATTGTTGAGTGCCGTTTGTTGTGTTGGAAAGCTTGAAGTGTAAGATATATATTGGAATATTCATTTAGATAAATAAGAAAGACAATTCAAATGAAAAGTGAGAAAAAATTTATGAGATCACACAAACCTTGTTGTCACTTCCCCAACGGGCTAAGGGGTGCTGTTTCTCCCAGAATCTTGATCAATCTTGAACTCTATCTCTCTCTCTCTCTATCTCACTCTTGTAGAAAAATAATTGATCAAGGAAATATGATGCACTAGACCTCTAAAAACAAGTTGGGAGCAAAAATCCAAGATGAGATACAAATAGAGGGAAGAAGAGATTAAATAAAAGTACCCTGACTCTCCTAGCCATTGGATTTAATTTTAATGGTATGGGGGAAAGGATTACTTGATTTTCATCCTAGATCCATGTTACCTCCTTCCTAGATTTGAAAACAGGTCTTTCAACTTCAAATTGTGACCTGGTTCTTAAGGAGGTTTGAATGGGCTTCAAGATTGGGCTTCTTGCGTATTAGTCCTCTACTTATTGTCCATGAGATGTCTTGGATTTGTCATTTCCTCCCATCTGGGATCCAAAGTTTATTTATTATTATGATTTAATTTATAAATTTTTATGAATACATATTTTTTTTATATCTCTCCTACAAGGCCTATATATAGGCCATTCATGTAATGGACCAGTTGGTAATATTTTGGAATTATTTTTTTTTTCTCAAGAATTTCCCTAACTTCCCCTTTGTGGCTATCCAGGCCACCCGTTGACTCTGCTACCATTGAGAGGAGGCATCCTTGCCTGGACAACAGCTTGTTATCTCACCATCCGGCCATCACATCACATGGTGCCATCTCACTACATTGTCCCCTGTCTATAGTGTTGTGCCACAACATCACCCTGTGTTGGCCCCCAACCCTATTGTATTTTCCTACACCACCAAGGGCTGACACGCATACTACAGCATTGCCTCACCAATTTCCATCGGCTCTCATCACTATACAATCGATGCCGGCCCTGATTAGTGCACCATCCCATGTCGGCCCTCACCAATGTGCCATCCTGCAGTGGCCATTGTCACCATGTAGTAATGCATTGGCCATTGCAGCCATGATGTCCCGCGTCTATACACTTGTCTACTCACCATGCGACTGCACTGACTCATGCTGACCGACTACACGTGCAATCTCTAGTCCATTGCATGCCACTACTATAATCTTTCTAGTTTCAGCCTCTACGCACTGCATCCACCCTTTGTGCCTAGTATATCTTTTGGTTTAGGTTTCAGATCTGCGTTAGGCTTGTGGAAGTGCACATTAACTATCACTGCCATTAAATGCTTCTTGGACTTTCCACATCGGCCTGCCATGCTACATTAACACCACATGTCCACTCTTCCTTCTTGGTGATCCCAATTATTTTGCCCTAATTTATCTCATGTCTTTTTTTGACTTCTGTTGAATTTTGTAAAATAGGTAAGTAGATATGTTCATGTCTTCACTTAGTTTGCCGTTCAAGATTTTGGATTTGGGGCTTGATTTTAACCGGAGGGATATTAAGATAGTACCCTCACCCTTTACCGAGAAAATCGGCTACATCATCACGATTTTCACCAGATTCATAGGTTCAAATCAATAATGCTGATTTCTGCCTTTTTTATCCAACCCTAGTTTGCCCTTAAGTGTTCCAGACCCTTATCAGTCCTAGTCATCCTGCATCAGACTTCTTCAAGTGCCCCTCACCCATTTTCTCCTTGCTTTCTCTCCCATCTTGATGTCAATTAAAACATTAAAGTGTGATGGTGGATCAGTAACATGGCTCACAGAGATGCAGGAGATTTAGTGTACCATGGATTGTGAGTATACATCTAGAGGCTGGAGAGTTGAACCTCCCACAACTTGTACTTATTGAGAAATTGAGAAATCATAAATTCAATTCATGTACAAGTGTTTGAATCATACCTGCTAATCCGATGTCCACCCCTCCTCATATTGTGCTAGAATGATACTTCGTACTGATCTTGATAGTGTACCAAACAAATCGGGAGGTGGAGCCACAATAGTACCAATAAATCTAATTATTTCAAGAAAAAACCTTACATTATTCAAAATTTTAAATATTTTAGAGATTCACCATGACTCCATTTTTTTCATCCGTTGCAAGAGTCTTATATGGATCATATCAATCATGGTCTGGGACACAACACGATAGTTGATATGAATAATGGTTTCAATATCCTTATCAATACTTGACAGCATGCACAACATCCGCAACTGACTATTTGATCCAATATCTATATTTTCTCTCCTCTCTCATGCTGATATAATATCCACTACAACTATCAGGTATCTATATCGGATGCCAATGATGATATCATTATCCAAACCCTATTATAACCTAAGATTGTTGGACAAACCACAAATTCTCATCCATTTTGTTTTAATCCGTCAATGTCAACATCTTGAGTAGTTGGCTGATGACTGTCGCTGCAGTAGTCATGCCCAGGTTGCCACCGTCACACCCACATAGCCAACATCATGCATGTGCCTCTATCACACCTGCACCACCACCATCATGCCCATGCCACTAGCTGCTTGCATCACCACTGTCACACCACTTTATCGGCTCCTTGATTTTACCACGGGCTGCATTGTCGCTTGCCTGTGCTGCGTCCACCCCTGTTTCTGCCACCAACATCGCCACCCACAGCGCCGCTGTCTGGCCCCACCATTGATGTCCTCGCTGCCAATGAGTGCGCTGCCGTTGCCCACAATGCTGTGACTGCGCTGCTGCTGCTCGCGCCGCCATCCATCCTCAATGTTGTCGTACACGTTGTCGCTGCCTGAACTGTCGACGCCACCGTCATGAACACTTCTCCAACTCTCCGCACCGCCTTACCATCTTACCGTGCTGCACTAACACTAAAGGTCCACTCTCCCTCAGTTGTCCGCATTGTTTCTTTTGGTGTTTTCTTGCATGGTTTCTCCTCCGCCACCAGACTTAGTTAAATAGGTTAGTGGATTAGACTTGCGTATTCTCATGGTTGACTAATTAGATTTTTGAATCTGGAGCTTTCGTTCTCACCGCAGTGGTTGTAAGACAGTCCTCCCGTCCTCAACCAAGGAAAGGGACTGCACCATCATTATATTCTCTGGATTTATATATTGGATGCGATCCTATTAAACTGTGGTCTACTCTATCCATCCCTAGGAGGCCTTTAGTCGTTCCCACCAGCGTTAATACAATTCATCCTGCATCACTCTCTTGTTGACCAGGATGATGACTAAAAAAACTGAGGACGATTGTCTCGCGCGCGCGCGCTCTCTCCTTTTCTCCCTCGCGATCTTTCTCCCTTTCTCTCTTGCGCTCTCTCTCGTGAACTCTGTCTCTCGCAATCTCTCCCTTTCTTTCTCGCTCTCTGTCTCACTCTTGCTCGCGCTCTCCTTCTCTGATTCTCTGTTGTGCTCTCTCTCTCTCTCTCTCTCGCGCGCGCGCGCTCTCTTCCTTTCTTTCTCGCGCTCTCTGTCTCACTCTCGCTCGCGCTCTCCCTCTCCGACTCTCTTTTGTTCTCTCTCTCGCGCTCTCCCTCTCTGTCTCTCTTTTGTGCTCTCTATCGCGCTCTCTCCTTTTCTTTCTCGCGCTCTCTGTCTCACTCTCGCTCGTGCTTTCCCTCTCTGGCTCTCTTTTGTGCTCTCTCTCGCAATCTCTCCCTCGCGCTCTCTTCCTTTCTTTTTCGCTCGCACTCTCCCTCTCTGACTCTCTTTTGCGCTCTCTCTCAATCTCTCTCTCGTAATCCCACTCTCGCGCTCTCCCCCTCTTCACTCTCTCTCGCTCTCTCTCAATCTCTCTCTCGTAATCCCACTTTCGCGCTCTTCCCCTCTTCACTCTCTCTCGCTCTCTCCCTCTTACCCTTTCTCTCTCGCGCTCCTATCCCATTCTTTCCCTCTCGCGTGCTCTCTCCCTCTTGCGCGCGGAGTTTCTCTCTCTCTCTCTCTCTCTCTCTCTCTTCGCTCTCTATTTCTCTCTCTCTCTCCTCGCTCTTTATTTCTCTCTCGCGCACTTTCGCTCTCTTTTTCTCCACTCACCCCTCTCGCTCTCGCCCTCGTTCTGTTCCTCTCGCGCGGTCGATCTCTCCCTGGCTCTCTCTCTCTCTCTCTACTTTATTTTGTCATCCAAAATCCCTCGCCCTTCACGTTCTTCCGCACGCGCGAATGACGGAACGGGTCGACGATGGGCGTTCAATTCAATCCCGTCCCATCTCTGCTTCAAAAAAGGCCCTTGTCTCTCTGGGCCAAGGCCAAGTGGAGACTAGAAGACGCGACGCGTGGGACCTAGACTGTAATCCAAAGTAGTCGTCAGCCGCCCCCCCCCCAAATTTGGAAATCCTGCCTCTTTTTCCGTAAAAAAGACTCCCCCTGCAAAGGAACTATCTTTAGGTTTTCACATCGTCCCACTCCGCTACTACTCTTCGTTGTTAAACAACGTGCGGTCATATACTCCCTCTCGCGTATTCTCTCCGGTGGGCCGGTCAGACGCCATGTACGAGTCGGCAAACTTGGCATCTTCACGTGTCGGGTTTTCTTCATTTTTATCATGGCGTGGCGGCAAGGATAAGTCCCGGCCCGATGAGAAGGCCGTGCTCTCGGATTTTTCTCAACGCCACAAACAGAAAGAAGAGTCAGCCGTTGTAGAACGCTGCCTCGTTATTCGCTTCTGCCCAGTTCGTATATCTGGTTCGTTTTCTCGCTTGCGGGAGAAAACTCTCCTTGTCTGCGTGGTGAGTCTGCTCCCCCTCCCTCTCTTCATGCTTCTATTACTCTCTTCTTCGCCGCTATTGTTCGCTCTTCTTTCTCGTGGGCACAGTCTTGCGGTTGAGAGTTTTTGGGCGAAACTCTACTCTCTTCTCCACCGCTATTGTTGAGAGTGCGTTTTGATTCGTCCACGCTGTGATTATCAGCTCGACAGCCAATGCGAGTGAGAGGATGGCGAGGGAGAAAACTAAGATAAGAAGAATTGAGAACACCACGGCGAGGCAGGTGACGTTCTCGAAGCGGCGTAGGGGGCTTTTCAAGAAGGCCCACGAGCTGGCTGTTCTATGTGGTGCCTCCGTCGGGCTCCTCGTATTTTCCGAGTCCTGCAAGCTTTACGAATTTTCCAGCGCCAGGTGGCCATTCTTTCTCTCTCTTTCTTGATTTCTCTTTGGTCCGTAATTCTCTGTTCTGTGTAGGAATTTAGAATGTTAATGTCTTGTTTCTTGCACTCGACGACCCACCCAACAACGTTGCGCCTCTTTTGCATGTATTACTTTTCATAAAATATTATCTCATCCATGATTAGGATCCAATAAGACGGTCTCCATTTCATATTCAATTTTGCCCGCCAAGTAACTTTTGAGACTCCTATCGAAGAACTTTGGCATTATTTAGTGTTTAACTTTCAGACATAGATGTTCTTGTTAGACAGAGGCTTTTATATTTTGCCCTCTTTTGTCTTTGTAACCAGGTATTGGGCCACTAGTAAACTGGCTCATTCCAGTTTAACTTTATTTCCTCGTTTTTATGTGTCTTATTGAGGGCTCATGGTGAGTTGCCCATAATGGGGCCCACCCTGGTATCTGGTATTTGTACCAGACACTAATTTGAGATAAGTGAGGGTGTTTTTTCTTTTCAAACCCTAGAAGGTCTCAAGAGCAGCTTCTTATGTTAAAATGGTATCACAGCTCATCCCAGAGCAATTAGGTCAAGGAGAAGGATCTTACCGCTCATGTTCATCTGCTATGTTCCTGCTGCTAGCCACTTTCTGCTTGTTGCTGTGTGGGTCTCCTTACCTATTGTGTGACCATGGACCCGCGGGTGTGTCAGTGCACCTGCTCACATGGTTGTTTGACCATTGTTCCTTGTGAGTGCGAGTTTTGAGTCCCCTCAAGACAGAGGGTAGGACTCTATGTGAGAAGAGGAGCGCAGGAAAAATGGCAAGAGACCAAGAGAAGACTATATCAATCAAAATCAAATTTATTCACAACAACTTCTATCAATGGTACCAATTTATTTTTAGACACTAAAATCTAATCTAGGGTTTAGTGCAAATGATCCCGAATTTGAAGCATGGGAAGCTGAAGAAGCCTTCATTCATGTTTGGCTGCTCGGCATCTTGGCCCCTGGTTTGTAAGATAAATATCTGCATATGGGATTATGCTCAGAAGTATTCCCATGAGAGCAACACCTGGCCTATATATGCGGTTATTGGCCGCAAGGAACTTATCTTTTTTTTTTGAACTCACAGAGGAACTTATCTATAATGACATGTGTGTGACATGTGTGTGAGTTCAAAGCCCCTCAGAGGGAAGTACACACATATTGGCCTATAAATGGAAGCAAGGAGTGCACCTATACATTGAAATATATGCTCACATTTCTTATAGGGTTGAACCCAGTATGCAAAGACATGAGGAAGCAGATTCCACCTTGGAAACGAGTACCAGATTCCACCTAGGGTCTATTCATAGGCTTATAGTGGAAGATGCCATACTTAGTATACATTCCTTGGATGACATGTGACTGCAAATCATTGGTAGTCAAAACCCTATCAGCTGCCAACGGAAAAAAAAAGGCCCTGAGGAAGAGAAAAACTCAATTGATACGAGAGATAAAAAGGACATCCTGTATTGTGCTCATCGCAAAGTGATACATGTGTTAAACCCTTGGGTACCTCCTAGATTGGGGAGAGACAATAGACAGTAGACTACTGGAGCACCCACTAAAATAGATACTCCCCCTTCCCAACAGCCGATGGACCTCGAACAACTAAATGCATAGGTGGTGTAGTTGAAGACCCTAATCAGGGAGAAAAATTTTCTTTCTTCAACTTCCCTGGTCCATTCTAGAGAACAAAGTATACTTCTTAGCACTTTTTCTAATAGTTTGGTCCATCTCGTTTCATGGATCCTCGACACAAAAGCCACTGGTCATATGATTCCTCCTCACAGTCATTAGTTATTACACTATGTCGTATGTGATGGAAAGAGGAAGGTCGCTAATCCTTGTTGTGGTGTTGTTCTAGTGATTGGAATTAGAAATATCAAATTGGACGAGTGGGTGTCCTTTGGAATGTCTTTCATGTACTTATTAGGGCCTCTTTGCTCTCACCTCAAACTAATGACTTGTATTGGTTCATTTATCCGAAATGATAAATATTAGGGCGTTTGAAGTCTATGTAATAAGTAATAAGTACATAGTCTGTTTGAAGACTATGTACTTATTAGGGCGTCTGTTTTCTATATGAAAAAGTGCTGGAGAGGAAGATTATATCTGCTAAGAGCATGGAAATATTTCTGCTAGAAGATGGATTAGCCTTTAAATGTCTCAACGCAGGGGTTCAATTGTGGAGTTGGTTGTACTTTATGAGAATCCTTCGCCATCAAGGCTTAATTGTATCTACAAAAGTACTAGGCCCTATTGGCAACCAAGGGATCCACCTAATCATATGGAAGATATTATCTCGAGACCTTCACTCCAGTTCTAATAAAGTGCTGCATTAGGTTTCTGATCACCTTAGCACGGGAGGTTTTCCCAAGGAAAAGCTGTCCCCTCATCCATCTTAAAGCAAGGTTCTGAGGCGCGACTTTAGGAGCAAGCTTTCTGAAAGAACTGAAAGAAATGATGCTAATCAACATTATTTCTTGACTTTACAACTTGAACTGAGATATTCTTCATTGAAACTTTGAGGAAGAGGTCAATAGGACTGTCCCTCATGGATACAGACTTGCACATGGTGAAGTGTGTAAAATTGAAGATATTGTTATAAATGCTGTAGTAGTCTCCAAGAATGTAATTTGGAAAGCACAGGCTATACATGTTGAAGATATAATCATGCCCAGTGCCGATAAGAATAATGTTTGAGCGATATACTTCCCAACAAATTCAGCATAATGTCCCTTGAAAAAATTCTATTTCAAGGTATGGAGCAAGCACACTCCAGAGAGGGGACATTTATATCACAGCACAAGTACACACTAAATCGGTTGATGGGTATTGAGAAACTTGCCTGCAAATTGATGAGTACACTAATTGATCCTGATGTAAGTTGAGAGGAGATATTGACATCCCCTATGGATCACTTCTATTAAAGGTTGATTGAGATTATATCTCAATCATATGCGCCTAGGCATGACTATGCATCAAGTTCGCAGAATAAATTCATGCATTATCCTCCAAAGATTCATTAGAATGCTGTTGACCATGTTTTGAGATATATGAAGAGAACTCCATGACATGAGATCTACTTCATAAAAAGTAATGCTGCATCAATGAAGCTCTAGAGAAATGATGACGTTGCAGGCTCTGTTATGGATAAAAGGTGTCGTAACAGGTTAGTGTGCCTTTCTTGTGGAAACCTAGTAAACTGGAGGAATAAGAAATAAAATGTTGTCTTACACAGTACCAAGTCTGAGTTTTGCATATATGGAAACATATGTGGCTGACAAGTCAATCACACATTCTATATCTCATTCAACAATCAATGATACATGCAATGACGAAGTGAATTATGATAAGTCCATAATACTCAATGAGAAATTAGTTTTATGGCCATAATCTCACGTAGATGTTCGTAGTCTGTTGATTTATAAAAAGACTTCTTAGTCACGTGTATCACCTATTAAATAGGGTTTCCAACTTGATTATTTCAAATGAATATATCTACATTTGCCATGTCTAGCCAAAATATTATAACTTGTCATTAATGTGTTTGGTGTGTCATAATTAAGCATGTTATCTTCAGAAAAATTTCTGCTGAGACCGTTTAATACACAAATTTGGATTTTCCATAGCCAATTCTTCGTCTCTATTATATTCTCTCTCAGGGGGAGAGGTTGTCGCAAAATTCACCATTTTTTGCTCAATTTATACTACATTTTTTGCTAATCAATTCAGTTATAATGAAACATGGCAAAAATAGCTCTCTGGGATCCTAATCATATTAAATTATTTCACTTATGTCATGTCATTCAAATCATGTTAGATACCAATAGAAAGTATTTTCTGAAGGGCATGAGATTGCCCATTCACGATCTAGTTAGCTTTCAGTCATGAAAATTATTTTTATCAACTACATAGATGTGCACTCTTTTAAGATTTAGGTTTATTTGACACAATATCCCACATGATAAATTGTTGTCATGACATGGAAAAGTACTGAATTAAAAATTAAATGAACAAGGTATATATTTATCTCGTTTCACAAAAATATGGATTATTATGAAGCCATAACCATCATGCTCAGTCATTAAATCACTTTTCCAATCCACTCAAACATGAATCAGAACATGAGAAAAAATTCCCTAAGCTTAATTTCTATAATACATATCAGTATGGAGAATAAAATTGATTGAAAAGAATTCATTCTTTATAATATAATATGTATATTAAGATTTAAAATTGTATCTCTGGCTTTGCTATTTTAAATCTTGAATAATTGTAAGGCCCATTAAATGTAGTTTTAATTCTGACATAATTTCATCTAGATTTTTCTAGGGTTTTTAATATGTATTTGAGCCTTCTTATCATTTTCTTCAAAATACATATATCACAATACGTCTTTAAGATAATATTATTGAGATGAACTTCCATTTCCGAGAACCCTCGTTGTAGATCATAATAAACGGGCACGCTTCTATTCAGGTTCAAGTGTCATGACATCACATTTATTCAGGCTCCTATATTTTCTCAAAGCTTCCCAATGGCATTATCTGTAAAGAGATTGATTAGATCCGACACTGTAAAGTACTTTCATCCATACATTATCTTTGCACTTATTCTTGGTACTACATTATTTTGAATAAACTTCTAGGCTATAACTTTACCCTAGGTAAAGTAAAACTGGAGTGAATAGCAAAACTGTTGCTATGTCTACGACAAATCAAAGTTGAAGTTGCCTTGAATTGAGAAAGCCTTAATCCGCAAGCAGGGGATGCATTCTCACTTAGTGGAGCCAACTTCGACCCTTTTGTGTGCAAAATTGGTGGAATGGAATCTTCAAGCACAATGATATGACACTTGAGTCTACATGGAAGGTGCACCTGAATCTGTAAGTATCACTGAAGAACTCTCACAACAGTAAGAATACTCACATAAGAGGGAAACCCTCAAGTAGAGGAAAATCCACATGACTACCTCAATGAAAACAATGAGCCTTACAGATTAAGAAAGTCAGGCCACTAGCAGAAGCACAAGGAAAAGTGAGAGTATATGGGATAACCTGTAAACATGATTGGTGGAGTCAAGGGATGGATGACCATGCATATTGAAGGAGATTTCAAAGAGTTTATAGAGTCCATATATTATCCCACAGCGGGCCCAAGCCAGGCCTGTTGGAAAGCAGTGTCGAGATGGTAACTATTTGATTCCGAACATGTCAGTGCTCAGTAAACTAAGATGGCCCATTAGGTTAGAATTGAACTTCAATAAATTACTATGGGCTGCATCAAAACCCTAGTGAGAGATCCATGACTGGTAGATTTTATTTTTGGCTTCTATAAATCTTAAGTCTAATGAAAGCATAGGGTCAATTCTGTGTGAAGTATGCAAATGTGAAAAATTTGTGAAATGGAGTTGAGGTCCAAGAAGCTGGCTTGTGAATTCCTGTCCATGTGCTTTCTATCTAAGCATGGCATAAGCAAAAGTGATAAAGAATTGCCAACCTAAATGGCAAGTGGTACCAATACCTTCCGCAAGTAACCTTGGAATTTGTTCACTGGATGTTATCTCAGTTGAAGGATGACATATGTTTAATGGGAACATTGGGCACCGAGATAATTGAATCCTCTTATATAGTTTACAATAGGCCCAAGAGATAAGGCCAGTGGATAATATTTTCTGCATGAAACATATGATGAGAACCACAATAATGAACTCATAATCATATTCATTGAATTAAGGTGGTTTGCTGATTCTAGAGTTTGTAAATGTTATAATTATGGAAGAAGATGGGTCAATGTAGTCCTCTGATTGAGTGTAAATGTTAATAGTGAAATTAAGAAGTGAATTTCAAAATCTAGGATTATAATACCGGAGTACATAGAATATAGAGAAATTGGAGAGCATTTTCTACCCAACTTTTGAGATTTAAATGGTGATGTCATTAAACTATTCACCAAAGTCAAGGGTACCAAGGCCAGACCCAAAAGGCACACATGGTAGGCAGGAGGTCCAATTTGAAGGAGTGTTATGGTGTTTCTATAGTATGAATTAAAATCATACCAAAGAAACCTATTGTAAATCACTGGGCAAGCCATCCAACATTAGCCAAGGTTACCTATCTAGCATTAACATTTTTTCATTTGTGTTATTCCAATCATGACAGATAGACCTCAACTAGGATTGGGAAATCAAATCCAAATTATGAAATGCATCTCTCTAGATTTTAGTCTTAGGCTAATGTTCATGATGATAGAAGGCACATCCATTGGTAGCTCTACACATGCCTTCCCTCCTCATGACTAAGGTCAGCACATGCGCAATGATATCTACTTCATCACTATTATTGGATCTGCCATCAATTTAAGTTACTTATGAATATTTATTTCAAAAAAAAATGTGACTTATGAATATATTACTTATTCAATATGATTCTCTGCCGACACCTACTTCTCTAGTGCACTGTTTAAGACGTGGAGTTCATTTGAGTAACATCTCAAATTCATCCAATGACTTATCCCATAACGTACTCGGAAATCCAAGTGAGTCTCACTTTTAAGGATTTCATTTACAAATATTCCAAGGTACATTATGATATGTTTTTCCTGAAATCGTATAAATCGGTATCAATCCACGATCTAGGATGCCTAAGGGTGTATCCTAAGACGAGACCAAGGCAATGCTGAAAAAGATGGATTCACTTCTCTCTAACCAATGCATCTGAGTCAATCAGAATCATATGCACAGATGGCAGTTATGAATCCAAACTTAGATGCTTTTTTAAGGCATTTGGAGAAGTAATCTGAACAAGGCTCCTCATCTTGACCATTTGCATCCAACCCAACACCAGACTACAGTAACATGATGTTACTTGGCTGTCAAAGTCTTTAACAAGAAGCATAAAGGGAAGGGAGAGACATTAGAGACAACAATATAGTCAGTCACATTATCATTACATTGACATTCTCTAACTGACTTGTCATTGTCTTCTCCATCTCTCCTTACAGAAATTCATAGCTGCGATTATCGATCTAAAAATGATTCGCCTTACAAAAATCATCGTAAGCTAAACCGAGAATCTTGTGGGAAGCCAATTCTAGATTCTTCTAGTTCCCCAAAAAATTCATCTTAAGCTACATGTGCCAGTTCTTTTAACATATCCACACAATTTTAGACATGCCTTCATTGCATGGAGTTGATCATCTCCCTATTATCGTAAGGAGACAATGCAGAATCCAAACAGAATACTACCATGGAAATATTTGTGGGACCTTCCTCCTTTTTATACTTAAGAGAATTTTTTATGAAAAATTCTTTTAATTTAAGTGTATACTCTAGCTTGTAAGAAAACTTATGTGTATTGCCCATTGTACAAGTATTCTTGGCGCGATAACTTAACAACTCTTTATGAATAATTTAATTAACCATATCCATCACATATGTTAATCAGTTGAACCTAATCCATAGGTGCGGCTTATTAACACATGAAGCATCGATATATACTGCATGTCCCAAAAGGCATAATTGGTTTGCCATCAATGCATTTATTCATTAGTCTCGACTTGGACGATTGATTATAGTTGTATAGGTCTGACTATATCTGGGGGCAAGTGATGTTTAGAGTCCTTGTGAATGGACATAGTTAGGAGCTCTGTTAAAACAATCGGGACAATTGGTTCCATTGCTGACCAAAACAAAATCAAGTTCTCCTTTTGGTGCTTGGACTACGGAGTTGGTAGAAGGAGCTGGTATATATATATATATATATCATCAAAGAAACTCCTGCACTTATATTTTTAATACCTTGGCCAAGGTTTTAATCACAATGTCTTCCTAGAGGGAGTCACCTTTTATGACGGGAACATGTAATTCGCAGCTTAAACGTTATTGCCCGCTCAATAGATACCTTCAGTGCTTTGAATTTTGGGTCACTTACGAAACCATTTCACTAATCAGCCTAGTTGATAGGGGTATAAGACCATCTACTCTGATTGCTCATCTTAGTCAGGGCTGGCATCTGAAAAAGTCATCAGGGAATTTTTTTCTCCCGTATATACCCTGTCTTGGACTTTGACATTTATTACACTGTCTTCCTTATACAAGAGAATTGTGAGTCATAGAATTATGAGTCATAATACAAGACCACTGTCTTACAAAAATATATCTTTACTATAGTTTTCAGCAACACAGAAAAATGGATGCCACAGTTGTAAAACTCAAATCGACAAGGCCAACCCACCAAATGTTAGACCCTCCAAGCATTTGCCAAAAAATCCAACCATCTTCCAATTTGCAAGCTCAACCTATGGGCAGTCTTTATTCCATCTTGCTCTAGCTCATACTCGAAATGACAAGCGGGCCAACATACTCACTGAGGATAGAATTAGCTAACTATCCCACATCTTGGACCAATAAGGAAAGACCCATGGATGGTCTTTGTGGGCACAAAATTCGGACATGATTCTTCTTTTTGAACAATCAAAATTCGGACAAAATTCGGACATGATATCCCCAGCTAATACTGACAACTCTTCCAGCAGTAAATGTGGGATCTACTAAGAATTTGGGAGAAGTCCATCCAGTTCGAATTTCCTCATGAAAATCAAACTGATTATATATCTTATATGGTCCCTAAACGCAGATGGATATTTTTGTCTCTTGCATAGGGTAATTATAGTTTGGCTCTCCTCAGTTGAGGACAGGCAAGAAGATGTAGAGGTAATCAGATGATTGGGAAACAAGAGAGGATGAGACAGTCAAATTTGGCCCATCTGGCATGCAGGACCCTTCTAGGAGATGGCTATTTTGGAATGCGAGAGAAGCTTCCATAAGAGATACAAGTGCCAATTTGGGCTTGTGTTGGCGATAATAGCTCCGTAACCTACAAATTTTCATGATGTATTGTTCCACTATTTTCCCATGAAGTGTCTTCTTAAATAGAGGCCTACAACAAGATTCCATTCAGCATCAGAGTCTTTATTATCAATCATAATGTTGCTACCTTTGTATTACGCCACTGGAAAAAAAATCCGAGATAAAGGCCAACAACAAGGTACCCATTTGTATTAGAGCTTCATTGTTATATCATCATGTGTCCCTGCTTTGACGCTTCTACCTTTGATTTGCCCTGATTCTCATGCCACTGGACAAATATCACTTACAACAAGGTTCTTATCAGTATGGAGACTTTTAATCCATCGCCACCTTCTCCGTGTCTTCGTCACAGAATTGCTGCACCCACCGCGTCATTTCCGTGTCTTCACTTTATATCACACAGTCATTGTTGTGCCACAGTTCAGATCATACCATCACCACACCGCTGCTGTTACTTCAGAATCTGTGTCTGTATACAACGCATTTCCATCTACAAGCAAGTCATTAGTGGCCCAGCTACAGAACTTCATGAGACAGCCCAACAGAACCCTATTGTTGCAGTTAAAAAGCTCGTAGTCTGACCTTGAGTCAGGCCGGGCGGTCCGCCTCTGGGTGTGCACCGGCCGTCCCGTCCCTCCTGCTGTTACTGCAGCCATTGGACTATCTTGGCCCAGACACAGAAACCTATTAAGCCCACAGATCATGGAATCTCGCGGCCCAGCAGGCGTTACATAACCAAATAATAGAAAACCTACAATCCCCCTTCCATTTTTGTGCGCCTTTAGCCCGCTTCAAAAAATTAAAAGCACTACTTTCAGCTGGATTATTCTGCACCTTCGTCTTCATTGCGTCCAGAGAATAACATCCATTGGCGCCTATTTGCACCAAGAAAATCATTGTGTGCTGAAATACCCTGCATGTGGATTTCCACGTCCTTGTATATGCACATACCTCAATTCAAAACACCACATCCCATCATTGGTAGAATCGCTGCTGAAAGGAACTGTATGTACGGACAATTGGTCTCTAATACTTCCAATTGGATATTATGGCTCGCTCTGGTGTCAATCAAAATAGTAATTTTTTTATCACTAGTATACGATCTATATGCAAAGTTCCTGTCATAGGTACTCCAAAGCTGAATTGAAAACCACCATTATCACAATACATTCACCCTGGTCTACTTGCCATTTATGTTTTTTTTCCTCTCCCAGGAACTTAAAACTGGGTCTCCATAACCCCATGCATTTCCTCTGACAGCTCATTATTTAGGTGCACTATCAAAAGGTTCAAACCCTTCCTGCAATGATGCCTGGCCCATAGTTTGCATTACAGTCAAGAGCTCCCTCTCACTGTCAAAGTTGGAGGTTGGTCTTCGTCATATGTAGTTGTTGAATTTGACACCCGTCGTTAATGGAAAATGATGTGAGCACACCATGGCCACTTGATGATGCTGAAGCATCCAGGGTGTGAACAGCTTGTTGTTTGAACTCATTTTGACGCAGACATCGTTTGCTTCATTTCCCATAGTTTCTAGAAAGGACTTCACACCTACTGAGATCCAATGAGACCAGACCAATCAAGAAACAGAGTCCTTGATTCAATGTCCAGAAAAAAATCTAGAGAATCTCCATCCAAAGAATTGATAATACTATAAAATCTAATTTCATTCAGTCCTCAGGTATAACCAGAAATGGAGCTTGGCAATCCTTATCCAGCTGTCTGATTTGTCTCCCATTAGAACAGGATGATCCGGTATCCCGAATTTTTTATTATTTTTCTTTATCGGTGCTTCACCTAAAAATTAGCACAGAAATCCTGGTTATTATGCGTTGGCACCATAATGGTGAACCCATTTTCAAAGAT